>NC_142799.1:65324594-65654109 GCF_049724085.1 Artemia sp. Qi Xiang Cuo | reverse complement strand
TGGACCCGGTGTGGTTAATTTTTCATCAAGAACTTTAACGATACAAGAACAATCAGTGCTTGAAAAGCGTCCGAAATTTTGTTTTAAACCGGATAAAGTCCCCGTGGAAGACCTTATCTCTTCAATAGAAACATCTTTGCATAAAAACACAAATCTAATAAAAGATGTTAGCCTAGTAAGAGCTTCTACCGTGAAAACCCTGTCTAATTTTGTATTGAAACCGGAATTTTCTAGTACGACCATCAAAGACATAAGAATTCTTAAAAACCTGAAAAAGGATGGTTCAATTTCCATCACAAAAGCAGATAAGAGTAACACTTTAGTTGTCATCAATACTGAGGACTGCGAATCAAAATTAAAAAGTTTACTAAATGATGAAAAAACTTACAAGAAGCTATCGTACAATCCAACAGACGCTTTACAAATTAGTTTAAGAACGAATTGAAGTGCTTAAAGGATGAAGGAAAAATACACCTCAACTTTATTACAAATGCCTGCCACGCAGTTGCTTGTGCCCTAAATTATATGTACTTCCTAAGATCCATAAGCCAAACCTGCCATTGCGACCAATTGTGTCAAGTACAAGGTCAACAACAAGTGTTTTGAGCAAATGGTTAGTGTCAATCTGTAAACCACTTTTGTCTACACAAATTTCGTATATTAAGAATTCTTTGAATTTGGTTGAAAAAACTGAAAAAAGTCGAAATTTCTTCGAACTCTTTGCTTTCAAGTTTCGACATTATATCAATGTACACAAATATTGATGTAAAAGCAGCCGAAACTCTTCTAGAAGTAAAGCTGTTAAGAAATTTGGATTTGATTAGTGGCAAAACAGATTTGGAAGTGTCTGTAATTATGTATTTAGTAAGGTTTTGCAATGAGTTCTCTTATTTTTTTCAATTCAGAGGGGAGTATTTCGAACAAATAAATGGTTATCTATGGGAGCCCCTTTATCCCCTTTATTGGCTAATATGTTTGTGGAGAATTTTGAAACAATTGTGTTATATTCATATTTTTTACAAATTATTTTCTGGGGCCGCTCTATGGATGACATTATTTCAGTATGGGATTATGGGGAGGAGGAATTAAAAGAATTTTTGGAACATCTAAATTGTTTGGGGGGGGGGGATTTAAAGTTTACTGTTGAATTGGAAGAGAATGGGAAACCTCCTTTTTTATGTTCTTCTTTTGAAAAATCAAAATAGTCTGGATTTTAAAATTTACAGAAAACCGACAAATAACAATAGATTTTTGTCTTATAGGTCCGGTCACGCTCGCCAAGTAAAAATTGGTTTGATCATTTCTTTAACTGATCGGATCTTTAGTATTTGCTCTCCAAAATCTGTTGAGGAGGAGTTGTCTTTTCTAAGGAAAATACCAATAAGCAACATGTATCCAGAATGGTTAATTAACCAGACTTTTTCAAAAAGAAGATAGATAGATAGATAGATAGATTTATTTTTCATATACCAGTAAAATAATTACATAACAATCTACAAATCTCCACAAAGGCTTCATAGCCTGTAGGAGGGGGATTATGAAAAGATCAAATAAACATTAAACATTTAAACGCTTAAGATTTAAACAATATAAATATAACATTAATATTTAAACATATAAACATAAGCATTTTAACTTTTAACAAGTAAAGCATTTGCTTAATATAAAAAAAAAAGAAAAAAAAAAAAAAAAAAAAAAGGAGAGTTCACTAACTAAGCTTTATAAAACTACAGTGAATCACAACATATATAAAAAAAAAGGAGAGTTCACTAAATAAGCTTTATCAAACTACAGTGAATCACAACATCTATATATATATAAAAAAAAATAATAAAAAAAAAAAAAATTAAATGAATAAAACTATTGGCAGCAGGCAAAAGTAAAAAAAATTAATCACATGAAAACAAATATTTTTTTACTAGTCTTTTGAAGGTGCCAAAGGAGTGGCATTCTCGAGCCGAATCGGGAAGGGCGTTCCATGTCAAATGACACGCAACAAAAGGATTAAAATCGGATCTTATTGCTGGTGTATGGGGAATTTTGATATTTAGAGAACTACGGAGTTGATATTTTGACTTATCAGATACAAAAGAAGACGTAAATCTAAGGGACCTAGGAATATCACCATGGAGCTGAAGAAAAGCGAAAGACGCACAGGAAAGAATATAAAGTTTTTTAATATCAAGTAACGGTTTAGTTGTCCAACGATTTACATCCTGGATAAGATTTATAGCTTTATCATAAGTATTCGAAAGCGGTTTGAGAAAAGAAGGGAAAGTAGACATCCATATGACTGAACAATAGGAAACATAAGAATGAATTAAGCTATGAAATATGATTCTTAGAACTGGCCCTGGAAAGATATGTTTTAGTTTTCTTAGAATACCGAGGTTTCTGCATACCTTCATTTTAATCAAATCAATATGGTGTTTAAAAGATAAATTTTCATCTAGGAGGATACCTAGGAAACGGACATGGCCATCCTTTGGTCTACTAATAAGGCCTTTGGATATATGAATTTCAGATAATTGAGGACAAGCCTGGGATATACGAGAAAAAACTAAAAAACTAGTTTTAGAAACATTTAAGGCAAGAGAGTTAGCATCAAACCAAATTGAAACTTGCGGAAGCTCATGAAGGTCAAGGAGGCTAGCTTCCGCCTTTGCTTTGAAAAGAATTAGAGATTTAAACAATATGTAGTTTTATTTGATTTCGTATATAAAATTTTGTTTTAAATTGTTTTAGTTTAGTTTTACTACTGATGACGGTCACTGTATATGTGACCGAAATATCTGGTATTTTTTATGAATTTTCTATACACTGTCTATTAAAAAGGATTTTATGCCTATTTTCAACTTTTATTTTATATATATATAAGTAGAGGTGACCCTAAAGCTCGTGTCACCCACCCCTGCTGCCATCTACAATTTAGTTTAATGCTGACGGGACATAATTTATTCAAGGATTATCGATCGAGTCTAATGTGGGTGTGTCAAGGTCAATCGATCTGTTGTTGTTGTTGTTTGGCCACGTGCGAATGACAATGAGGGGTGTGTGTGTGTGTGTGTGTGTGTGTGTGTGTGTGTGTGTGTGTGTGTGTGTGTGTGTGTGTGTGTGTGTGTGTGTGTGTGTGTGTGTGTGTGTGTGTGTGTGTGTGTGTGTGTGTGTGTGTGTGTGTGTGTGTGTGTGTGTGTGTGTGTGTGTGTGTGTGTGTGTGCTGTGTGTGTTGTGTGTGTGTGTGCTGTGTGTGTATGTGTGTGTGGGTGTGTATGTGTGTGTGTGTGTGGGTGTGAGTTTTTGTGAGTGGGAGTTTTTCTGTGTGTGTGTGTGTGTGTGTGTGTGTTTTTGTGTGTGTGTGTGTGTGTGTGTGTGTGTGTGTGTGTTTTTGTTTGAGGGTGGGTGTGTGTGTGTGTGAGAGTGTGTGGGGGTGTGTGTGTGTGCGCGGGTGTGTGTGTGTGTGGGTGCGAGGGTGTGTGTGAGTGTGTGTGTGTGTGTGTGTGTGTGTGTGTTTGTGTCTGTCTGTGTCTGTGTTTATGTCTATATGTATGTGTGTCTATGTGTTTGTGGGTTGTCTCTGTATGTATGTAGATTTCTGTATTGTATCTCCAAGAAGATAATTCAATAGAGAGTTTGTTACTTAACTACTTATTTACCTAGTTTCTTGCTTAGTTACTTACTCACTTACTTACCTAAAATTTTTTCATTCTGATACCTAGATTTTGACAATGTTATCCCATGTTTCTGACAATAGATGTGCGCAAATTCCTTTTCATACATCGTCTATGTTTTAATATACACTCTAAACGCTTGATATGTTGCCTTACACTAAAAAATAATGAACATATAACAGTATAACATTTTTAATGAAATACTATTATGTAGAATATTAATACAAAAATATATTATGATACATTATTAATATCAATGATTAACTTGTAAATTTTGAATCTGTTCCATAAAATAGTTCACCATGTTCTCTTTTGATATTGTAGTTATTGTCTTCTCTTAGTTCGTAATCAGTAGAATAATCATTATTCCATTTTGAATCATACACAATTTTTAATAGTGTCTCAAAAACAGGCTCAATATACTTTTCATCTTCGGTATCATTTTATTTATTGACTGTTTGATCAATGTCAGTAGCGTTTACTAGTGCTTTGTTTTTCATCGTTACTTCTATATATTCTATAGTAATTTTTTCTGAAAATGCCCTTTTTATTTTTCTGGCAATTTCAATGTCTATTATCACATTTTTTTTCCACAAGTAACAGTTTCGGCACCTAGACAATATATGGTTTACGATATTAGTAGCAGAGTAGGCCTTTCTCTTCCTCTTTGCTTTAATTTGAATGCCAATATCTGAAAGCCGACGAAAGATTCTATCAATAGGTAGCTTGTTACTTATAGTACTGGCATGGAGATAACACTCTTGATCAACTGTTATTTTTATTTTGGCATTCTCTTTGGGTACAAAATACTGTGGAAATTATACTTTTTTATATCCTCCAGTTGTATAATTGAATTTTTTTTTGGTATTCCAAAGAAATTTAATTCCATAGTGTCATGACAACGAATGCAAACGTTTCCGATAATGCTACCACTTGTACTTGTTTACTATTTCAAATACTTCTACTTGTTAGCATTCAATACTGGAATAATTCTAGCATGTGAATATATTTATAATGGCGGATCATACAAATGTGCAATATGCACTTCGTCTTTGCTATTATTTGGTTCAATAATTGTTTGATTAATGGTAGTGACGTATGCTGGCACTTCGTTTTTCATCGATTCATCTTTATATTCCTTAGGAATATTTTCTGCTAGTACCGTTTTTATTTTTCCGGCAATTTCACTATCTATTAAAACATTATTTTTACAAAGGTAACAGTTTCGGCACGTCGATAAGATATGGTTTATGATATTAGTAGAAGAGTATGCATGTCTTCTTTTGATCTTCCGTTGAATGCTAATACCCGAAAGTTGACGATGGGGTGCAACAAGAGGTAGCATATTACCACAAGCACTGGCAAGAAGATGTCCCTCTTCATCAACTATTATTTTTATGTTGGCATTTTATTTGAGTGCTATCATATCTGGATATCTCACTCTTGCATATCCACCATAAGAAAAGTTGAATTTTTTTGGTACTCCAAAGAAATTAAATTCCTTACTGTCATGACAATGCACACATACATTTCCAATAGTGCTATCATTTTTACTTGCTTCATAATTTAAATACTTTTCCTTGTGTGCATTCAGTGCTGCAATAACATTGACATGTGAACACAATTTATTAAAATGCTCCATCTTCACTTTTTAAAAAGATAAGACTTATGTTTTTATCGTTCCAAAGTGAAAAAAATACTGATTTAAATACTTGCAATAGACAAGTTAGTGCCAACATCTCAACATAGAATACCAGTGGAAAGGCCACATTATGTCTCTGGCAAATCACAGATTACAATTTTTAAAGTCATTATCATATTTTGTAATTTTAAGATATGTACAAAAAAAAATAAGGTTGAATAATTTCGAAGTTTAAAAAAAATTGTTTGCTTTTATGAAAAAAAAATATTGAATTAAAACCATCAGTCCTCATTATTATGAGTATCCAAAACTAGGACTTAAGTTTCACATTTGAACCAGAGAATGGACCTAAGTTTCACATTTGAACGAGAGAATTGTATTTCCCCTAATTTTCTTACAGGAAACTAGAGTTTATGGTCAAAAACCCTTATAAGCTCAGATTCTACAGAAATAGTTTATTTTTCGATCTGTACCTGGACTTAAGTTTCACCTATGGGCCAATAAATTGTAATTTCAATAATTATCTTACAAAAAACTAGAGTTTACGGACAAAAACCCATATTAGGTTAGATTTTACACTAGCACATTGCCCTTCATTATAAATTCACTAAAACATCCCTTTGCCAGGCAAACCATCTCCCCCAAAACACTTTTCAGCCATTTCTTGTTAAATTTGTTTATTTCAACTCATCCATACGGGTTTTTCACTAGCAACTCGCCCTCCACTATAACTACGCTAATACCTTCCTTCTGCCAATCAACCCATCTCCCCCAAAACCCTTTTCAGTCATTTATTGTTAAAAATTTTTTATTTCAACTCATTCACACGGGTTTTTCGCTAGCAACTCGCCCTCCACTATAACTTCGCTAATACATCCTTCTGCCATTCCTCTTAGTTGTAAACACCCACTTTGAAAAATTGGGAGAACGAATCGTGACAAGAATATAAATAGTCTATGGTCTGGCCAGTTTCCTCTTAGTTGTAAACACCCGCTTTGAAAAATTGGGGGAAAGAAAAGAGTCAATAATGTAAATACTCTTTGGTCGGGCCAGTTTCCCCTTTAGTTGTAAACACCCGCTATCAAATTGGTCTCTAAAGGGTTCATGATAAAAAAAAATAGCGCACGCCATGTGTTTTAAAAAACTGAATGTGCTTTCAAAAACCCATCTGGTCGAAAATATGTTTGTTATCGTTAATGATTTCCAAAGATGTAAGAAAATTAAGGAAAATACAATTCCCTGGTTCAAATCTGAAACTTTAGTCTATTTTCAGATCGAAAAATAAAACCTTTTCTATAAAATCTGAGCTAATAAGGTTTTTTGGCCGTAGACACTAGTTTCTTGTAATAACATTATGGAAAATGCAATTCAACTGAGTCTCTTAAACTCTGTAAAGCTCTTTTAAAATATACAAAAATTAATTGCTTAAGACACAAATTTCGTTTTTAATGGTCACAAAGTAAAGAAAAACCTAACTGAATCATGCAACCGAGTCTCTAAAACCCTGTAAAGCTCTTTTATAAGATAAAACAACAACTTATTTAACACACAAATTAATTTTTTAATGGGCACCAAGTAAAAAAAAACCAAACGGAATCAGAAAACCGAGTCTCTCAAACCCCGTAAAGCTCTTTTAAAAGATACAAGAACTACTTATTTAACACAAAAATTTTGTTTTTAATGGGCACCAAGTAAAGAAAAACCACACGGAATCAGGCAACCGAGTCTCTCGAACCCCATAAAGCTTGATTCTTGTAAGAAAATTATGGAAAATATAATGCAACCGAGTCTCTCAAACCCCGTAAAGCTCTTTTAAAAGATACAAGAACTACTTATTTAACACAAAAATTTTGTTTTTAATGGACAGCAAGTAAAGAAAAAAAACACGGAATCAGGCAGCCGAGTCTCTCAAACCCCATAAAGCTCTTTTAAAAGATACAAGAACAACTTATTTAACACAAAAATTTATTTTTTATTGGGCACCAAGTAAAGAAAAACCACACGGAATCAGGCAACCAAGTCTCTCAAACCCCGTAAAGCTCTTAAAAGATACAAGAACTACATATTTAACACAAAAATTTTGTTTTTAATGGGTATCAAGTAAAGAAAAACCACACGGAATCATGCAACTGAGTCTCTCAAACCCCATAAAGCTCTTTTAAAAGATACAAGAACTACTTATTTACAACAAAAATTTCGTTTTTAATGAGCACTAAGTAAAGAAAAACCACACGGAATCAGGTAACAGAGTCTCTCAAAGTACTTAAAGCTCATTTAAAAGGTACAATAACTACTTATTTAACACAAAAATTTCGTTTTTAATGGGCACCAAGTAAAGAAAAACCACATGGAATCAGGCAACAGAGTCTCTCAAACCCCTTAAAGCTCTTTTAAAAGATACAAAAACTACTTATTTAACACAAAAATTTCGTTTTTAATTGGCACCAAGTAAAGAATTATTTTTGGTTTTCCCTCCAAAATTGACCCCCCTCCCCTGCCCTCAGAAATGGGGGGACGAAGGGGCTCTGAGCCTTCCCCTTGAGGCAGATCCCATTTATTTTCGATTCTGAGTATTTTTGGTTTTCACTCCAAGATTGACCCCTCCCCTGCCCTCAGAAATGGAGGAAGGAGGGGCCTCTGAGCCTTGCCCTTGAGGCAGATCCCATTTATTTTCCATTCTGATTATTTTTGGTTTTCCCTCCAAAATTGACTCCCCCTCCCCTGCCCTCAGAAATGGGGGAACGAAGGGCCTCTGAGCCTTCCTTTTGAGGCAGATCCCATTTATTTTCAATTCTGAGTATTTTTGGTTTTCCCTCCAAAATGGACCCCCTCCCCTGCCCTCATAAATGGGGGAACGAAGGGCCTTCGATCCTTCCCCTTGAGGCAGATCCCATTTATTTTCGATTCTGATTATTTTTGGTTTTCACTCCAAAATTGACCCCTCCCCTGCTCTCAGAAATGGGGGAACGAAGGGCCTCTGAGCCTTCCCCTTGAGGCAGATCCCGTTTAATTTAAATTCGTAGTATTTTTGATTTTCCCTCCAAATTTGACCCCCCCCCCTCCCCTGCCTTCAGAAATGGGGGAACGAAGGGCCTCTGAGCCTTCCCCTTGAGGCAGATCCCATTTAATTTCGATTCTAAGTATTTTTGATTTTCCCTCCAGAATTGACACATCGGAGAGGTAAAGCTAGGTCAACTCACCGTGTCATTCTATCGTCGTTAGCCATTTTCATAGACTGATGTTGTTTCAAATTTATAACAAATTACCTGAGTTAACAACCCTTTCGGGGATACTATAACTGTTAATCAGTTTAATCCTTTTTTCTCCACCTTCATACATTCCAATCACTAATTAGAATCATTCACACTCCTATTATTCAAAACATTAATTAATATCGTTCATAGTGTCCAATTTGCGAATTCCTTTTTGCAAAAATGTCAAATACTCACTCTCTTTGAAAAACTAAACCAGACTATACCCACCAAACCAGACTATACCCTAGAAGTATAAGGCCATGTGAGGGAGTTCTGAATCTCTTTGAATAGGTGTAGAGGGGCATCGGAATTCCATATAGCTGTTAGAATTCCTTGCTATAGGGGCATCGGAATTCCGTACGTAAATAGCATGGTCCTATGGCAGTACGCAAATAGCATGGTCCTATGGCAGTACGCAAATAGCATGGTCCTATGGCAGTACACAAATAACATAGAGATTCCTAGGGGCACGATAGAAGTATAACATTGATTACTACTAGTGTCCTTATTCAGGCTTAGTCATAGGCCACGACATCGCGCGGCCTAAGTTAAGAACGATGTTGGCACAATGTATTATTTTTTTCTTTAGACCAGGACACTTTGTATCGCAGGAGTTGTCGTAGAAACTTCGAAAGGGCTCATTCGATTGGATATTGGAAACTAACGCCCCTTCCACACCCACCATTTCTCCAAACACATCCAATCAAAGTTTTGAGATAGCCATTTTGTTCAGCGTAGTTGATTTCCAGATATAAATTATGTTTTTGAGGAGGACACTGCCCCACAGCCCTCAGGGCAAGGAATGTAAGTTATGCCCTGGGGGCATATAAGGTTTTTATAGAAAGCATTGTCGTAGAAACTTCAAGAAAGGATCATACGATTGGAAATTCCAAGGGCTAGTGCCTTTTTAATAGCCGAAAGTGATCGGAGGGCAACTAACCCCCCTCTCACGCCTACCTTTTCCCCAAACACATTCAATCAAAATTTTGAGATAGCCATTTTGTTCAACATAGTTGAAAGTTCTTTAAATTAGGTCTTTGGGGATGACACTCCCTCAGTTTTTTCAGCATTACTAAAAGGTTCAGTAATTATGCGTAGCAATAGTTGTAGTATACAAATAGCTCCTTTTTTTCAACATCCCCTTTAACACACAATGAAATTTAATTTAATACCATCAACTGGTCCTGAAGTATTGCTGATACGTCCTCTTGCCAACCTATATAGGCATAGTGTGTTTCGATTTATTTCAATACAGTTACAATATCACCCAAACTTTTCACCTTAATACCTTTAGGTTTATTTGTTGTAATAGTAGCACCAGTAAATATAGTAGTAGGAGTAGGAGTACAGTTCATAGTAGTAGTCTTAGCTTTAGTAGCAGTAGTAGTATTAGCAGTAGTTGTAGGAGTAGAAGCGTTAGTACCATGATGCAAATATTGTCTTTTGGTTATTTCAACATCCCCAACAACAAGCGTTGTAAGTTTTAACTTCATACACAGAATTGTTCCAGAGATATTGCTGATATGCCCTTTTAACAACCTGCAGTATGAATGGCAGGTTGTTATCCCTACAACAAAAATATTCTCTGAAAATTTCACCTTCTTACTTTAATAGGTTGTGGATTTTGAGCTAGCCAGAAGACACTATGTGTATCATTTAATGCTGCTTCTACGGCTACTGTAACTAACAGTACTAATTGCATTAAGTTGAAATTTTTTAGGGAACGTTTAGGAGGAGTTTCAATTAAGCGAAAACCTATATGCATGCAGTTATTGAAATGGCATAAAAGCACTAAAGGGCATATGAGGACATAGGCAGCATAGGCATGCTCTTTCATTGCCAGTAATATCATTGATACATTAAAGAAGCTAATAAGATTGAAAATTAAAACTCAAAGTGCCCTCTTAAGAGTCAAAAATGATTGGAGGGCAATCAGCCTTCCTCTTTAGCTCATAATTTTCCAGACACTTCCAACCTAAATTTTAAGACAGCCATTTTTTTCAGCATAGCTGAATGGTCTAGTAATTATATCTATAGGTTTAATGCGAAGGTTACCCCCCCCCCACAGGTATGTAATTTGCCCATTATGCTTAAAAACTAAATGTTGCTTTAAAATTAAATCAAAGTAAACTGCGTGTATTCTGGTTGCCAATAGGACATCTCAGCAATATAACAAGAAGGACTTAGGGTATTAAGTTCAAAATTTTCGGGGCTACTTCTGTTACTACTTCTGCTCTTAAAATTTTATTACATTAAAAGAATTTAATTGTATCTACGCTGTGAAAGAGCATAGATATATTTTTTGGGGAATGTTATTAACTTTTATTTATTAGGTCAACTACAGGGTGCATATGACTAATTTAATCTCTACTATTTGTGTCCTGATTTTCAAAAGAGTTTATGTTGTTAAGAATTGCTGAAAAAGTTTCTCCAGCATATAAATAGCAGGCCAAACTACGTATAAATTCTTAAAGGAAAACCAGAAAGATTCAAATTATTATTTTCTTTTTCCCTGAAAAAGACTATATCAATATAAAACGAACACAAATTAATTAAAAAATGTTTTTCCACAAAATAAGTTTTTCAAAAAAAGTAAAGAACTCCATAAACCAAAAATAAACAAAATAGAATCAAATAATCTACCAACCATCCAACTACCACAAACCAGTATCAAACAATAGATGAAACCCAAAACGAATAGAAATTAAGATAAATAACAGAGTCAAACTCAAAACGAGCAGAAATTAATATGAGTAGGGTTCAAAATCCCTATGCTTTCTAAAAGCCAGAACTTAATTTGCACTTTACTAAAAAAAAACTCTTAATGTTTTCACTTTTATATCTTTAAGAAATAAAAGATTGATTAAAATTTTTAGGAATAAATATCAGCATATGTATATAAAACTGACAATGCACATTCATTTAAATTTTTTTCAATAAAGTACAAATTGTATTCTGGCTTTTAGAAAGCATAGGCGTTTTGAACTAGGAAGAAAAATAAAAGAAATAAACAAACGAATATACTCCTGTATCCTAAGAAGACATCTTCAGCACTGAAAACTGTAAAGAATTTACCCCCCCCCCCCAAAAAAAAAATAAAATGAAATCAAAAGAGAATAACAAGAAAAAAAAACAAATATGTACAATCCAGAAGCAACTCAAATTTTCTGAGTTTGATAAGAGTAACTAAGTGGAGATGTAGAAGAAACCTTGACAGTAAGAAAAAGAACTCATATTTTTCAACATTCACAGAGAGTACAATAGTGGAGAGAGAAGTGGCAACAAAATTAACAGAATCAAAAAGCCCTCTCTGGGTGTTATTAATTAGGAGGACGACATCTGCGTGAACTAGGCTTGAACCATTAGGGTCTTCCTAAAAGTAAATCTTCAGAAGATTGTCAAAATATTAGACAAACCAAGTTTGGAAATAGAAGAAGGTATTCATCCCCCTTTGTCTCAGGCCCTGCCCCACTTGAAATAAAGAGTGTGAATGATTATCATCAACAGTTTTAAGACGGAGAAAAGATTTCCTATAACAACACTTTAGGGGTGGACTATAAGAAAAATTATGATCATTAATACATGCAATACAAATATCATTAACATCATTGGGAGCAAGATAATTAAAAACTTTCAGTATTCACAACTGGGTTGAAAGCTCTGGATGACTCAAGAGCACGTTTGTACAAGGCATCACCTCTTTTAATGTTATCTTGAAATGTTATTTCCTAATCAATTTTTTTTTATTTGACACTAGTCAGTTGCACTCGTTAGGGTTATTTCTCTTAATTGTCTTCAGGTAGTGCCAAAACATCATTAAGATCACGAGTTCAACGAAGTGTAACAGTCCTAAATGTCTGCAAAATTTAGTTATGTGTCCTTTTATATAAATTAATCAAAAAAACATTTTGCTCAAACTAAGTTTTTCAAAAAAAAGTAAAGAACTCCATTAAACCAAAAATGAACAAAAATAGAAACAAATAATCTACCAAGCATACAACTACCACAAATCAATATCAATAAATAAATTAAACCCAAAACCAAAAAGAAATTAAAATAAGTCAAACTCAAAACGAGCAGAAATTAATCTGAGTAGAGTTCTAAGCCCTATGCTTTCTAAAAGCCAGAATATAATTTGTACTTTACTGAAAAAAAATTCAAATGAATTTACTGAAAAATTGTGCATTGTCAGTTCAAGATACATGTGCTGATACTTATTCCTTAAAACCCTAATTAATTTTTGATTTCTTAAAGTTATAAGTGAAAACATTTAAAAGAATTTCTGAATTTTCGGGGGAATTTGTTTGGGAGGGGGGGGGGTTATCATCCTCAAAGACATAATATCCAGAACTTTCAACTACGCTGAAAAAAATACTATCTCAAAATTTTGATTGGATGTGTTTGGGGAAATGGTGGGCGCGAGAGGGGTGTTAGTTGCGGATTAAAATTGGTACTACAAGCCCATTACCAGTTTCTACAAGCCCATTAAAATTGGTACTAGCTCTTTCAATTTCCAATCGAATGAGCCATTTTTGAAGTCTCTACGAAAATGGTTTCTATAAAAACCTTATATGCCCCCGGGCATAAATTACAACCCTTGCCCTGAGTGGTTTTTCGGGTTTGTTATTCTCAAAATCATGATTTCCAGAACTTTAAACTACTTTGAACAAAATTGTTATATCAAAATTTTAATTGAATGTGTTTGGGGAAATGGTGGGCATGAGAGGGAGGTTATTTGGGGGGTAGAGGGGGTTTAAGGGCTCATTCGATTGGAAACTGAAAGGGTTAGCGCCCTTTTCAATAGTCGAAAGTGATTGGAGGGCAACTAACACCCCTCTCACGTCCACCATTTCCCCAAACACATCCAATCAAATTTTGATATAGCATTTTTTTTCAACGTAGTTGAAAGTTTTGGATATTATATCTTTGAGAATGATCAGCCCCCCCCCCCACCACTAATTCCCCCTCAAATTCAGAAATTCTTTTAAATGTTTTCACTTATAACTTTAAGAAAACAAAAATTAATTAGGATTTTAAGGAATAAGTATCAGCACATGTATATTGAACTGACAATGCACACTTTTTCAGTAAATTCATTTGATTTTTTTTTTCAGTAAAGTACAAATTATTTTGTGGCTTTTAGAAAGCATAGGGTTTACAACTCTACTCAGATTAATTTCTGCTCCTTTAGAGTTTGACTTATTTTAATTTCTGTTTGTTTTGGGTTTAATTTACTTGACTGATTTGTGGTAGTTTTATCCTTGGTAGACTATTTGTTTCTATTTTTGTTCATTTTGGGTTTAATGGAGTTCTTTACATTTTTTTGAAAAACTTATTTTGTGGGAAAACACTTTTAATTAATTTCTGTTCGTTTTATATTGACATAGTCATAAAAAAAATAGGGATTTTGAAACCTACTCATATAAATTTCTGCTCGTTTTGAGTTTGACTCTGTTATTTATTAAATAAAAAAACAAGTTTTTTAAATTGAAAGTAAGGAGCGACATTAAAACTTAAAACGAACAGAAATTATTCCGTATATGAAAGGGGTTGTCCCCTCCACAGCGCCTCGCTCTTTACGCTAAAGTTTTTTATTGTCTTAAAAAATAAAGTTGTGAGACAAAGTCAAACTTTAGCGTATACAGCGAGGCGCTGCGGAAGGGACAGGCCCTTTCATATACGGAATTATATCTGTTCGTTTTAAGTTTTAATGTCGCTCCTTACTTTCAATTTAAAAAACTTGACGTAAGTTTATAAGTTATGACGTAACTTACGAATTAACTTACGTAACGAACTTCTATATTTGTATGTTTTTATTACGTCTGTTAGGGTTTTTACCCCTAGTCAATACCTTGCTCTTTACGCTAAAGTTCGAATTTTGTTCGAATCACAAACCCCTGAAGCAAAAAGGCCGGTTAAATAGAATAGATATCTTTTTTGAAAGTACTAAAAAAACTTTAGCGTAAAGGGCGAGGTATTGACTAGGGAGTAAACCCATTCATATACGTAATAATTTCTGTTTGTTTTGAGTTTTAATGTTGCTCCTTACTTTCAGTTGAAAAAACTTGTTTTTTTATTTAATTTCTGATCGTTTTTTAAATAATGCTGGGAAATCAGGCACCCCCTTCATAAAAATGTCCCTTCCCCCACGGAAACATCCTCCATGGAAAGTTCCTTCCCCGACCCCCCCCACCAGAAAAAAATCCCTCCTGAAACGTCTGTATACTTCCCATTTACCAATACTATATGTAAACAAAGGGCAAAGTTCATAGCTTGCAGCCCTTCCCCCGAGAACTGTGGGGGATTAAGTCATCCTTAAAGAAATATTTATTAGATTTTCGACAATGCTGAACAAAATGGCTATCTCAACATTTTGATTGGGTGACTTCGGGAAAAAATGAGCGTGGGAGGGGGCCAAGTTGCCCTCCAATTGTTTTGGTCACTTAAAAAGGGCACTAGAACTTTTAATTTCCGTTCAGATTAGCCGTATCACGATATTCTAGGACTACTGGATCGATACGATCACCCCTGGGAAAAAAATAAAATAAACACGCATCAGTGATTTCTTCTGGCAAAAAATACAAAATTCCACATTTTTGCAAATAGGAGCTTGAAACTTCTATAGTAGGGTTTTCTAATACGCTGAATATGATGGTGTGATTTTCATTAAAGTTCTAGGACTTTTAGGGGCTGTTTTATCTTTTTTTTAAATAAGGCAAATTTTCTCGGGCGCGTAACTTTTAATGTCTAAGACCAAACTCAACAAAACTTATATATTGGGAATCAGCATAAAAATCTGATTCTATTGTTGCATCTATTGGTATCAAAATTGCAGCTTTTAGAGTTTTGGTTTTTATTGAGATTGGTTGCTCCTTACTTGAAGTTAATCACCGCAAACTGTTTGATTATTCTACGTTTTTTATTGTATTATTATTATTTTTCTTATTTTATTATAATAGTAGGAAAGACAAACGTGATTTCATTCACTTTTTTTGTCAGGCATTTTTAACCAAAAACTTGAAAATAAATGCTATATTAGACCACATGGCTGAATAATATGACATTATTTGTCTAGAAGTAAATAATGTCATGTTTAGCGCCACTAAACATGACATTATTGATCGCTAAACAGCGGTCTTTGAGCTAAGCGTACTTTGAGATTATTATTTGGAATTTTTCAAAGTTATTTGAAAAGCTGTGTGTGGCGCTGCTGCCCTATGTTAGATTCTTATTAATCCTTTCATATTTTTGGCAATAAAATGCAAAGAAGCTATTAATCGATTATCGGTGAAAAAAAAATGAATAAAATACCAAAATCTAACTCAGTCACTTATAGTTGTCTCTAATAAGATAAAAAAAAAATATGTGTTTAGAGATTGAATTATAATGAAACGCAGATAATCCATGCGGTACACATCCAATCAAAACTCTGTTTTTGTTGGGATGGCTTTTTGACCTTGAATGACCAAGATCGGAAATCCGGTGCCCCCTTCATAGCAATGTCCCTTCCCCCATGAAAACTTCCTTCATGAAAAGATCCTCCCATATAACCCTCGACCCACCCCTACCCCCCACTATCAGAAAAATTCACCCTGAAAACGTCTGTATACTTTCCAATAACCAATACTATATGTTAACATTGGGTAAAGTTCATAACTTTCAGCCCTCCCCTGGGGGCTTCGAGGGATTAAGTCATCCTAAAAGACACAGTTATAATATTTTCGACCATGCTGAACAAAATGGCTATCTCAAAGTTTTGATCAGGTGACTTTGGGTAAAAAAAGAGCGTAGGAGGGGGCCTAGTTGCCCTCCATTTTTTTGGTCACTTAAAAAGGGCACTAGAACTTTTAATTTCCGTTCCAATGAGCCCTCCCATGATATTCTAGGACCACTGGGTCGATACGATCACCCCTGGGAAAAAAAACAAAAACAAATAAACACGCAAAAAATGCAAAATTCCACATTTTTGTAGATAGGAGCTTGAAACCTCTACAGTAGGGTTCTCTGATACGCTGAATATGATGGTGTGATTTTCATTAAAGTTCTATAACTTTTAGGGGATCTTTCCCCCTTTTTTGAAAATCAGCCAAATTTTCTCAGGCGCTTAACTTTTGATGGGTAGCACTAAACTTGATGAAAGTTATATATTTGAAATCAGCATTCAAATCTGATTCTTTTGATGTATCTATTGGTATCAAAAACTCGTTTTCTAGAGTTTCGGTTACCATTGAGCCGGGTCGCTCCTTACTTACAGTTCGTTAGGTCTACCACGAACTGTTTGATTTTAATTTCTATTCGTTTTGGGTTTCATCTCTTTACTGATGCTGCTTTGTGTTAGTTGTATAGTTGGTAGATTATTTTATTCTATTTTGCTCATTTTTGGTTTAATGGAGTTCTTTACTTTTTTTTGAAAAACTTATTTTGTGGGAAAACACTTTTAATTAATTTATGTTCGTTTTATATTGACATAGTCTTTTTCAGGGAAAAAGAAAATAATAATTTGAATCTTTCCGGTTTTCCTTTAAGAACTTATAGTTTGGCCTGCTATTTATATGCTGGAGAAACTTATTCAGCAATTCTTAACATCATAAACTCTTTTGAAAATCAGGACACAAATATTAGTGTTTAATTTAGTCATATACATCCTGTACTTGACCTAATAAATAAAAGTTAATACCATTCCCAAATAATTATATCTATGCTCTTCCACAGCCTGGATACAATTACACTCTTTTGATGTAGTAAAATTTTAAGAGCAGAAGTACTAATAGAAGTACCCCCGAAAATTTGAACTTAATACCGTCATTCGTTCTCGTTATATTGCTGAGATGTCCTATTGGCAACCAGAATACAAACAGTGTGCTTTGATTTAATTTTAAAGCAACATTTAGTTTTTAAGCACAATGGGCAAATTACATAGCTGTGGGGGGGGGGGGGGGGGGTAACCTTCGCATTAAACCTATAGATATAATTACTAGACCATTCAGCTAAAAAAAAATGGCTGCCTTAAAATTTTAATTGGAAGTGTCTGGAAAATTATGAGATAAAGAGGAGGGCTGATTGCCCTCCAATCATTTTTTACTCTAAAGAGGGCACTATGACTTTTAATTTTCAATCAAATTAGCTTCTTTAAAGTATCAATGATATTACTGGCTATGAAAGAGCATCACTGCCTATGTCCTCATATGCCGTATAGTGTTTATATGCCCTTTTAATAAAAGGGCATATAGGCACACATATAAGGGCATAATAATATGCCCCTATATGCCCGTTTAATTGAACCTCCTCCTAAACGTTCCCTAAAAGTTTCAACTTAATACAATTAGTTTTGTTAGTTACATTCACCGTAGAAGCAGCATTAAATAAATCCACACAGTGTCTTCTGGCTAGCTCAAAATCCACAACTTAAGGTAAGAAGGTGAAATTTTCAGAGAATTTTTTTGTTGTACGGGTTGCAGGATCTTAAAAGGGCGTATCAGCAATATATTCGGAACAGTTTTGTGTGTGAAATTTAGACTTACAAGGCTTGTTGTGGAGGATGTTGAACTAACCAAAAGACAATATTTGCATCATAATACTAATGCTTCTACTCCTACAACTACTGCTATTATTACTATTACTGCTACTAAAGCTAAGACTACTACTATTAACTGTACTCCTACTGCTACTACTATATTTACTGGTGCTACTACCACAACTAATAAACCTAAGGATATTAAGGTGAAAAGTTTGGGAGATATTATAACTGTATTGAAATAAATCACTATGCCCATATAGGTTGTCAAGAAGACGTGTGTGTGTGTGTGTGTGTGTGTGTGTGTGTGTGTGTGTGTGTGTGTGTGTGTGTGTGTGTGTGTGTGTGTGTGTGTGTGTGTGTGTGTGTGTGTGTGTGTGTGTGTGTGTGTGTGTGTGTGTGTGTGTGTGTGTGTGTGTGTGTGTGTGTGTGTGTGTGTGTGTGTGTGTGTGTGTGTGTGTGTGTGTGTGTGTGTGTGTGTGTGTGTGTGTGTGTGTGTGTGTGTGTGTGTGTGTGTGTGTGTGTGTGTGTGTGTGTGTGTGTGTGTGTGTGTGTGTGTGTGTGTGTGTGTGTGTGTGTGTGTGTGTGTGTGTGTGTGTGTGTGTGTGTGTGTGTGTGTGTGTGTGTGTGTGTGTGTGTGTGTGTGTGTGTGTGTGTGTGTGTGTGTGTGTGTGTGTGTGTGTGTGTGTGTGTGTGTGTGTGTGTGTGTGTGTGTGTGTGTGTGTGTGTGTGTGTGTGTGTGTGTGTGTGTGTGTGTGTGTGTGTGTGTGTGTGTGTGTGTGTGTGTGTGTGTGTGTGTGTGTGTGTGTGTGTGTGTGTGTGTGTGTGTGTGTGTGTGTGTGTGTGTGTGTGTGTGTGTGTGTGTGTGTGTGTGTGTGTGTGTGTGTGTGTGTGTGTGTGTGTGTGTGTGTGTGTGTGTGTGTGTGTGTGTGTGTGTGTGTGTGTGTGTGTGTGTGTGTGTGTGTGTGTGTGTGTGTGTGTGTGTGTGTGTGTGTGTGTGTGTGTGTGTGTGTGTGTGTGTGTGTGTGTGTGTGTGTGTGTGTGTGTGTGTGTGTGTGTGTGTGTGTGTGTGTGTGTGTGTGTGTGTGTGTGTGTGTGTGTGTGTGTGTGTGTGTGTGTGTGTGTGTGTGTGTGTGTGTGTGTGTGTGTGTGTGTGTGTGTGTGTGTGTGTGTGTGTGTGTGTGTGTGTGTGTGTGTGTGTGTGTGTGTGTGTGTGTGTGTGTGTGTGTGTGTGTGTGTGTGTGTGTGTGTGTGTGTGTGTGTGTGTGTGTGTGTGTGTGTGTGTGTGTGTGTGTGTGTGTGTGTGTGTGTGTGTGTGTGTGTGTGTGTGTGTGTGTGTGTGTGTGTGTGTGTGTGTGTGTGTGTGTGTGTGTGTGTGTGTGTGTGTGTGTGTGTGTGTGTGTGTGTGTGTGTGTGTGTGTGTGTGTGTGTGTGTGTGTGTGTGTGTGTGTGTGTGTGTGTGTGTGTGTGTGTGTGTGTGTGTGTGTGTGTGTGTGTGTGTGTGTGTGTGTGTGTGTGTGTGTGTGTGTGTGTGTGTGTGTGTGTGTGTGTGTGTGTGTGTGTGTGTGTGTGTGTGTGTGTGTGTGTGTGTGTGTGTGTGTGTGTGTGTGTGTGTGTGTGTGTGTGTGTGTGTGTGTGTGTGTGTGTGTGTGTGTGTGTGTGTGTGTGTGTGTGTGTGTGTGTGTGTGTGTGTGTGTGTGTGTGTGTGTGTGTGTGTGTGTGTGTGTGTGTGTGTGTGTGTGTGTGTGTGTGTGTGTGTGTGTGTGTGTGTGTGTGTGTGTGTGTGTGTGTGTGTGTGTGTGTGTGTGTGTGTGTGTGTGTGTGTGTGTGTGTGTGTGTGTGTGTGTGTGTGTGTGTGTGTGTGTGTGTGTGTGTGTGTGTGTGTGTGTGTGTGTGTGTGTGTGTGTGTGTGTGTGTGTGTGTGTGTGTGTGTGTGTGTGTGTGTGTGTGTGTGTGTGTGTGTGTGTGTGTGTGTGTGTGTGTGTGTGTGTGTGTGTGTGTGTGTGTGTGTGTGTGTGTGTGTGTGTGTGTGTGTGTGTGTGTGTGTGTGTGTGTGTGTGTGTGTGTGTGTGTGTGTGTGTGTGTGTGTGTGTGTGTGTGTGTGTGTGTGTGTGTGTGTGTGTGTGTGTGTGTGTGTGTGTGTGTGTGTGTGTGTGTGTGTGTGTGTGTGTGTGTGTGTGTGTGTGTGTGTGTGTGTGTGTGTGTGTGTGTGTGTGTGTGTGTGTGTGTGTGTGTGTGTGTGTGTGTGTGTGTGTGTGTGTGTGTGTGTGTGTGTGTGTGTGTGTGTGTGTGTGTGTGTGTGTGTGTGTGTGTGTGTGTGTGTGTGTGTGTGTGTGTGTGTGTGTGTGTGTGTGTGTGTGTGTGTGTTTCTGTGTGTGTGTGTGTGTGTTTGTGTGTGTGTGTGTGTATGTGTGTGTGTGTGTGTGTGTGTGTGTGTGTGTCTGTGTGTGTGTGTGTTTGAAATGTCTGAAAAGTGTTTTGTGGGGAGATGGAATGATGACAGACGGATGTCTTAGAGTAGTTATAGTGTTATACTGTAGGTTGAATTGCTTGCGAAAACCCCGAATGAATGAATTGAAGTAAAATTTTTAACAAGAAATTTCTGAAAGTGTTTTGCGGAGAGATGGGGTGATGACAGAGGGGTGTCTTAGAGTAGTTTTAGTATGATACTTTAGGCTGAATTGCTTGGTCAACTTATAAGTACAAATTTTTATTTTTGGTGTAGCCTATTTTAAATTGCGTATACACCGAGGCATATTATGCTTAATCACAGACAATGTCGTATCCAAGGGGGGGGATAACGGGCTTGAAAATCCTCTGAAATTTTTCTGACTCGTAAAAATGTAACAAAATGTATATATACGTGTTTTTAAAGTTCTTTCTAAAAGTTTTTCGTTGTGAACACCCCCCCCCACCCACAAAAATCTTTGATACGCCATTGATCACAGGCGTACTTGCAGGCGTACTTGCGTCTTTACGAGATGTACGTCTTTACGAGATCATCAGTTTTACTACTGATGACGGTCACTGTATATGTGACTGAAATATCCGGTATTTTTTTGAATTTCTATCACTGTTATCATCATCACTGTCTATTAAAAGGATTTTATCCCTATTTGAACTTCTATTTATCGTCATGGAAAGGCAGTGTGGTCTCCGAAACTATCTGTGGACTAATTCTTTTGTGTCAAGTTTCGACAGAGTTCAAATTTTACAAAATAAAGTTGATCGTGTCTTAGGAGATTATATGAGGTTTGAAAATAATACTTTGAGTTACTTCACTAAAATGAAAATTCTAAATATTTATAAGTTAAGAGATTATCAACTAGCTATTTTTGTTCATCAATGTTTGAATCGTTATGCGTAGGAGTGCTTTTGGTAAATTTTAAGTATAACCCGTTTTATCATCGTTATGAAACTAGACATTCTTCAGGGATAGTGTCTGAGGCTTGGAGTACTCAACCGCAGATCTTTAAAGCTACGTTTTGAAAGACCACAGCTGTGGAATTCGCTCCCTGAGTGTATAAAGGTGAGAGATAATGTTAGCCAGTTCAAGAGTGGGTTGAAACGTTATCTCCTGGGAGGTTGTTAATAGTTTAAGTTGACTTAATTACGTCTCGCTAGTGATTCGTTTCCACGTCATTTATTGTCTATTGGCGATATTGTTTAATAGTGTGTGCTAATATTTAAAAGTTGTCATATTTTTGCTACTTGTTTGCTTTTTTTTAATTTATAGGTGAAATGTGAATATATACTAGTAGATTATAAAGATGATAACAACCATCATATGCAACCCAATGGGTTTTCCCGATGATTGTGGAAAGATTATGCAAGCATTATTTTGGTTAGTAATTTTTTTCTCTCTCTCTCTCTCTCTCTCATGGTAGACCAGTTCGACTTTAAATCTTTTGATCTTAAATAGTTTCATAATTTATCTCCACACATTTATGGTTCACTTAAAAACCTGTACGTCTAGTTCGGCATAAGGCTGCAAGAAAACAAGGCTTCTATTCCATCGCCCAACAAAGCTTGAAAATGTCGAGGAAGCTCAAATCCTCTTTATATTTCTTGGTATACTTCACCTGAAACAACTCAATAAATTACAAACAGCAATAAGGAAGAATGACATTCAATCTTGAACAAACGGCTTCCATGATAAGGCTATTGCTGTGACTCCCATTTCTTCTGTCCGTGTTCACTCCGAAAAGTTTCATCTTCTTCCACTTACCAGACCCCTATGTTTCAAATAAACTAAATATGACTGGAAAAATTCCTGAATCAGAGAACCGTTGACGAAATAACAAAAGAGGGTTTTGAAGATCTTTTATGCTATATACACTGAAACAGTCAATGTTAAGAAAATGAAAGATAAAAAACAGTTTTTCCTTTTTTTACTTTTAAGTTTAGTATGTCAATTTACTTATAGAGCTTATTATTTATTTTTTTGCTGCTCACCCACCTTACAAATTCGTTTCTTGCTTGGAACTAATATTTATTATTGGTAGATACAAGTACCCGCCAGAATGTTTAGGCTGAGGAGGAAGGGATATCAAATATCAAAGAGCTTAAAGGTTCTAGATAGAATATCTTAGGCTCTTTGATAGAATATCAAAGAGCCTAAAAACTCGTTTAAATTCTTATTTTCCAAAATTGTCGTGACTAGAGTGTCACTACCTTTTAATACGAGAATAAGGAGGTAATCATGTATGTCTTGTAACAAACCACTTGAAACTGCAAGTACGCCTGTGATCAATGGCGTATCAAGGATTTTTGTTGGTGGGGGGGGGGTGTTCATAGCGAAAAACTTTTAGAAAGAACTTTAAAAACACGTATATATACATTTTGTTACATTTTTACGAGTCAGAAAAATTTCAGAGGATGTTCAAGCCCGTTATCCCCCCTCCCCTGGATACGACATTGTCTGTGATTGAGCATAATATGCCTCGGTGTATACGCAATTTACAATAGGCTACACCAAAAATAAAAATTTGTACTTATAAGGAGACCAAAACAAAGAATAAAAAATCTATAACATATTAACGAGACCAAACTTATACGGTTCTAACACCAATGGGCCTCATACGATAGTTAATAATTTACTCTATACGTGTGACTAAAATTTCAACTGCACTTGAGTGACTGCCCACACGCAAAAAAGAATCAAGTGATTTATGATCGTCCCACGATTTCCAATATCTTTTTTTTTTTTTGCTTCAAATTGGTCCCCTGCCCCAAGATGGTAGACCCTCACCTGCAGATATCTGCGCTGCTCAGTCAGATAATAAATATGTCAATCCATTAAGCACAAAATCACAGTCAAATGAGCAGCCAAAAATCTTTTTAAAGTAATCTTTACAATCAAAGAGAGAGAGAGAGATAGGTGGGGAGAAAGAATGAGAAAAAAGGAAAAGAGAGAGAGAAAGAGATTAAGAGAGAGAAAGAGAGATAAAGTGGGAGTGATAGTGAGAGAGAAAAGGAAGAGATAGAGGGAGAGAGTGAGAGAGAAAGAGAGAGGGGGAGAGAAAGAAGTCTGACCGACAGACAGACAGAAATACAGAGGAAGAGAGAGAAAGGGGGGGGGGCAGATATATGTTCAAGATTGTTTATAATTCTTGTAACTATATTAATCTGCGTTTAAAAATTAATGTTGTGGTTATATTTTATCTTAAATTAATCGTCAGAGTAGAATCTGTTGCTCCAAAAATCTTCAAGTAAAACTAAAACAATGTGTTAAGTTAATTAGCCACTATCTTGAACCAGAATACTTATTAACCACACCCTAAATTTTACACTACACTATCACATAGTGTGTGATTATAAACAAATAAATTAATGGATATACCTTTGCTCCAAAAGCTGTGTAAAATATAAGCATGGCAATTAGTGTCACATGTCCTAGTGCTTTCTTGAATTTGGGATGCTTTTTTAGAGAAAAGTTTGGACACTTTTTGAATTTAGGTATTCCTCTTTCTTGACCTGATAGCTCTTTGAAATTGCTTTCACTTTCATCCTCGCTTCCTGGGGATTGCATGCTAGCCATTCTAGGTTGTATTCATCGTGCTACCT
Organism: Artemia sp. Qi Xiang Cuo; assembly: GCF_049724085.1. Lineage (NCBI taxonomy): Eukaryota > Metazoa > Arthropoda > Branchiopoda > Anostraca > Artemiidae > Artemia > Artemia sp. Qi Xiang Cuo. The sequence goes on along the minus strand of NC_142799.1, from coordinate 65,629,965 downwards.
AGAAAGAAGCATATAATTCGAAGTTGAGAAGTCATTATTTTCTGTTTGTTTCTTTGCTTTCTCTTTTAGATGAGAATCAGGCTACTGATGTCTGAACACTGTTTTGAAAATTATATTTTCTAACTTGTTTTGATAGCCTTTATTGAAAAATAAACGATCATATAATTCTTATATTTCTATGAATTATTGAATGAGTTCATTCATCAACGAATGAAGGAATGAATTGGGCATTAAGAAAGAATTGTTGTCTGGTAATGGCTTATGCTCGTCTATTGTAAATATGTTGTAAGTTCATCATAGGCAGCACAATAGTGCTGCCTAAGTAAAGAACGATGTTGGCACGATGTATTATTTTTTTTTTCTTTTAGACCAGGGCACTTCGTATCGAAGGAGTTGTCGTAAAATCTTCGAAAAGGACTCATTCGATTGGAAAAAGGGCTTTTGGCATTCTAATTTCCAATCAAAGTAATTGTGATTTTTGGTCAATCAAATTGATTGGAAGAGAACTAACACCCCTCTCACAAGGTCCCAAAGATCCGAAAATTATGTCTTTGAGGATGACACTCCCCCCATAGCCCTCTGGGCAAGGGTTGTAAGTTATACCCTGGGACATATAAGGTTTGTATAGAAAGCGTTGTCGTAGAAACTCCAAAAAGGGCTCATTCGACTGGAAATTGAAAGGATAGTGCACTTTTTAATCGTCAAAAGTGATTGGACGGCAACTAATCCCCCTCTCACGCCCACCATTTGCCCAAAAACATCCAATCAAAATTTTGAGATTGCCATTTTCTTCAACTTAGTTTAAAGTTCTGGGTATTAGGTCTTTGAGGATGACAGCCCCTCACAGCCCTCAGAACAAGATTTGTAAGTTATGCCCCGGGGGCTTATAAGATTTTTCTAGAAAATATTGTTGTAGAAACTTCACAAAAGGCTCATTCGATTGGAAATGAAAAGGCCTAGCGCCCTTTTTAATAGTCGAAACTGATTAGATGGCAACAACAACCCGCCCCCCCTCCCTTCTCACGCCCACCATTTCCCCGAACATATCCAATCACAATTTTTAGAAAGCCATTGTTTTCAACCTAGTTGAAAGTTCTGGAAATTAGGTCTTTCAGAATGACAAACCCCCCACACCCCTCAGGGCAAGGGTTGTAAGTTATGCCCTGGGGATATATAAGGTTTTTATAGAAAGCGTTTTGTAAAAATTTCAAAAAGGGCTCATTCGATTGGAAATTGAAAAGGCTAGTGTCCTATTGAATAGTCGAAAGTGATTGGAGGGCAACTAACCCCCTCTCTCATCCACAATTTCCCCGAACAAAAATTTTGAAAAATCCAATCAAAATTTTAAAATAGCCATTTTGTTCAACGTAGTAGGAGGGTCTGGAAATTATGTCTTTGAGTATGACAACCCCCCCCCCCCTCGCAGCCTTCAGTGCTAAGGTTGTAAGTTATGCCCTGGGGGCATATAAGGTTTTTCTAGAAAGCACTGTCGTAAAAACTTAAAAATGGTTCATTCAATTGAAAATTGGGAGGACTATTGCCCTTTTTAATAGTCGAAAGTAATCGGAGGGAGAACTACCCCCCCCCCCTACGCCCATCATTTCCCCGAAAATTTCCGATCAACATTTTGATATGGTCATTTCTTTAACGTAGTTGAAAGGTCTGGAAATCATGTCTTTGAGGATGACACCCCAACCCCATAGCCCTCAGGAGAAGGGTCGTAAGTTATGCCCCTCGGGCATATAAGGTTTTCTATAGAATGTTTTGTCGTAGAAGCTTCAAAGGGTGCTCATTCGATTAGAAATTGAGGTGACTAGTGTCTTTTTTATTAGTCGTAAGTGATCAGAGGGCTAATCCCCCCTATGCCCATTATTTTCCCAAATACTTCCAATCAAAATTTGAGTTGGGCATTTTGTTCAACGTATTTGAAAGAGTTGGAAATTATGTCTTTGAGGATAACAAATCCCCCTAGCCGTAAGCCCTATATTCCCTGGGGCATATAAGGTTGTTTATAGAAAGCGTGGTAATATAAACTTCGGAGGGGCTCATTTGATTGGTAATCAGACACTCTAATGCTCGTTTTAAGAGTCAAAGTGATGGGAGGGCAGTGCCACCCCCCCCCAAACACACAAACACGTCGTATAAAATAAAAGTTCAAAATAGGGATTAAATCCTTTTTAATAGACAGTGTATAGAAAATTCACAAAAAAAAACTATATATTTTGGTCACATATACAGTGACTGTCATCAGTAGTAAAACAAAGCTAAAACAATTTAAAACAAAAGTTTATATACGAAATCAAATAAAACTACATATTGTTTAAATCTCTAATTCTTTTCAAAGCAAAGGCGGAAGCTAGCATCTTTGACCTTCTTGGATTCGGTTCATTAGCGTTCAATGATATAACATTTGCACAAAGGTCAACTACATTGGGTGAATTGAACTTTACTCTGTCAGATTTTAATAAATTATTATAGATAGAGTTCAGCCCAAATTCACATGTATCCCGATTCAAAGCAATATTCTTGAATAATATTTTCTTTATTTCAAGAGTTTCACGAAAATTTTGCTTTAAACCCCGATCCCTAGAAATCAAAGAGACATTCTCTAACAAAATAAAATGATCTGGAAAATTGAAATAATGTTCTGAAAGGGCTGAAGTAAAATCTTCAGACTTAGAATCTTGCTTTAAAGCCGAAAAAGTAGAATCTTTATGTTATAATAATCTCATTTCCAAACTCTGGTTAGTACGTCCCCACATATGAGCTTCCGCAAGTACATGGGATCTGATAAACCCCACTTTGTTGCCCCAATGAAATTAGATCCTTCCCACAATGAAATTAGAATTTAGAAAACTACCCAAAGTATTATTACTCTTTAGAGCTACCTTTAGACCATTACTCTGTAAAATTCTTTTAAGTTTTTCACTTAGCCCGGGTGCATATGGTAAGGAACAAAAAACATCCTTCTCCCGGGTTGTCTCCAAGACTTCCTTAGAAATCTCTAGAAACCTTTTTCTTCTCTTTGAAAAAGTCTGGTTAATTAACCACTCTGGACGTCGTATTGTTCCGAAATGCATCTAATAGAAATTTTGATATTGCCAATCTATTCAAAATAGTCCCTATAACAAGGCTTTTGGGGTTGAAACAATATCCAGATATTAGGGACAAGGGTTATGAGTTATGCCCAGGGGGTATTTAAGGTTTTTATCGAAGGGATGGTTGTTTAACTTTAGAAGCGGCCCATTTGGTTTAAGATTGAAAGTTCTAGGAACTTTTTAAGCGTCGAAAGTAATGGACGGCGTTTAGCCCCCCCCCCCTTCTGCAACCCGTCCATTTACCAAACGCATCTGATTGAGATTATGGGATTGATTTTTTTTTAACAGTCCAAAGAACATATAATAATGTCTCTAGGGAATAAACAACCCTCCCTCCCAGTGCCCTGGGGATAGGGTTGTAAGCTATTTTATGAGGACATATAAGGTTTTTATTGAATGGGCGATCGTATAAACATCAGATTGGGCTTATTTGATTTGAAATTGGAAGTTATAGTGCCGTTTTGAAAAGTCAAAGTGATTTTAGAGCAAAGAGTCCCCCCTCCACGTTCAGCATTTGCCTTAACACCTCCAATCAAAATTTGGAGATAATAATTTTATTTATCGTAGTTGAAGGTTTCGGAAATTATGTCTGTGAGGAAGACACACCCCCCCCCCCTTACAGTTCTCAGGGAAAGGGTTGTAAGTTATGCCCTTGGGGAATATAAGCTTCTTATAAAGGAGTGGTCGTATATGCTTTGGATGGAACTCATTGGATTGTTAATCATAAGTTCTAGTGCCCTTTTTAAGAGTCAAAGTGATCAGAGCGCAGCTACCCCCTCCCAGGGCCTGAATTTTAATCTAATTCTGTTAAATATTTTCACTTTTTTAACTTTAAGAAATCAAATATTTATTAAGATTTTAAGGAATAAATATCAGCATATTTATATCTATATATATATATATCTATATCTATATATATATATATATATATATATATATATATATATATATATATATATATATATATATATATATATATATATATATATATATATATATATATATATATATATATATATATATATATATATATATATATTAAACTGTCAATGCACATACATTTGAGTTTTTTTTCAGTGAAGTACAAATCATATTCTTGCTTTTAGAAAGCTTAGGGATTTTGAACCCTACATATATTAATTTCTGCTCGTTTTGAGTATGACTCTGTTATTTATTTTAATTTCTGTTTGTTTTGGGTTTCATTTATTGATACTGATTTGTGGCAGTTGTATTCTTGGTAGATTATTTGATTCTATTTTTCTTCATTTTTTGGTTTAATGTAGTTCTTGACTTGTTTTTCAAAAACTTATTTTGTGGAAAAAGTTTTTTTAATTAATCTTTTAAAGAAGGCAGGCTGGGTCACCCTAAATGGCAAACGTGAGGCCATTAGGCTCAGGTGTGGTGTAAAGGCTCTGATAATTCCTGGACCGGGAAACTATTCCTTCCATACCACAGCCCAATCAGACTTCTCAAGGTCTGATTTAGAGAGTCTCAAGGGAAAAGGCTGCAAGATTCCTTTAATTTTTACAATTTATAAGAAGAGATTAAGAGGAATAAAAAGAGATTTATTACATATCTCATTTCTATAACTTTAGATTGACTTTTTTCCTATTGCTTTTAATTAGAATAACTTTTTAAGTTTGTTAAGTACCCATATCTTTCGTGGTATTCTTTGCTTATTGTTGTTGCTTGGCAAATCTTTTTTACTTTCTTTTTGATTTTGTGTATATCTTATACTCTTTTTTAACCCCGATCGAACTTTTAACTGCGCAGTTTTAGACAGGGAATCCCAAAGTGGTGAAATATACAGCGCGTGAGACAGAGCTAGGGCACTATATAGTTTAGCAAGTACACGCTTACTATAACAATACTTCAGTGCAGCAAGTTTGGCATAGCTGGCGCGGAAACCTGATATGGCACGTTCAACAGTAAGTACACGAGTACTACGCTTATCGTGACCATAAACGAGGTCGGGGTAATTCAGCCAAGTAGACTGTATAAGATTTACCTGCTACATCAACAGATTAAGAAGATATAGCTTTACCTCGGGTATTATAACCAACAAATTTAGTCTTAGCAGCATTAACATTAATTCCTAAAATCTTATTAAATAAAAAAAAACAAGTATTTTTAACTGAAAGTAAGGAGCGACATTAAAACTTAGAACAAACAGAAATTATTCCGCATATGAAAGGGGCTGTCCCCTGCTCAACGCCCCGCTCTTTACGCTAAAGTTTGACGCTTTCTCAAAACTCTGCTTTATAAAACAATATCGTAAAGAGCGGGGCGTTGAGCACGGGACAGTCCCTTTCATATACGGAACAAGTTCCTTTCATATACGGAATAAGCGCCCCTTCATGGAAATTCTCTTTCCCCATGAAATATTCTTCCTTGGAAAGATCCTCCAACATAACCCGATCCTCCCCCCTCCCCCCTACCGGAAAAATTCTTCCCCTGAAGACGTCAGTATACTTACTAATATACCAATACTATATACTTGTATAAATAATGGGCAAAGTTCATAGCTTTCAGCACTTCCCCTGGGGACTGTGGGGGATTAAGTCGTCCTCAAATACATAGTTATTAGATGTTTCGGCTCTGTTGAACAAAATAACTATCTCAAAATTTTGATCCGGTGACTTTGGGAAAAAATGAGTGTGGGAGGGGGCCTGGTTGCCCTCCAATTTTTTGGTAACTTAAAAAGGGCACTAGAACTTTTGATTTCCGTTCGAATGAGCCCCCTTACGAAATTCTAGTACCGCAGGGTTGACACGATGACCCCTGGGAAAAAAAAAGATAAACACGCATCCGTGATCTTTCTTCTGGCAAAAAATACAAATTCCAAATTTTTGCAGAAAGAAGCTTGAAACCTCTATAGTAGGGTTTTCTGATATGCTGAATCTGATGGTGCGATTTTCATAGATTCTATGACTGTTAGGGGGTGTTTCCCCTTTTTTTGAAAATAGGACAAATTTTCTCAGGCTCGTAACTTTTGAAGGGTTGGACCAAACTTGATGAAAATTATATATTTAAAATCAGTATAAGAATCTAATTGTTTTTATGTATTTATTTGTGCCAAAATTCCGTTTTTTAGAGTTCCGGTTACTATTAAGCAGGGTCGCTCCTTACATACAGTTCGTTACCACGAACTGTTTGATAACCAGAAATCAAAGAATCACGAATTGTCTGTAAAGCAGAAAGACTCACACTGATAAGCAGGACATCATCAGGGTAGCAAATCAAACTAAGATCACGAATATAGTTATATTATTCCACCATTAATCGTCCTAGTCATAGTGGTCGTTAGAATATTCAATATAAGAGCACTTAAAAATAAACCTTTCCTGAGTCCTCTAATAAGACGGTAGGCCCAGTTATAGTCCAGGAGGGGGACGGTTTGACCAGAAACAAATTGCAAGAGAAATTATCCAGGGACTACCCGACTCAGAAAAATGCGCTGATTCCAAATATGCAAAGTTTGCTCATCTAGCTGTTTCACAAATATGTTTTTAAGGTTGAGGCTGATTTTGAGGGGTGAAATTCGTGCTTCCATGTAAAGGCGTACAACGACACAATTGATGTTTATAATAGGGTATTATATTACAGTGATTATAAAAATCACCTTCACTTGAGCTTAAAACTAATAATTTTGTTTTTTGAGGTTGATTTGAGGAGGTACACTTCATTTTTCCATATAAAGGCTTACAACAACAAAATTGATATCTAGAATAGGGTACTAGATCATGGGGATTATAAAAATCATTTTTATTTGAACATAAAGCTAATAATTAGTTTTTTTTAAGTTGAGGATGATTTTGTGGAGGTAAAATTAGTGTTTCCATGTAAAGGCGCACAACAACAGCATTGGTGTCGAGAATAGAGTATTAGATCAAGGTAATTATGAAAATCCCCTTTATTTGAACTTAAAATAAAAACTTTCATTTAAATATTCCATCATTGTTAAACCACACTGAATCTGAAAGAAACCGGTCTTAAAATGTAGAATAACAACTATCACCCATTTTGATGGTTTAACTAATGATTAAAACATTCTCGACTTTTCAGATATATAATATACAAATGTGACATAAAAAAGAAATATAAATATTCATATATCTTTGTTATCTTCCAGATCATCAACTCCGAGAAACTCAGTTGTAACACAGTTTGCACAACTCGCCCTTGCAAGGTCCATAGGCCCAGGTGCATTTCATGCCATTTCTTTTGCAATTGCATCGCATATTTGAGCAGTCAGTTTTGCTGTTACAGTGAAAAACTGCGAGGACTGAGTTGGGGGAAGTGGAGACTCTGGATCACCGAACTGGGCAGGGTTGAGATTACATCTCAGAGTTTTCCATGATTTAACTTGCAAGGAAAATCGAAATGAATGGAAGCTGCAAGTATCACTGGTGGGAGAACTTTAGACTCAACAAACGAAGCAGATGCTGTAACTTTCTCGATGAATTTGAGATGACGCAACTGATTAAGGGTTGAAATCGACCTTGGGCACTTAAACAAAAGCATCGTTGCTTCATCCACAGGTGCTGGAATGTCATTCTTGGTGGATAGTGGGTCCGTAAAAACTATGACGGATTCCTGAAACTCGTTATTTTTTATCAGAAGCTGTAGTCTCGCTGACTTCCTAATGCCATAGACACGAAAAGTTGAATCGCATCCAAGGAAGGCGTGGACGTACAAAATTGTGCTGTATATATGAGATCCAAGTTTGAGTTTCGTTGCATTTATATCTCAAATTCTATTCTTTGATGTTCCAGCTCGAGGCTCAGAGTAAAAGTAGATTACTTGGCTACTTGTCTGTGCATGATAACACAGGAAAATAAGCGGATCTGTGTTGTCTCCAGCCAGGACAGTTGGAATAAAAAAAGCAGATCAAACTGTAGTTAGAATAATGAGAAGATCAGTGTCACCTTCTGCTTGGTGTACCTGGCACCCAGCTTTGCTCAGGTACTCACTTGGCATAGCTATGATTGCTTGCTTATTCTTGAAGTTGCTTAGGAACACTTCTTTCTTTGTCGAACAGAGCATATTCCTGCTAAAATTGATCTGAGGGTACGATCGTGTCACTTTCCGTCTCAATTAGGTAAAATCTTTGATTGAAGGTGCTTTGTCGTATCTGTCGAAAACCAACGACGTCCTTTTCACCCCGTATGTACGTGCAACGTAGTCAACGTACTTCGGGCAAATACTATCGCAAGTTAATTTTTTTCCCCAAGGGATTCGCTTAAGCAGTGCCCCACCATCAATAACTGTATGCTTGACACTGAAATCTTTCACGAAGTCTTCAGTTTTTGGCTGCTGATCTGCAACTAGAAGCCACTTCTCATCTGTTAGTGTAGGCTTCATGGAAGTCCGTTGGCTACAAAAGGTGACAGAGGCGGTGAACACAATTCACACTTAAAGTATGACTCCAAATCATCGTTGCTATTTCCAGCATTTGTCACCAGCTGCTGAGACATCAAAGCTGGGTCAACGGCAACAAAATGTCCGTTAATAACTGGTACAGCTTTATTATCAAGCGTTATGGCCACAGACGTTTTCTTGAATCTATATGTTTTGACGTTTTCCCCTGTCATACTATTCATAATTCTGGATATTATGACGTTTTCTGGTCCGACGGATCTAGCTGTGTCGACGTTGACTTTTTCATCAGCCGTCACACCAGAAATAGGGTCTTCTGCGAAATGGGTATTTTCAGCAAGAAAGCAAAGGAGCTTGCTAGTGTCATGGTTGTCATAGTTGTCGCGTTCAACCCTCGACTCTCTAACTTCTTTGTACTGCTCGCTCGTTTCGCTTTGGATCTCAGCAAAACTTTGCAATTAATTGTAATACAAGTTGGTGCTGAGAGTAACCAAGTCAGCCTCTGCAACTTATTCATACCGCTTCACCTGGTAAGACCACCGTTATTTTTCAACGAACGCATGAGGACCTGCTCAATGACCAGACCTGATGACAGAGCCGCCGAAAATTTTTCGGATCTTTGGATAGCATACATCCCGTTTTAAAATTGTCAAACACGTCGGGATTGGTAGTTTCCAACTGTTTAATATTTGCAGGTACACCCTGGCAGACTTCGTATATAGGAATCGGTTGGACGTTGCGAAATATGGCAACATAGCTTCAACTGCCTGAAGGTGAAGATACCAACTCCCCGTACGCTCTGCTTGGATAAACTTCTTCAGTATATGTATCATTTTTATATATTGTATCCACAGTTTCACCGTACGCGGCCTTCGCGAAAGAGACTGTTTAAGAGAATAAAATTGTTTGGCGACTTCTGCCAGGGACAGATTTTCTTCTACACTTTGCACGTCTATGTGACCTTCCAATGCACCGAGTAAAACAGAGATTTTTACATGCTGGGACTGTGAGGTCCCGTCGGTCACGAAAGGGCCATGAAACTAATGAAATATTTAAACGACAGTTTTAATTTTACGTTCAAATAAGGGTGATTTTCATAATCACCGTGATTTAGTACTCTATTCTCGACATCAATTTTGTTGTTGTACGCCTTTTTAAGGAAACATGAATTTTACTTCCTCAAAATCAACCTCAAAAACCTAATTGTTAGGTTTATGTTCAAATAAAAGTGATTTTCATAATCACCGTAATCTAGTACCCTGTTCTTAATATCGATTTTGTTGTTGTACGCATTCATATGGAAACATGAAGTGTACCTCCTTAAATCAACCTAAACCTCAAAAAAACAAATTTTAGTTTAAGTTCAAATAAAGGCAATTTTCATAGTCACAGTGATCTAATACCCTATTCTAGATATCAATTTTGTTGCTGTACGCCTTTACATAGAAGCACGAATTTCCCCTCCTTAAAATAAACGTCAACCTCAAAAAACCTAATTTTTAACTTTACGTTCAAGTAAAGGTGAATTGCATAATCAACGTGATCTGTTACCCAATTCTAGACATCAATTTTGTTGTTGTGCGCCTATATATAAAAACATGAATTTCACCCCCTCAAAATCAGCCTCAACCTACAAGAAAACATCTTTATGAAACAGCTGGATGAGCAAACTTTGCATATTTGAAATAAGCACATATGTCGGAGTCGGTTAGTCAAAGGATCATTTCTCTTGCAATTTGTTTCTGGTCAAACCGGTCCCCTCCTGGACTATAACTGGGCCTACCGTCACATTAGAGGACTCGGAAAAGGTTTAACTTTAAGTCCTATTATATTGAAAATTCTTACGACCACTGTCACTAGGACGATTAATGGTGGAATAATATAGTGACATCTGTGATCTTAGTTTGATTGGCTACCCAGATGCTGTCCTGCTTATCAGTGTGAATCTTTCTGCCTTACAGACAATCCTTGATTCTTTTATTTCTGGTTATAAGATTTTAGGACTTAGACTTGCTATAGACTTGGGCATTATATAGACTAGCTAGAAGATGTCGGTTGAATCGAAGTTTACAAGATACAATGAAAGCGTAAGTTGCTGCGATTCTACGTCTGATTTGTTCAAGAAGAAGTTTTCTGGTGTGTCGGGTAGAAGAAGCAACGGACAGACCTAAATACATAAGGTGATCTATAGGTTGAACAGAGCTAGATCCAAGCGTGATGGAAGGGGCAGAGGAATTTGTTTTCCATTTAAACCCGATAATATCAGATTTGGAGTTGAATTTCAAGCACTAACTGATTTGGAGATTTGGAGTTGATTTGGATTTGGAGTTGATTTGGATTTGATTTTCAGATTTGGAGTTGAATTCAAGCCCAACTTTCTGATATTCCATCTCAAGAATTCCAAAAATTTTGGTGATATGTTGAAGAGTTCGACTATGGTTTAGGTTCGATTAAGGTTTAGGGGCGTAACTCCAAAATCAAGCAGAGTCAAAAATACTTTTGATTAGACTATTGAACTGAATGCTGCTTGCACATCCACACTTCACAAATATATGGGATTTCACAAATTCTCAGCTTTACTTCGGATACGCTTCATTGGGTGATGAGCAACCGCCCGATTCAGGTGCTTACGGAAACCAAACTGTCTATAATCTAGCATGCACCTACGTATTAATTCAGGCAGGTTAAGACTTTCTAGAACCTTGCTTAGAGTACTAGAAACATTAACATGGCGGTAACTATGTAAGATTCAATCTCCGAATTTTTAAATATAAGGTTTTTTTAATAACTGTGCATTTGAAATTTCGGTAATCCAAACCGTAGACTTCCTTTCTTTTATTTGTTTATCCAGAATCAACTTTCCCTTTATTGCTGAAGTCGGAACATTAGAGGAATTTCTCAGTTTCAATTTCTGAAGTTCCCAGCTTCATTTTATTTTATCAGTCGCTTTAGTGTTCTCATTGAAGCAACTCTATTTAGCTTTTGCGGAGCTCAATCACAGTAGCAACAATTTTATATATAGAAAGTGTTTTTTTTCTAATTTCTTGGTTTTAGACTTCATCTAATTTTAGATTTCTTAGATTTTATCTTTGTTTTTTAGTGTTGAAGACGCCTTGTTTTATTTAGGCGAAATATCAGCGTTATTTTGGTTTTTATTTAGAGTAGTTAGTTACTTATTAATAAGTTAATTTCTCTTTTCATATATAAAGCTGAATAAAAACATTCGGGGACAAAAATCATTAGTCTAGTCTGCAAAATCTACAGGCCTGGTGGTCACCTTTCCCTATCTTTATCTTTTCACAGCTCCAAGACCACTACCCCAGACCATCGTCTAGTACAAGAATAAAAACCGATAAATCTATTGTTTGATTCCTCATATTAAGAAACTCTCAAGTATTATTGTTTTTTCTTGAAACAATGAAGTCAGTGTCTATTTTTAATTACCATACCATTAATCAACAAAAACATTTTTCTTAAGGAAAAAATTGCTTTGTAAATTATTAAGAAACTAGCTCAAATAAACGGATTCGTGATGCTTTCTAATATCGGTAGAATTCTAACAATAGTGCTTTATTGGAAACACTAAATTGACCCTAAAAAAACAAAATGCTCACTAGGCAGCAGGAAATTTCATAATTGCCTACTCTATAACGCTCTTAATAACCTGTCATCAGTCATAATATCAAAAGCTTTCAATAAACATTTATAATTCTCTAAAAGGGCTTAGGCTAATTCCTGGCGACCGCCCCTCCCACGGCAGTCGAAACAATGTGGAAACAAGCGACTGAAGTTTCCTTTGCTCATCTTCTAAGAAATGAGTATATAAAAATAAAGCCAGTAAGATATTCTATACCAAGTAAACTGGCTATATTTTGGAATATAGGTAGAATGTTCCAAAATTTCTTCATTTCTTTGTTCTTTTTATTTGTCTTACTTTCGTTTAGGCAGCTCAAGCTTACATGTGGGGGGAAAGTAATTTACCGGAAAAGTTATCAGTGGGGGTTATTTTTTGTAAGGGCTTTTCCGGGGGAGGGAATTGATGGTAATTTACTTAAACGTTTACTTGGTAAAACTAAACAAAATTTACACGCTAAAATCTGGTGAATCAGCAAAACGATGGAAATTATTAAAAACAATTTTGATTAATCCTATTTAAATTTTTTCTATTTAATAACCCACTCTTCGCTTGGTTACAGCTGTTACTCCAACCATGATGTGTCTATATTAAACTTGTTTCTATACCGCAGGTCTGTGCTGTTATACCGATTTTTACTTGTTAAATTGTTATTTTTGTTTGAAGCTTGATTTGACAGCATTGCCGGAAGTGCACCTAGGAAAAAAATTTCAGACTTTTTTCTGTCGAATTGTGAATTAAAGATTGTCCTATTTTTGATTAATCAGTTTACTAAGATCTCATTTTCCTCATCTTGCATCGTTAGGCTTAGATTTTGTTTTTACCTGATCAATGTGCCAAAACGATATCGAATAGAGAATTCTAATATATTATCATCAAATAAAATGATTACTGAGAGCGGGATGAAGTCTAGTTTTCAGAAAAAAGCCTGAATAGTAAGATCAGATCTCGTAGATTTTCTAAGAATTTTTTTTTTTTTTTGCCAAGACATAAAATCAAAGCCACTTGATTAGCCTAAAACCGGTTTATTGTTGCCATTCGACTTTCTGTAAGCTCGTGGAAACGGGAGTGCTAGCTAACTAGAATTGTTAGCTAGTAATTTTCAGAAACATATTTATCGGGTGGGATATGCAAAAAAAACACTCAGGAAAGAAATTGGGCATAGGCACTCCCTGAAAATGTTTATAAGGAAAAATAATAATTTGCCACATTAAGAATCATTAGAGGCCGAGAGTTCTTTATCAATGCCTATGCATACAAATTAGTCTTTCTGCTTAGTTGTTTTATCATTTGTTTAAATATTGCGCTTCAACCTTTCCACTAATTTTCTCTAATAACTACTTGATTTGTCAGAGACATTCACTAGTAGTGGGGGCGGGGGCAATACTCCAGGGCTTACAACCTTAGGCTCTATAGATTATACCCTAAACCTCATTGCATTTACCATAAAGGTAATTAGTGTTATTTAATATTTCAGTAATCCCATGAAAATAATATGAATAAATTTTTATTTGGGTTGAATGAAACTGGTCTTATGATACGTGCTTGGTTTAAAGCAAACTGGACGCATTTTATTATACGAACCGAATTTTAATGAATCAAAACGTGACAAATCTCCTACCCTTTTTTTTCTTATGATATGCGCGTGGGTAAAGTAAACCATCAAACTTATGTTACCAATGAATCAATTGCTATGGCAAATATTTTCAGAGGGACCTTATGGTCATCCATGTCTCGCCTCTAATGGACCTCCAAAATCCCTCCCCCAACTTCCCCCTTTATTTTGGACTAATAATTTTTGGACTTAGAATTTCTTGGACTCAGAATTTTTTTGGACTTAGAAATTTTTTCATCCTTTTTTGCATGTCTTTGAATGACATTAACTATACTTACAACAAAAGAAATTCACTTGTAGTATTTTCGAAATACGAAATGAAGATGATATAGATATTCTAGTCGTGATTATTCCAATTAGAAAAATAATTTTTGTAGTGACATTGTTTACTTTTTTTCTAACTTCGGGATTTTTCAACTTTTTTTCATGTCTTAAAACGACACAGTAACATGTCCATATTAGAATTGGACAGGTTATGCTGGAAATGAGGTTTACATAGACAAATTGAAATGATTTTTACGTAAATTTGACAGGCTATTAGTAAATGGTTCTGTCAATTGAATATTTTTGGAAGGGGGACATAGGACACTAACTTGTTAAATTTGTAAAAATGTTAGAGTTAAATCGGGGATTTGTCTTGCAACTGGCCTATTTTAAGGAAACGTATGATGTTACATGCTAGAAAGAAGCTTGAATCAAGGAATTTATCCTGAGAAGCCATTAAATAAAATCACTTTTGCATACATCAAACTCAGCTAGTTAATGAGTTCCGAGTGTCTTAGTTTCTGACTAAGTATCAAAAACTTAATGAAATCACTTTTGAGTACAATAGAATCAGGTAGTTGATAAATTCCAAGTGCTTTATTTGCTGACTACTACTACTACTACTAACAACTCATCGCAGCACCAAGCCGCCTGAGGCCAACACAGCTACGCACGCTCCTCCACCCCAATCTATTCAAAGCCTCCCTTTTTACACCCGCCCACGAAGTTCCCATTTCCTTTAAATCTTTCTTTATGACGTCCTCCCACCCCAGACGGGGACGACCTGCTTTCCGTTTAACCCTAGATGGTTGGCCGAAAAGAACAATCTTCGGCAATCTGTCATCCTTCATCCGCACAATATGCCCTAACCACCTCAACCATTCTTTCATTATAGACCTAGAAAGCAGTATTGAACCACATTTTTCGTATAGCCTCTTGTTTGAAATACGGTCCGTCAGCCGGGTCCCCAGAACAATCCTTAAGCAATTTCTCTGGACAACATCTAGCAAATCTTCATCCGCTTTTCGGAGCGTCCATGCTTCAGAGCCATATTTGACCACTGTCATCACTGTAGCTTCTAAGATTCTAATCTTGGCTTGCAGACTTATCTTCCTATTCTTCCAGACTTTTTTTAACTGTGAAAAAACACCCTGATCCTTGGCTATTCTACTTTTAACATCTTCCCTGCTTCCACCATCTTTACTAATAATACTACCAAGGTAAGTGAAGCTGCCCACCTGATCAATCTTTTCATTACCCAGCGTCACCTTTTCATCTTCACTTATTCCTAGCCTTAGTGACTTAGTCTTCTCAACATTAAATTTCAAACCAATACTAGCACCCTGAACTCGCAAAACCTCTAAAATTTCATTCATTTTGCTCACACTTTCTTCTAGGATGCTTAAATCATCAGTATAATCCAAGTCCAGGAGACATTTTCCTACCCATTTGACTCCGTGGTCTCTCATTGCCTTTCCTGTGCTCCTTAAAACAAAGTCCATCAAAATAATCCATACAAAGGGGGATAGAACACAGCCCTGCTTAACTCCTGATTTAATAAAAAACCAGCTGCTAACCTCATTTTCTAGCTGAACCACAGCAGTATTATTCAAGTACATAGCACTAGTCATTTTAATGTATTTGTCTAGTATACCATACAAGGGTAAAACCTTTACTAAAGCTCTTCTATCAACAGAATCGAACGCTTGCTCATAATCTATAAAACTGAGGACCAAAGGTGTTTGAAAACTTAGACACTTCTCAATTATTAACCTAAGAGTGAAAATTTGGTCAACACATTCTCTACCTTTTCTAAAACCGCTCTGCTTTTCTCTTAAAACTTTGTCTACGGCATCTCTCAGTCTAAAAAGTATCATATTACTAAGCAATTTGCTACCTAGAGAGACCAGACTAATGCCACGATAATTACCACACTCACTTTTATCACCTTCCTTATAAAGTGGCTTAATTAAGGTTTTCCTAAAATCGTTAGGTACTTCCCCTTTTTCAAAAATCATCTTCATAATCTTCAGTAGCTTATTTCTAACCTCAGAGCCACCATGTTTAAGAAACTCATTTACTACCTTATCAGCACCTGGAGCCTTATTATTTTTTAATCCTTTTAGTACTGTTGCTAATTCCTCCTCACAAAACAAATCTTCCTTCACATCCAAGGTCTCACAAACTTTTTCATTTTCCTCTATATTTTTTCCTGCAACTCTATCTCGGTTAAGCAAATTCTCAAAATGTTCGGTCCATCTCGCTTTAGCTTTTTCCTTATAGCTAATTGCCACCCCATTCCTATCTTTAACTGGGACAAGTCCGGATTGACTACTACCTCTCAATTTGTTAACGTGCCAGTACAATATTTTACTATTATTCCGTCTAGCTGCATCTTCTAGATATTCGGCAATTTTATCCATGGCCTCCACTTCACACCTCCTTAGTTCATATTTCAATGCTTTCTCCACTTTCTTTATATTTCTTTTGTTTTCATGCGATCTATCACTCAGATAATTCTTGTACAAGTCCTTTCTCCTTTCTATTAAACATAAAGCTCTTTCACTAATATTCATAGCTGCAGTTCTAGCTTTCTTCCCTAATACACCTTCAGCAACTTCACAGATTATTTTTCTAAAATTATTCCAGCCATCTTCCGCTTTATCAAATTTTAAACTCTCAAAGTTTAGTATTCAACTGTTCCTGGAAGTTTCTCTCAAATTCTCATCCTGGAGTCTACTAACATCATAACTTCCAGGGAGGTAATTACCCTTCCGATATTTCAGCTTTAAATTAACCCTTGACACTACTAGATGGTGATCTTTACTTTTAACATCAATAACAGCACTCCTATATACGTTAGAATCAAGAATTTAATTGATAAATTGCTAGTTGCTTGTTGATAAATTCTGTGTGTCTTAATTGCAGGCTGAATACAAGAAATTTAATAAATGCACCTTTGACTACAACAGAATCACCTAGTTAATAATTCCGATGTTTTAGATACCTAGCCTACTGGATATAAAAAATTAATAAAAGTAGTTTTGAGTACAACAAACTCAGCTAGCTGGTAAACTCCGTGTGCTTTAGTTGCTAAATCAGTAACAAAACTTTAATGAGAACAGTTTTGAGTACAGTAAACTCATCTAATTTATAATTTTGTGTCTTTTACTTGCACGCTGAGCACCAAAAATTTATAAGAGCCCTTGTGAGTACAACACTCTCAGCTAGTCGGTAAATTTCGAGTCCTTTAGTTATCGACTGGGCATACAAAATTTTTAATAAAAACACTTTTGAGTACAACAAACTCAGCTAGTTTCTATATTCCATTGGTATAGAACAATTTCAGCTATTTGGTAAATTCCGAGTCTTTTAGTTACCGACTTGATATCAAAACTTGATAACAGACTTGGCTAGTTGGTAAATTCCGTGTTTTTTACTTGCTGACTGAATACCAGAAATTTAGTAAAAGCACTTTCGAGTACAACAATGTCAGCTAGCTGGTAAATTCCAAGTCGTTTAGTTACTGACTGGGTATCAAAAAATGTATTGAAAGAAGTTTCCAGTACAACAAACTCAGCTAGCTGATAAATTCCGTGTGTTTTACTCTCTGGCTGAGTACCAAAAATTTAATAAAAGCACTTCTGAGTACACCAATATCATTTAGTTGGTAAATTCCAAATGTTTTAGTTACTGACTGGGTAGTTGGTATACTCCAATTGCTTTAGTTGCCGATTGAATAACAGAAAATTAATGAAAGCACTTTTGAGTACCACAAACTCAGCCACTTGATAAGTTCCGTGTGTTTTACTTGCTGGCTGAATACCGCACTTTTTAAAAAGGCACTTTGGAGTACAACAAAACTCAGCTAGTTGGTATATTTCGTTTGCTTTAGTTGCTAATTGAGTAATAAATAATGAAAGCACTTTTGAGTACATCAAACTTAGCTGGTTCGTATATTCCGAGTGTTCTAGTTGCTAATTGAGTAACACAAATGTAATGGAAGAACGTTTGAGAACAACAAACTCAGTTATTTGATAAATTCGCTGTGTTTTACTTGCAGGCTGAGTAACAAATATTTAATAAAAGCACCTTTGAGTACAACAAACTCAGCTAGTTGGTAAATTCTGAGTGTTTTAATTGCTGACTGACTAACGAAAATTTAATAAACGCAACCTTGAGTACAGCATATTCAACTAGTTGATGAATTCCATCTGTTTTAATTACTGGTGGAGTTCCGAAAAATTTAATGAAATTTTTTTTTAGTATAACAAACTCGGCTAGTTGATATATTCTGAGTGTTTTAATTGCTGACTGAGAACCAGAAAATTTAATAAAAGCAATTTTGAGTACAACAAACTCAACTAGTTGATAAATTACGTGTTTTTAACTGCTCACTGAACAACAAATTTAATTAATGTACTTTTGAGTACGACAATCTGAGCTAGTTGATTAATTCAGTCTTATAGTTACCGACTGGGAATCAAAAATTTCAGAAAATCAATTTTGAGTTCCACGAACTTAGCTAGTGTATAATTTTTAGTGTTCTAGTTGCTGATTGGGTAACAGAAATTTAACAAATGCACTTTTGAGTACAACCAACTCAGCTAGCTGATAAATTCCGTGTATTTTACTTACTGGATGAGTACCGAGAATTAAATAAAAGTAGTTTTTAATTATTACGTTTAAAAGTGTTTTTAATTACCAACTGGGTATAAAAAATTTAATAGGAGCATTTTTGAGTACAGCAAACTCAGTTAGTTGTTAAATTCAGAGTATTTTACTTGCTGACTGAGTGACAAAAATTTAATGAAAAAACTTTTGAGTACAAAGACTCAGGTAGCTGATAAATTCCGAGTCTTTTAGTTGTTGGCTGAGTACCAAAAAATTCAATAAAAGCATTTTAGAGTAGAACAAACTCAACTAGTTGATAAATTTTGTGTGTTTTACTTGCAGGCTGGGTACCAAAACTTAATGAAAGCACTATTGAGTACAACAAACTCAGCTAGTTGATAAATTCTGAGTCTCTTAGCTACTGACTGAATATTACAAATTTAATAAAAGCACTTGTGACTACAACAAACTCAGCTAGTTGTTGTAGTCAACACTCGAAAGTTACCAACTAGCTGAAATGTGATTTTAAAAGTACTTTCATTAAAATTATTTTACTCATTCAGCAAATAAAACACTTGGAATATACCACCTAGTTGAGTTTGTTGTACTCAAAAGTGCTTTTATTAAATTTTTATATCCAACCGTTTAGTAGAACATTCGCAATTTATCAACTACCTGAGTTTTTTATAGTCTCAGAGACTAAAACACTCGGAGTTTACCAACTAGTTGAGCTCTTGTAATCAAAAGGGACATTAAAATTTTTTGGTACTCAGCCAGCAACTAAAACACTTGGACCCTATCAATTAGCTGAGTTGGTAGTACTCAAAAGTCTTTTTTTTAGATGTTTTTGATACCCAGTCGGTCACTTAAACACCCAAAAGTTACCCACTAGCTCAAAATTACTTTCAAAAATGCTTTCATTCATTTTTTGTTACTGATTCAGCAACTAAAACATTCGGAATATACAAACTAGTTAAGTTTTTGTACTCAAAAGTGCTTTTATTAAATTTTTGATATCCAGTCGGTAAGTAGAGCATTCACAATTTATCAATTACCTGAGTTTGATGTATTCAAAAGTGCTTTTACTAGATTTTTGGTACTCGGTCAGTAACAAAAAACATTCAGAATTTACCAAATAGCTGTACTCAAGTTAGTTGTACTCAAACATGCTTTCATTAAATTTTTTATACTCAGTCAGCACCTACAAGACTTGGAATTTATCAACTAGCTAGGTATGTTGTACTCAAAAGGGCATTATTAAATTTTGGTAATCCGCCAGCGAGTAAAACACACGGATATTATCAACTAGTTGCGTTTTTTGTACTCAAAAGTGCTTCTGTAAAAGTTTTGTTACTCATTCAGCAACTAAAAAACTTGGAATATACCAACTAGCTGAGTTTCTTGTACTCAAAAGTGCATTTATAAAATATTTTGATATCCAGTTGGTAAATAAAAGACTCGGAATTTACCAACTAGCTCAAATTCTTGTACTCAAAAGTGTTTTCTTTAAATCTTTGGTACCCAACCTGCAAGTAAAACACACGGCATTTATCAAGTGGCTGAAATCGTGGTACTCAAAAGTACTTTCATTAATTTTTTGTTATTCAATCACAAACTAAACCAATTGGAATATACCAACTAGCTGAGTTTGTTGTACTCAAAAGTGTTTTAATTCAATTTTTTGATAAGCAGTCGGTCACTACAGGCATTGGAATGTACCAACCAGCTGAGAATGTTGTACTCAAAAATGCTTTTATTAAATTTTTGGTACTGAACCTGCAAGTAAAACACACAGAATTTACCTATTAGATAACTTTATTGAATTCAAAAGTGCTTTCATGAAATTTTTGTTACTTAGTCAGCAACTAAAACACACGGAATTTACCAACTAACTGAGTCTGTTGTACTCAAATTGCTTTTATTTTTTTTTATCCAGTCGGTAACTAAAACATTCGGAATTTATCAACTAGCTGATTTGTGCTGTAGTCAAAAGTGGATTTATTAAATTTCTGGTACTCAGCCTGCAACTAAGATACACAGAATTTATCAACTAGCAACTAGCAATTTATCAATTAAATTCTTGTTACTCAGTCAGCTACTAAAGCACTTGAAATTTATCAACTACCTGAGTTTATTGTACTCAAAAGTGTTTTTATTAATTTTTTGTACTCAGTCAGCAACTAAGACACTCGGAACTTACGTAGTAGTTAAGTTTTATGTATCCAAAAATGTTTTTATTTAATGGCTTCTGAGGGTACATTTCTTGATTCAAGCTTCTTTCTAGCATTCAACATCATATATTTCTTTTAAATAGCTTAGTTGCAAGACAAATCCATGATTTAAGTCTAATATCTTTATCAATTTGACAAGCTATTGTCTTATGTCCCTCTTCCTCAAATATTCACTTGACTGAACCATTTGCTAAAAGTCATTTAAATTTATGTAGAAATCATTCCAAATTGCATATGTCATCCCCACTACCCGCATACCATGTCCATTTCTATTATAGGCATGTTATAATGTCATTTTAAAACATAAAAAAAAAGTTGAAAAATTTTTAAGTTCGAAAAAAAGTAAAAAAATGTCACCACAAACATTGTTTTTCTAATAGGAAAAATCACGAATAACATGTCTATATCATCTTTATTTTGAATTTCAAAAATATCACAACTGAATTTCTTTTGTTGTAAGTATATTTAATGTAAAAAATTCTGAGTCCAAAATAATTCCAAGTCCAAAAAAAATCCAAAAACAGTCAAAAGAAAGCCTGGGGGCAAAAAGTTGAGGAAGGGGTATTGGTAGTCCCTTGGAGGTGGGACATGGATGACCCTAAGGTCCCTCTAAAAACTTTTGCCATAGGAATTGATTCATTGGTGACATAAGTTCGCTGGTTTACTAATATAAGTTCCTAAAATAAGTTCGCTGGTTTACTAAAATAAGTTCGCTGGGTAACCTCGCGTATGTCATGATAAAAAAGGGGTAGTAGATTTGTCGTTTTTTGATTCATTAGAATTCGGTTTGTATTATAAAATGCACCCGGTTTACTTTACCCAAGCGTGTGTCATATGACCAGTTTCATTCAACCCAAGTAAAAAAAATTATTCATAAAATTGTCATGGGATTACTGAATATTAAGTAATGCTAATTACCTTTATGGTATATGCAATTAGGTTTAGGATATAATCTATAGAGCATCAGGCTGCAAGCCCTGAAGTATTACCCCCCCCCCACTACTCTAGCTAATATTTTAGTTAAAAATCCTTCGTTTGCTAGCGAAAACGCAATTGTAAGTAAATTTAATAGTTAATAAAAAAAAAATTAGGAAGACAGAAGTACAGCTTATAGTGGAAAACCATAAGCAAGACTTTGTGTTTCGGAGGAAAACTTTAGGGAAGGGGATTTTTTATACAAGTTATAAATAGTTTTTTTTTGTCATCTGGCTATATCAGAATTTTCACTAACTGGAATTTTGGTTCTATTTGACCAAACTCCTTAGGTAATTTTGAAGACCCCACTATTTTTCCATGACGTATAAATGTGTTTTGGAGCAAAGAAATTACACTTTTTGTGGTTCAATGTTTTTGTTAACTTAAAGAATGCAATAGAACTCTTAATAACCGCACAAATGAGCATTCTCGGTATATCTACTACCTCTGCTTCAATACGATTGCCCCTGAAAAAAAAGAGAAAAGAAGTAGACGTAACAATCGTGCTACTCATGCTAAAATTTGGTCTTTCTTCTTCTTAACAATGGGTATTGTAAGCCTCCAGTTCAGAGTTTTTGACCATGCCAAGTCGATTGGTTATTTTAGAATTTCTACTCCATCACTTTTGGACTTTAATTTTCTAACACAAAATGGCAGTAAACAGCACTGGGCATCCACACGATTAGCTTTGGCGCTTAAAAGTGATAAAAGGACACTGTATATTTTCATTTTCGTTCAAATGATCACTCCATCAATATTCTAAGACCCCTTGTTCAATTCTATCACCTTTTGTGAAAAAAATTGGAAAAAAGGCGACTCATTGCTGCTACTCTGGGGCTTCAATCTGAGAAAGCTTTTCTTTTAGGGAGGGGGGTAAATCCTAAAAAAGTTATTTTCAAAATTTAGGAGCGGGAGCAAAAAAAATATTGTGGGTATTTAATTTTCCTTTCCAGTTGACACAACAATGCTACCATGCAAGACGTGATTTTCCTCTTTTTTAAACAGGTGGAATTGTGACCTCAATTGAAGAGTTTTCAGCATTGTCGACTTCAATGGTTGCATCTTTTATTTCAATCTTATGTCGTGTTTAAGTGCTTTCAGGCTCTCTTTCAACATTCTTAAAATATTATCTTAGCTTTGACTTGCTTATGTTCAGTTGAACATTAAATAAGAGATGCTATTTCCAAGTTAGTGGCAATCGGTAAATATTTGTAACTAGACAGTTTATTCAAAGACCCATTTATCAGTCTTAACTAGATTGTAGCTATTGCTACAACCATTATTAGACGGCTGAATTAGAAAATCAGATGAGTTATCAATATTAGTATATACTCCCCTGGGATTGACACATTGAAACCCTGTTGCATGACATATTAGAACAATTTCTGAAATACAGTTAATTTTATGTCCTACACAGGATAGGAAAAAAAATA
This sequence comes from Artemia sp. Qi Xiang Cuo, assembly GCF_049724085.1. Classification (NCBI taxonomy): domain Eukaryota; kingdom Metazoa; phylum Arthropoda; class Branchiopoda; order Anostraca; family Artemiidae; genus Artemia; species Artemia sp. Qi Xiang Cuo. The sequence continues at coordinate 65,606,722 of NC_142799.1, read as the reverse complement.
TAAAATTGAATGACACTTCACAATATCGCGTTACCTACCGCAGTAGAGGTAATATACAGTAGCGAAAAGTCCTATACTCTCCATTTAAGATTTTTGACACACATCTTAAAACACACAAGCTTCATGACCCCACCTACGCGTACGCGCAATGACAAATATTTCCGATGAAAAATCAAGTAGCTACTTAAACTACTGAAACTATGGCTCTGAGAGTTTGGAAAACTTCCCAAATTGCGCGCTATGAAATGCGTGGCATATTTGGAAAAACATTCCATGACTGTAGGCCTATATTACCTCCACTGTGGTGACCTGCGAAAACCATGCCTACTACTACGGAAACTAACAGCAAATCATCGTAGCATGAGCCTACCTGAGGCAAACACAGCTGCTTGTGATACTCCTAATTTATTAGATGGAATCAGTGTAGAGGGCTAAACAGGGATTGGTGACCCCTTGTACAAGAACTTCACGTAGGTAAGTATTGCAAAGTTTCGTTTCTGTACTCTTTTAAGCGTTATGGACGGCTGCCACGGCGTCAAGACAGTTTGTAAAGTTGTCCAAAAAAGTTAAAAAACACTTTTTTTCACATGATTTTGTTTTACCTTATTGTAGTCAAAAAAGGTTGAGCTTCATTTAAGCTTTTCAACAAACTCAGGAAAGTTTAGCCAATAGCAGAAAACTTCTGGGATATTTCAGATGGGCCACTAGAACTAATAGATAAATAGTTTTGATGTTGAATATAATCTGAATTAAACCACATATATGTAATATAATAGGCTAACATATTTAATAGTGTCTACATGTTCAAACCCTTTTCTTGGTAAAAAAAATAATTTATACAAAATATTTAAAATGCTAAATTGTTAAAAGGGGAAAAAATGCTTAGGAAGATAGTTTTCTAATTCATGTTATTATGCAACGAAAATTAGTGTAAAATCTAAAAGGTAAAATTATTTTGTGAGTGGGAGAAACCTTATGGTATGGAGCTTTATGGAAAACGTTATTAACTTAATGACACTGAGGAAACCCTGCATTATATCGCTTCTCTCCGGAGAATGGTAGCCGGAGTTTACTCCCCGGAAAAGACCCCACCCCGGGAAATACCCCCCCCCCCCGGGAAATATGCTCCAAAAATACCCCCACCCGGAAAAATACCCCCCAGAAAATTACTCCCAGTAAAATACACTCTTTAGAAAATACCCCAGAAAATACCCCTGCGGAAAATACCCTCCCGTCTCTGGTTTGCCTACAATCACGTTTGACTTATAAAAAAAAGACTAACTCTCAATTCTGACATTATAAGCACCCTCCAAAGCATCTCCCTGAGCACCCTTTGAGGCATCTCTCTCCCTTCCTAACTACAAAGAAAATCAGAGAATCCCACTGTAGTGGTTTTAAGCCCTTATATGCAAATGTTTAAAATTGTAAAGCAGCAGGGCATTTACCTAAGACAAAAAAACTTTAAAAAACACATCAAAAATTTGAAATTGAGATTTGATCCCTCTTGATTTCCGGGAATATTTATCGCCTACGCTGTTATTATGGTAGCAAACAGTAACATTTAACCCCAAAATGAGAAGAATTTATTCCGTATAAGAGTGGGACTGCTTTTTCTCCTCCTGACCTCTGCCTCATGGTCTTAGAAACTTCGAAGGATGTTCATTTGATCGGAAGTTGAGAGTTCTGGTCCTTTTTTATAAGTCGAAAGTAATTATAGACTATCCAGCCGCGGGGGGGGGATTTTCCAAGGGTGTATTTTCCACTGGGGGTGGGTTACTTTCTGGGGAAGTATTTTCCGGGGGTGGGGTATTTTCTACGTTTTTTCGTTGGGGGGGGTATTTTCTGGGGGGGAGGGTAAACACCTAACCCCCTTTTGTAAAAATTAAATAAAAAACTATTTTTCAACTGAAAAAAAGGAGCAACATTAAAATTGAAAAAGGAACAGGAATTATTCCGTATGTGAGAAGAGCTTCCCCCCTTATCAACCCCTCGCTGTTGACGCTAAGTTTTTTAGTGCATTGAAAAAGCTTCTTATTTCAAGTCAACAACCCTTGTTCTTCAGCAGTCTTTCTTTAAAAAATGGGATTAGGACAAAAAATGATGCTTTAACGTAAAGAGAGAGGGGTTGAGAAGGAGCCACCCCCCTCCTCATATACGGAATAAGTTCTGTTCTTTTTAACCTTTTATGTCGCTTCTTACTTTCAGTTCAAAACAAATATTCAATTTCTAGTCGTTTTTCAAATAATGTACAGGCCCAACCGAGATTTGATGCGGGGTTTCCGCCCCCATAAACCCCCGATCTGTTACTGATACATTGTATGTATAAATAATTGTAAATTGATTAGTAGCGTACCTATTTTTCAGTTTTTCTGCTTAAGAACTAAAATGTTGGATTCTAATTCAATTTTTGGACATATTTTGAATATTTGTCGAAATTTTAGATGAACAAGAGTTTTGTTAGAAAAAAAACCTTAATAATATTTTCACTACAAAAGTTTGGGTGGACGGAAAGGGGTATTATTGTTCGTTTAGATGGATGTTCTACGCGACTTCTGATCTTCTGCGCTGCTGAACCCACCGCGTCCCCATCAATAGGGTTCTCTGATGTTTATATACAATGTAAACATATATTTGAATACATTGAAACATTGTATATAAATAGTTAAAGAGAAACATTACTATTTAAAATTACTGAAAACATAATTTCTTCTAGCACTTGCTAACCTCTCCCCCCCCCACCAAGAAATTTCCTGGCATAGCTCATAATACCCCATCTCGTCCTTTCCAACCTGGTCGGGTAAGCAGGCTACATAGACAAAGATTACTAAATATTTTGTGCTACACTGATAGAGATTCTCTCAATGGAAGGGGTACTATTATCCTCTCCTTGCACCAATAATTAAGGGGTACACTAAAAATATCTCCGAGAATCAAGAGAGATTAGATATCAATTGTTGCCACCTCCCCTTCCCTCAGACTGTTTCTGTATTGACCTAAAGGCTAAATAAGAGTTAGAATATTTACTCACTAAAATGTAGTCGTTGAGGCATATGTCCCCCCCCCCAAATACATAGTAACCCATCACCCCTCCTTCACAACAGTTAATGCGCACTCATGCATCACTGTGTATAATTTCTTGAAATATGAAACAAATCAGATTTGTCTTATAAAGCAAAATCCGAAACACCTAAATGACGCTTCAAATAAATGTCAGCTACATTTTTCTGCCACAAGAAGGGAGGTACCCTTCCGCAACGACCTTATTCAGTCTTAGTCTAAATGAAGGAAGACTATATATTAAATCCTACCCCCCCCCCCTACCTTTTTTCTATATTTATCTGAAGGATCAAGAAGAGTAATACAATTTGGTTAACGTCCCGTTTCAGGCATCTGGTCCCCCCACCCATACATTGACCAACCACTCCGACTTCATAATAGCTGACGCGTAATTAGAAATCACTTAACATAATTTCAGAAAAATCGAGTGAATCAACTTAGTTAAATCAAGCATTAAGATAAATGTCCTTATTAACCATTTATCTTGTATAGACTATGTGACTTCTTAGGAACTAACGCGCCACAGTGCGGCATTACTTCCTGTGCAACTGGGAAGGTCATTATACTGTTTCACTATACTGTTCACAATATAATGTGACTTCTTAGGAACTAACGCGCCACAGTGCGGCATTACTTCCTTAGCAACTGGGAAGGTCAATTTATAGTTTCTATTTATTGTGAATTATAAGGAACTCACGCGCCACAGTGCGGCACTACTTCCTTTGCAACTGGGAAGGTCAATATATTGTTTCAATGTACTGTTCACAATATAATGTGACTTCTTAGGAACTAACGCGCCACAGTGCGGCATTACTTCCTTAGCAACTGGGAAGGTCAATATATTGTTTTAATATATTGTGACTTCTTAGGAACTAACGCGCCACAGTGCGGCATTACTTCCTTTGCAACTGGGAAGGTCAATATATTGTTTCAATGTATTGTTCACAATATATTGTGACTTCTTAGGAACTAACGCGCCACAGTGCGGCATTACTTCCTTTGCAACTGGGAGGGTCAATATATTGTTTTAATATATTGTGACTTCTTAGTAACTAACGCGCCACAGTGCGGCAGTACTTCCTTTGCAACTGGGAAGGTCAATATACTTTTTCAATATACTGTTCACAATATATTGTGACTTCTTAGGAACTAACGCGCCACAGTGCGGCATTACTTCCTTAGCAACTGGGAAGGTCAATATATTGTTTTAATATATTGTGACTTCTTAGGAACTAACGCGCCACAGTGCGGCACTACTTCCTTTGCAACTGGGAAGGTCAATCTATTTTTTCAATATATTGTTCACAATATATTGTGACTTCTTAGGAACTAACACGCCACAATGCGGCATTACTTCCTTTGCAACTGGGAAGGTCAATATATTGTTTTTTATATACTTTTATAGGTTATCTCAGAATTTTCAATCGATAGTAGCTTGTCCTGATTGGGACAGAATTGTAATGTACTGCCACAAAACGGGAAAGGCTCACTTTCTTGTGGGATAATCTTTTTGATCATTTAAAGACGGTATCAGAACTATTAATTTTTGTTCGAATGAACCCTCTTTCAATCTTTTGGAACCACTGGTTTGAAACGGTCACTCCTGAGAAAAAAATTAATAAACACACGTACGTGATCTCTTTTTTTTGGGGGGGGGGGGAATACCAAATTCCACACTTTTCTCGATAGGAGCTTGAAACGTCTACAGTAAGGCTCTGTGAAAAATCTTAAGGTGTGATTTTCATAAAGATTGCTTGACTTTTGGGGGTTGTTCCTTTTTCGAAAATCAAGCAATTTTTTTTAGATTTTTTGTTACTAGTGGCCCAATTCGTTCTTTATTTACATTTCGATGTCACAAACTGTTATAAAATTATTTTCATTGGCCTTCAGTGATGAAAATCAATCATAATCGAATGAATTAAGCTATATTGAACACAGGGTTTAGTCTAGTCGCTTGGTCAAAGGTTCGTGCAAATTTGGAAAAAAGTGTGAAAGTTGGTCCACAGAGGCAATTTGTTTTGCTCTTTTGAACGAGACCGGAACACAAGCGATCCGACCACCTTAAGAGGGGGAAACAGGGGGTAAAATTCACCCAAAAGGGGGAAATGCAAAAAAAAATCGTATTTTAGCTTGATATTCGGTGTGTATACTCGGTATTAGACAGAAACTGAAACAGAGTGATGGAAAAGGTGCTTGGAGTGTCCCAACATCAAAGGGATGGGTGGAGTGGGGGGGGGGTGAGATTCACCTAAAAGGAAGGAAACGGAAATATTTTATTTTGCCTAATTCAAATTCGTATTCGGTTTGCTTATTCAATGTTATATAGTCTAAAGAAGGGAAATTTCTGATCTTCTGTCTCTAAGTTTGCTCTCGCCATTTCAGGAGGAATTCTCAAGATCGAGCGGTGTAATATTACATCGTAAATCCTGAAACAAAAAGAAATAAAACCATGTAAAATAAGAAAAAAAAGATAAGTGGTACGCAGTTGGTGCCCTGGTTCAGCAGCCTATTTGTTGCTGGCGTCAGATTTGTAGCACGCTCCAGTAAAGGCACACAGATCACTGGACGGTAGTGAAGCCTCCATGCACTTGCATAGTGGCTTGCAGGCTTTCTTGCAGTCACATCTGACCAGTTTTTTGCCCGTCTTGGAGGGCTTGGATAGCGTCGTCCAGAAAAGAAGCCACTCATCATTTACGAGCTTCCATCCAAATTCAAAGGGGGAAGGAGGAATCTGCAAGGGGTCAGCTGCTCTTCCCCAAATTCGGCCAGCCTGAAAGTTTGCACGTTTGGTTTGCTGAAGAAGGGCGTCGGATATTGGTGGGATGCGGTCAATCTACCATCCCTTGGCAAAAAGCACTTTTCTCGCTTCATCAACACCCTGGACTTCGCTTGTCCGCTCAGAGCATAAAACTGCAAATCTCTCCAGTAGCTCTTGCGTTCGCGGTGTCGTAGCAGTCGACGCAGACGACAAATCCAAGAACGTGTCATTTGCATTGGGATAACTTCTCCAGACATCAAAGGCTTTCTTCTTTCCAATGTCAGAAAAGGATGATACTGTATCGCAGCCTGTAAACACATGGAAACCAGGAAAAGCTTTTTGACTTTTGGGGGCCAAGCGTATGATGAATTTCGTGAGCTGGGATGATTCTGCGCTGCTGCTTCACACCAAAGTCCCTCCAGAGCTCAATAAGTGGGACGTGAGCAGCGGCCACAGCTAGCACGAGCACATCTGTATCTACGGTTCGTATCATAACTTGTTAGTGACCAGACAGGTAGCAGTGAGGAGCGTGAAGGATAATTCATGTATCTGCCTCTTCATGACCGCAAGGGACCAAATCATCGCGAGCAGCTGATACCGAAGGCACAACATACTGAATCCTTTCTGCTATAAACTTTTTTTCCAAACAAATTCATGCTTACCACGCGGTCTAATAACAGGAAGAACAGTTCTTCTTTTTTTCTTTGGTAAGGAGGAAAGCAGCCCAGTTCCGAGGGATAGGAGTCGATTCTCTTAGGCTGACTCGCTGTCCCAAACCACTCCTTTCTCTTTCTCCTTTCTTCAAGCTGCTTTTGATGTACCTGTCCCATATAACATCGATAGGGCTGACCGTCTCTAGTTGGCTATGAATGTACGGTAAAAAAAAAAAAACTGTGTCCATGTAATCTTTGAAAAATTTGCAGGAGCCGGGTGCAAGCATATGAACCAAGGCTGATCCATCGAAAACTTTTGCACTGACTCGAGGGATAGTAGTTAGTATATCCAGCAACGCTTTTAAACAAGTTGTAAGGTAGATTTTGCAATTATCCTAAGGGATCCGCTCTCGGACAGTGCAGGAGGAGTGGGCTAGTTCTCGTGCTTAAAAAACTCGTCCGTGTCGCCGTCACGAGACTAGCAGGCAATGTACAATCTACCAAACAAAGAACAGCCGTTTTTCAGACAAGAAATCTCTTGTTTCGCCGTTGACGGTTTCTTGGCTATCACACTTTGTGAATAGTGGCAGGTTATTTTTCTTAATAACATCTGTGACTGGCGTGGAGCATGTTGTCAGTCGCTCTTCGGTAAAATTCTTTTATTGCTTGAGTCAAATTTTGTATGCGTTCCTGGCACTGTGTACTTCGCTACTGGACATGACCTTCCTCGTTTCAAGGGTAAGAAGGTCGTTTTCTGATTCAGCAAATGGTTTGCCCCTTTCTTCAGTGACTTGAAGAAAGTCATGAACATGGCACATGAATCGAATCTATAAAAGCCCAAAATAGAAATAAAAAAAAAATAAAAGCCCAAAATAGTTATAAAATCCTTTTAAATAGACAGTGTATAACAAATTTCACAAAAAATACCAGATATTTCGGTCACATATACAGTGACCATTATCAGTAGTAAAACTGACGGTTACTGTATATGTGACCGAAATATCTGGTATTTTTTGTGAAATTTAGTATGCACTGTCTATTAAAAAGGATTTTATCCCTATTTTGGACTTTTATTTTATCGTCATGGAAAGGCAGTGTGGTCTCCGAAATTATCTACGTCAAATTTTGGTGTGTCCTCATGATGCTTCAAGTTTTCTTCAGAAGAAGGGTTTGTGAAACTTCCTTCATACTCCACAACGGCCCATTGAACATTAGGACCTGATTTGATCCATCGAAGCATGGCATCTGGGTTTTCGGTGAGTGCAATCAAACCGGCTGTTCCTTTCATTTTTTCCTTCATCTGGTCATACGCTTGATCCATTGCCATGGAAGAAAAAGTATATTTTGTCATTTGAACTGTGAAGTTTCCTTTCATAAACTCAAAAAATACAGCTGCGTTCTTGGTACTGAGGGCAATAATGTCTCAAACGTGCACCGACAGCCATCTGGCGTAGTTCGTGTGGTCCAGAGCGAACATCCACGACAGATTCTTTCGCAGAGTAGAATCTTTTGTAAATATGGAATTTCAAATGTCAAAAGTACTAAGTACAAACTCTATGAAAGTCTAATTTTTAGCAGAGATAGCGCCAAGCTTTTTCTTCAATGTGAGGTCAATGTGGTACAGCACCCGTATCTGAGTAAATTGATAAAATAACACTAAAGTCAATCTATACAGGGTAAACACACACCTTTTCATCGTATTATCCGGTTCAGCTCTGTTTACATACTAAACAATGAATCATTACCAACTCAGTTTTTCGGTTCATCGACTGTTGCACCGAGGGACTACTGACTTACTTCCGAAATATAGGTGAACAGAGAAACAGCAGTAATGTTTCTGGCATTGTAAGTTTCTGGCATTCTTTTGGAATTATTAAGGATACTGGAAAAAATTTTAAGAAAAAGATAAAAAATCGAAGCCCTTCATGACCATTTTCACCCCCTTCACCCCCCCCCCCCTGTCAGTTACTAAGGCACTCCGAGAACTTTCAATTACTTTCTTTTTTCTCTTTCTAATACCCGACAATAAAAACCGAATGCAGAGTTAAAATTGGCAAAAACAAACATTTCGCATTTCCCCCCGATGGTTTTATTCCCCTCCCCCAGGGTGGTGGAACAATTTAAACACTTTCCCCATGACTTCCCTTCAGTTTCTATCTAATAACGAATATACTCACCAAATATCAAGCTGAAATAGGCAAAAAGATACTTTTTCGCATTTCCCCCCTTTGGGTGACTTTTACCCTCTGCCCATCCCCCTTTTAGGGTAGTCAGATCGATTGTGTCTCAGTCTTATTCGAAAGAGCACACCAAACTGCATATGTGGACCAAGTTTCATACTTTTTTTCCAAATTTGCACGAATCATTCTGTTTTGTGGACTAAGCGACTAGACTAGTACATTCACTTGCTTAGCAGCGCACGAGGTAAATAGGTGGGGGCCTCATGAGTGCCGTCATTAAACTTTCAAGGGGGTGTCATTTAAAATAATAGGAAATCAAATAAAAAGCAAAGTTTTTAAAACAAAGTAAAGAGATAGACTAGATAAAAGTAAAGAGAACAGATTTTATTCCATAAATGAGGGGGATTGCCGCCTCCTCAACCCCTTGCTCTGTATACTAAAGCTTTACTTTCGTCCTAACAGTTTAAAAATGTCTTTTCAAGCGTGAGGGCTGTTGACTTAGAACAAGAAGTATTTTGAAGAACTATAAAACTTTAGCATGAAGAATTTGGGGCTGTGGAGTGGGCAGGGGGCTATTTGGTAGATTGTACATTGCCTGCCAGTCTTGTGACGGCGACACGGACGAGTTTTTTAAGCACGAGAACTAGCCCACTCCCCCTGCACTGTCCGACAGCGGATCCCTTAGGATAACTTCAAAATCTACCTTACAACTTGTTTAGAAGCATTGCTGGATATACCAACTACTATCCCTCGAGTCAGTGCAAAAGTATTCGATGGATCAGCCTTGGTTCATATGCTTGCACCCGGCTCCTGCAAATTTTTCAAAGATTACATGGACACAGTTTTTTTTTTTTTACCGTACATTCATAGCCAACTAGAGACGGTCAGCCCTATCGATGTTATATGGGACAGGTACATCAAAAGCAGCTTGAAGAAAGGAGAAAGAGAAAGGAGCGGTTTGGGACAGCGAGTCAGCCGAAGAGAATCGACTCCTATCCCTCGGAATTGGGCTGTTTTCCTCCTTACCGAAGAAAAAAAAAGAGGAACTGTTCTTCCTGTTATTAAAACGCGTGGCAAGCATGAATCTGTTTGGAAAAAAAAGTTTATATCACAAAAGATTCAGATGTTGGGCCTTCGGTGTCAGCTGATTGCGATGATTTGGTCCCTTGCGGTCATGAAGAGGCAGATACGTGAATTATCCTCCACGCTCCTCACTGCAACCTGTCTCGTCACCAACAAGTGATGATACGAACCGTTGATAAAGATGTGCTCGTGCTAACTGTGGCCGCTTGCTCTTACGTCCCAATTATTGAGCTCTGGGTGGACTTTGGTGTGAAGCAGCAGCGCAGAATCATCCAAGCTCACCAAATTCATCATACGCTTGGCCCCCAAAAGTCAAAAGCTTTGCCGGGTTTCCACGCGTTTACAGGCTGCAATACAGTATCTTCATTTTCTGGCATTGGAAAGAAGAAAGCCTTTGATGTCTGGAGAAGTTATCCCAATGCAACTGACACGTTCTTGGATTTGTCGTCTGCGTCGACTGCTACGACACCGTGAACGCAAGAGCTAGTGTTGAGATTTGTAGTTTTATGCTATGAGCGGACAAGCGAAGTCCAGGATGTTGACGAAGCGAGAAAAGGGCTTTTTGCCAAGGGATGGTAGAGTAAAGAGAGAGACTAGATAAAAGTAAAGAGAACAGATTTTACTCCATAAATGAGGGGGGTTGCCGCCTCCTCAACGCCTTGCTCTGTATACTAAAGCTATACTTTCGTCCTAACAGTTTAAAAATGTCTTTTCAAGCATGAGGGCTGTTGAATTAGAACAAGATGTATTTTGAAGACCTATAAAACTTTAGCATGAAGAATTTGGGGTTGTGGAGTGGATAGGGGGCTGCCGCACACCCCCTGATATATGGACTAATTTCTGTTTTTTGGGTTTTAGTGTCACTTTTTACTTTCAGTTGAATTTTTTTTTATTTCCTTGGGGGGTTCTTGTAAATTTTGCAGACTATCAGCTCATACAACCAGTAATTACTGAAGTGCTAATCTTAGCAGCATACCATTCAAGAATCGAATATGTGACGAATATTTTACAAGAAATTTTATTAAAGCTATGGATGAGCCAACTAATTTGTCTGACCGTCAAGTTTAGATATCAATATTAAAAATTTTCTCAAATGTAAAGATTATCAAAACATTATTTAAAAACGTAGTGTGGAAATATTTTTAAATCATGAATAGAAATTCGAATGAAAACACTACCGAAAGAGTTTAGTAAGAATAATATGAGGAAAATGTGGCTGGGCGAATCCAAAGAGTCTCCTAGGGCTTAAGAAAAAATAGACTACCGGATGCGGATGCAATAAATAAGATGCCAATTGAAAAAGGTGATTCTGGTGACACATCTCAGAAAGAATATTATTTATTTGAATATTTTTATGGATGCTCAAAAAATTATATCCCTGCCCTAGAGTTTCATAAATCAATTTGTGTACAGACTGCTTTGTGGACCTAAAAATAAGATATTTAAATTATTTATTTACATTTGGAAAGCAGGATCATGGGTAAACCTAAGGCTTTGCTTGGGGGAAGGGGTCTGGCGTTCAAAAGGCCAAGTTTTTCCCTCCGTGAATAAAATCTACAGAAAACATCCTGAGAATGCTAATGTTGTACTATAGAAGTTATTCAAATTGTGCGCTTGAATGACTCACGAAAATATATAATTATTTTTAACACTCAGTAGGCATTTAATATTCACATAAATTTATTCAGTAGGTTAACTTTCCCAGAAAACCAAAACTCTTAATGACCAAGAGAAGTTTGCGCCAAAAGAAACAATTTTAGTAATTATTTGAAAAGCCAAAATTTAATTTTAACTGCGAAAAAATACCAGCGGTGCCATTTCTTTTCGAAATGTCTTACATTTTTAGAAACAAAATACAATAAACCATTCGAAATGAAGTATTCTTTCTTGACGCTCCGATGTTAAAATGGGAGATTCTGAGTAATTCAATTTGTCGCCTTCTTCTTCGTCGAAGCCGAATTTTGTTCAACGTAGTTCAAAGGTTCAGAAATTATGTCTTTGAGGATGACAAACCCCCCACAGCACCAAGGGCAAAGGTTGTAAAGGTTGCCCTGGGGGCATAAAAGGCTTTTATAGTAAGCGTTGTTCTACAAACTTAAAAAAGGAAAAGGGCTCATTCAGTTGGGAATTGGGAGGCCTAGTGCCCTTATTAATAGTCAAAAGCGATTGGAGGGTGAAGCCAAAGAAGTAAATCTTGAAAAAAAAGCGGGTCTGTGGCCATTTAGAGGCAAACTAAGAAGAACAATCAAACGAATATTCATCATATTTTTCACATCATGAATATGTTGTGTCACAACAAGGCTTCCTTAGCGTTGAAGAAGAGAAAGAATTTCAAACATTCAAAAGTGAAGAAATCTAAATCAAAAGGCAATGAACAGAATAAATCAAACCAATATATAAAATATCGGTACTTGTGCATTATAATTAAACCAGCGCTATACACGAAAGAAGTCAATTTTACTTCATTAAGATGGAAATATAACAGTTTAGAAACAAATTTGAGCTATATATTTAAAATTCGGGGGGGGGGGGGGGGGTAAAGCAGAGCATATATTAAATACGTAACCTAACCTAATCTAGGTACCTCCCCCCCTAAACCCCAAAAAATAGTCGTTTAAATATTGTAAACTCAATGAGAAACCACACTTTGCGATTAATTTATCTCCTGCAAAAAGCTGTTTGAGCCGGGTTTCGTGTCTGGTTTCCTCGTACTGTCTTTAGCACTGGTTAAGTTATAATGCACCAGTACCAAAATATCTTACTTAACTCCCATCCATGGGCGTAGGCAGCATATTGTCTAGGGGGGGGGGAAGTCGATAGTGTGATGGAGGGCCTTTTATCAACTGATTTTCCAACCATCTGCTTTTTCAGCCATATCTAATGTAAATTTGATGGTCTGGGGGGGCAGCTGCCCCCCTCCCAACGCCCATGCTCCCATCCGTCCGGGTTGGCCAATTCGGGGCTTCTCCAATAATGGCATCATAATAATATTTTCGGTATGCCTCCTTGAGAATATCTACTCCACGCGAATATCAAGAAATTAGAATATACAATCTTCTTTTTTCTTTGTTTTTACTTTCGTTGCGCAAGCGGGTCCAAATTTTGAAGCATCATATTGGTGAAATGTTTTTTTTTTAACTTCCTTACTAAAGAGTATTTCGATCTGATAACATTTTTCCGGGGCTTCAGGGTGTTTTTCGAAATACCCATGGATCTGTTTTCGTAATAATATTCATCAATGCGATGAATTGGAATAAAAGTTCTTTCTTTACAATGAAAAAATAAAATCCTGGGACCAATGCAGGCTTTGCGATTTCATCTCCTTATGTAAACACAATGTTTTATATCATGATATTAATTTGTATGTTACTGTGAATGTCCGAAATATGGCTAATGTCAAATTCACCGGTGAATGTCCGATATTGCTTTTTCTCTGCTTGGATTCAATTAGCTTTGCGAATCAGCTTGTACATTCTTATGCAAGTTTTGATGGTAAAAGTTAAAGTCAGGTTGGGCTGGGTTAGGTTAAATTAGGTTATAAATCTCAGAAATGGATTAGAAGTCTAACCTAACCTGTCACCATCAAACCTTGCATAAAACTGAAAAAGTTGAGTGACAACGCTGACTAAACCCAAGAAGAAGAAAATGTATTTCGGACATACATCAATTTCGAATATTTACGGTAACATATATATATATATATATATATATATATATATATATATATATATATATATATATATATATATATATATATATATATATATATATATATATATATATATATATATATATATATATATATATATATATATATATATATATATATATATATATATATATATATATATATATATATATATATATATATATATATATACATATATATATATATATATATATATACATATATATATATATATATATATATATATATATATATATATATATATATATATATATATATATATATATATATATATATATATATATATATATATATATATATATATATATATATATATATATATATATATATATATATATATATATATATATATATATATATATATATATATATATATATATATATATATATATATATATATATATATATATATATATATATATATATATATATATATATATATATATATATATATATATATATATATATATATATATCACAATCAGGCAAAAGCCTTCGGCTTTTTTGTTAGATGGAATAGTAAAGGACGAACCAAAGGTAATCCAGCAGTAGAGTTACTCAACTATGACATCGTACCCAACAAAAGCAATTTTTCGAAAGATATGTGTTATTTATTTTGTCAAAAGATAAGTGTGTACATAGTCACTAAGGCTAGTAATAAGTGAAGATGAAAAGGTAACACTGAGTAACGAAAATGTCGATCAAGTGGACAGCTTCACTTAACTAGGTAGTATTGTTAGTAAAGACGGTGTGCGCAGTGAAGATGTTAAAAGCAGAATAGCCAAGGTCCAGGGTGCTTTATCACAGGTAGAAAAAAGTTTGGAAGAATAGAAAAACAAGTCTGCGAACCAAGATTAAAATATTGGAAGTCAATATAGTAGTCAAGTATGGTTCTGAAGCATGAACACTCCGAAAAACGGAGGAAGATTTGCTAGATATTTTCCAGAGAAACTGCCTACGGATTGTTTTGGGTACCCGACTGACTGACCGTGTTTCAAACAGTAGGCTTGACAAAAAGTATGGTTTAATCCGGCTTTCTAGGGCTATAATGAAAAAAAGTTTGAGATGGCTAGGGCACGTTCTGGGGATAAAGGATGATAGATTGTCAAAGATTGTCCTTGTCGACCAACCCTCTAGGCTAAAGGAAAAACAGATCGTCTTCACTTAGGGTGTGAGAATGTCGCAACGACAGATTAAAGGGAAATGGGAACTTCCTGGGAGGGTACAAAGAGGGAGATTTTATATTGATTGGGATGGAGGATTGTGCGTAGCTGTATTGGCCTCGGCGGCTTTTTGCTGTGGTGAGCGTTAGTAGTTTACATTTTTTTGACGTCGTAGGAGGTGTACTTTGAAACTCCATCGAAACTCTGTTTAATTTTTCAACAAGGTGGCTTGAGTTTTTAAGTATGATTTTTGTGTTCATAAGAAGGGCTATAAATCGCAGCCAAAAATTTTCTTGGTCATGTAGCTGGGAAACTGTAGGATACTACAATAAGACGCAATGTAATATCTTACTTTTATAGATTTTAGTAAGAAAATAAAATTTTGAGGCAGACTTTTCTGTAAATTTGAGGGGTACCTCTAAATGTACATGTATATCTGTACATGGAATGTAAAGAAGTTTCAAAGTACACCTCATACGACGTCGAAAAATGTAAACTACTAACACTCACCACAGCAACTACTATGGCTACTACCATGTTCTTTCCCTACACTTAGGTCTAGAATACCATTTATCCATATTTCTACCAACCTGGGCGTTGTGAACAACCTTCCCGTTGGTGGCCCTGATTTCACTAACCTTAGTGCACAACAAAAAAAAACAGTAAAATATCGAAACCTTATTGTCTTTATGACCTTTAGTTTTCTATTGTCTAAAACTTAGTAACGGAAGAAAATTAGTTTAAAAAACTAAAATAACTTCACGCAAGAGATGACCATTCACAAGCATTTTAAACATTTAAACAATAGAAACATTCCTGAGATATTTACTTTGAAAACATTTTTTCAAATTCAACAAAAGTTTGAAAACTTTTAAACATTTCTGAGATATTTAAAATAGGCTACGTCCTTTTGACGTCCTATGATCTTGCAGATATGCCATTTTGACAACCCAGATACACTTAATGTCTTTTATCCTAGCTCAGTATCTTACTAAAAAAAATACATAATGATACAACTTAAGGCTAGTTGCTAATTTATAACGAAAAAGTGCGGGATAGCAATCATAGTAGAGCCGATGACCCGACTGATGGAGATACTCAGATGGATTTTACTTACAGCGACAGGATCCCACGATTCCCTCATAAAAACAAGCAACTTCTTAAGGGGATATTAACGCCCAGGTTGGTAGAAATAGGGATAAATGGTATTCTAGACCTAAGTGTAGGGAAAGAACATAGTAGTAGCCATGCATTGCTGCTATTTTGCAAGTATAACAATCTAGTTGTAACAGTGGCGGATCCAGAGGCCCCCCCCTCTAGCGTAGTCTAAAGTAGTGTAATTTACTTAATTAACTCAACTTTGTGTTAATTAAACTTGCTCCTAACGGAACTTGCTTTATCGAATCAACCTTATTTTGCGCCCCCCCCCCCTAAAAAAATTTTTCGGATTAACCAATTTTGCGCCCCCCTAAAAAAAAAATCCTGGATACGCCCCGGAGTTGTAACCAATGCAGCATTTGATCATAATATGGCCCATAAGTTAACGTGGAATTGTCATAATTACAAGACCGCTGACGGTATTGATTACATAATTATTTTGAAAAACGTTTTCAACAAAACTAGTTTTTGAAAAAAAAAGTAAAGAGCTCCAATAAGCCAAAAATGAGCAGAAATTAAGCCAAATAATTTTCCAAGCGGAAAACTACCACAAATCACTATCAATAAATAAATGAAACTCAAACGAGCAAAAATTAACATGAGTAGGGCTGATAACCCCCATTCCTTCTGAAGACCAAAACATAATTTGCGCTTTACTGAAACTGAAAAAGCAAATGACCGTCGATTTTCAGTTTAATTTACATATACCGATATTTATTTCTTAAATTTTTAATAATTTCATATTTATTAAAGTAAAATAGTGAAAACACTCAAAAAGTGTTTTGTTTTCAGTAAAGCTCAAATTATGTTCTGGTCTTGAGAGGGCATGGGGGTTATCAGCCCTGCTCGTGTTAATTTTTGCTCGTTTTGAGTTTCATTTATTTATTGATTGTGATCGCTGGTAGTCTTACGCTTGGAAGATTATTTGGCTTTATTTCTAATTTTTTTTGGCTTATTGGAGCTCTTTACTTTTTTGGAAAAACTTTTTTAAATAAATTTCTGTTCATTTCTTATTGACATAGTCTTTTTCATGGAAAAAATTGTTTAGTTTTCTTTCTATAAGAATCAATAATTTGGCTTGCTATTTGTATGTTGGACAACATTTTTCAACAATTTTTAATCTGTAAACAAATAATATTTTTTTTTATTTAAATTTTATACCTCCTCAAGTTAACCCGAAAAAAATTAATATTATTCCCAAAAGATTCTATCCATACTCTTTGACAACCTTGATAAACTTACACTCTTTTTATTTATTTAAGTTGTAAGAGCAGAAGTAGTAATAGTAGTAGTCTTTAAAGTTTCAACTTAATACCCCTTGTTGTTCTCAATATATTGCTGCGGTAACTTATTGGCAACCATTAAAAAAAATGCGTTTTGAATTAGTTTTAAAGCAACATTTATTTTTAAAGCATAATGGGCCAATCACATAACTGTTGGGGGTTGACCTGCCCAATAGCCCTTAAGGCATAGTTGCTGGACCGTTCTACTATGCTCAACGAAATGGCTTGAGAGAAGGGCTTCTAGCCCTCCAATCTCTTTTTACTCTTAAAAAGGCACTAGACCTTTTAATTTTGAATCGAATTGCCTCCTTTACAAGTTTCAATGATATTTCTATTTCTATTAAATGTAGAGTGGTGCTTCCTATGATATCGCTTACATGCCCTTTTGAAAACCTGCATGCGTGCAGCTTTTTCATTTAATTGATACTCTCCCTAAAGGTTCCGTAAAAGTTTCACCTTAATACCCTTAGCGTCATTAGTTACTGTAACTGTAGTGGTAGTATTAAAAGCATACACATAGTGCCTTCTGGATAGTTCAAAATCCCCCACAACTTACCCTTAAAGGTCTAACTTAATAATATAAGTTGTTTTGAGATATTGCTTTTCACCTTTTTGAAAGTCCGCATTTTCATAGCTTGTTTTTAAATTAGTTCAACATCCGCCTAAATATCAAACAGTTCGTTTTAACGAACTGTAAGTAAGGAGCGACTCGGCTCAATGGTAACTGAAACTCTAGAAAACGGGTTTTTGATACCAATAGATACATCAAAAGAATCAAATTTCAATGCTGATTTCAAATATATAACTTTCATCAAGTTTAATGCTACCCATCAAAAGTTACGCGCCTGAGACAATTTGGCTGATTTTAAAAAAAAGGGGGAAAGACCCCCTAAAAGTTATAGAACCTTAATGAAAATCACACCATCATATTAAGCGTATCAGAGAACCCTATTGTAGTGGTTTAAAGCTCCTATCTACAAAAATGTGGAATTTTAATTTTTTTTCCATAAGAAAGATCACGTATGCGTGTTTATTTGTTTTTTTGTTTGTTTTTTTTTTGTTTTTTTTTTCCCAGGGGTGATCGTATCGACCCAGTGGTCCTAGAATATCGTGGGAGGGCTCATTGGAACTGAAATTAAAAGTTCTAGTGCCTTTTTTAAGTGACCAAAAAAAATGGAGGGCAACTAGGCCCCCTCCCAGGCTCATTTTTTTTCCCAAAGTCACCCGATCAAAATTTTGAGATAATCATTTTGTTCAGCATGGTCGAAAATATGATAAAAATGTCTTTTAGAATGACTTAATAACCCGAAGTCCCCGGGGGGAGGGCTAAAAGTTATGAACTTTACCCAATGTTAACATATAGTATTGGTTATTGGGAAGTATACAGAAGTATTCAGGAGGTTTTTTTTCTGGTAGTGGGGGGGGGTGAGTCGGGGGCTATGTTGGAGGATCTTTCCATGAAGGAAGTTTTCATGGGGGAAGGGAAATTGCCATGACGGGGGCGCCGGACTTGCCCCCGTCAGCATTATTTATTGGTT
Organism: Artemia sp. Qi Xiang Cuo; assembly: GCF_049724085.1. Classification (NCBI taxonomy): domain Eukaryota; kingdom Metazoa; phylum Arthropoda; class Branchiopoda; order Anostraca; family Artemiidae; genus Artemia; species Artemia sp. Qi Xiang Cuo. The sequence continues at coordinate 65,588,140 of NC_142799.1, read as the reverse complement.
AGTGGGAAGTATACAGACATTTTCAGGAAGGATTTTTTCTGGAGGGTGGGGCTGGAGGAGAGAGGTACTCGGGAGAATCTTTCTGTGGAGGATGTTTCTTTGGGGTAAGGGACATTTCTATGAAGGGGGCGCCGGATTTCCAACCATTATATTTAAAAAATGATCAGAAATTAAATAAAAAAAAACAAGTTTTTTCAACTGAAAATAAGACGCAACATTAGAACTTAAAACGAACAGAAATTATAACGTATATGAGGGGGTTCTCCCCCAAGTCAATACCTCGCTCTTTACGCTACAGTTTTTTTTTAGTGCTTTCAAAAGAACTATCTATTCTAATTAAACGGCCTTTGTGATTCAGGGGTTTGTGAATTATTTTTTTGTTTTTTTACTTTTAACGTAAAGAGCGTGGTATTGACTAATGGGAGAACCCCCTCATATACCTAATAACATATACGTAACAAAAAAAAATAAAAAAAACAAGCGATACGGCTCAATAGTGATCGAAACTTTTAAAAACGGAATTTTGATGTCAATAAATGTATCAAAAGAATGGGTTTATAATGCTGATTCTAAATACATAAATTTTATTAAGTTTAGTATTACTCATCAAAGGCTACGAGCCTGAGAAAATTTACCCGATTTTTTAAACAGGGGGGAAACATCCCCTACAAGTGAAAGAATTTTAAATGAAAATCACACTGTCAGATTCAGCGTATCAGAAAACCCTATTACATAGGTTTCAAGCTCATATCTGCAAAAATCTGCAACTTTGTATTTTTTGCCAGAAGAAAAATATACGAATATAGAAGTTAGTTACGTAAGTTAATTTGTAAATTACGTCATAACCAAATTTAGAGACATCCATTTAGCAAAAGAGAAGTAAAATTTTTATGCAAATTTTGTTTAATTATTCATTAACGGTGAGACAAAATAAAAGCTGCATTAACTAAAAAACGATCAGAAATTAAATAAAAAAACAAGTTTTTTAAACTGAAAGTAAGGAGCGACATTAAAACTTAAAACGAACAGAAATTATTCCGTATATGAAAAGGGCTTTCCCCTCCTCAACGCCTCGCTCTTTACGCTAAAGTTTGACTCTGTCTCAAAACTTTATTTTTTTAAACAATAAAAAACTTTGATCATGGAAAAGTATAGCGAACTTGGCCATAAAATCTACCAACTTTTCATAGACTTTAAACAAGCTTTCGATCTCATATGGAGAGAAGGTCTATGGCACATCCTTATTCACTTTGGTATCCCATCCAACCTTATCTCGCTGATAAAAGGCATGTGTAAGCAGTTCAGAAGCCGCGTCATGACTGGAGAAGGACTTACCGAGAGCTTCAAAACCTCTACCGGAGTGCTTCAAGGTTGCCTACTATCACCGGAGCTGTTCAATCTCTTCCTATCTGCAGCCCTTTCAGTCAAAGAAAACCCACCCGGCGCCCTTGTCGGAGGAGTGGTGATAGACAAACTAGCATATTGCGATGAAATAGACCTAATAGCCGAGCCCCTTCAAGATCTACAATCCCAGGCTAACAACCTTCTCTCGTCTACCAACCTCTTTGGGAGGGCTATCAACATCTCAAAAACGAAAGTCATGCGCTGCTCACGCAAGCTCGATTCACAGGTAAATCTCAGCCTTCCGCTTGGTGGAGATACGTCTGACTGGATGGAAGACTTCATCCACCTTGGGAGCTTACTTACTTCTGATAACAACCAACTCAAAGACATCAAGAGACGCCTGACACTTGCGCACTCCAGTTTTAAAGTTCTGATGCCCAACTGGAGGAATAAGAACATAACAACAATTCTCAAAACGAGACTCTTCTACTCCCTCATGATTCTGATCGCCATCTATGCCTGTGAATCCTGGATGCTTAAAACAGACGATCAACGTTGCCTAGCTGCCTACCAAATGCCTACGACACATCGCTGGTATCACCTACCACGACAGAATCTCCAACTCCAAGTTTCCCCATAGTCTGAAAGTCAAATTCACAATACTGGACAAAATAAAACTACAACAACTCAAATAGCTTGGACATACCCAACGCATGGCTAGCAGTCGTATCCCGAAGAAAGCCTTCGATGGACGAGTACACGATTCTTGCCCCAGAGGTCGCCCTCCGAAGAGATGGAAAGAAAAGTTCTCACCCTACAACATGCCAGAACTCCACTGCCAGGACGACAACAGAAGCACCTACAGGAGGCATATCAATGAACTGGTTAAAGAAAAGACCCCAAAACGACCTTCAAGGACGGATGGGACATAAGTTAAATAAGTCAAATGCAAATTGTAAATTCCAAAATGCTAATTCCAAACAATTCCAGATTTTCAAGAAGAAAGATATAAAGACTTCAACTTTGATTTTTTTTTTCAACTAGAACTCTGGGCTTCGAAGAGTGATTATTTATGACCCAAAATTAGGAGGAGGATTTGAAACTTTTTATGCATGGGTTTTTTATTGCTAAGAACCTCCACATCAATTTTCAATCACCAAAAATCTCAACTGAAAAGTCTCCATTCCACATTGTCCAGTTCTAATCTGTTTTTCTATTTTGAAATCGAAATGCCAACAACGAAAACCTCTTCTTATCATGCTAAGTAATTTGTTTCCTACAGAAACCAAGCTAATGCCTCATTTTTTACCATACTCACTCTTACCACCTTTCTTATAGAGGGTTTAATTAAAGTTTTCTTAAAATCACTAGGTATTTCAATTTTATAAAACATTATATTCCTAATCTTCAGTAATTTGTCTCCAAGTTCACAACCTCCATGTATAAAAAAGAATCATTTACTGCATTATCAGCCTGGGCCTTATTATTTTTTAATCCTTTTAGTTCTGTCATTAATTCTTCCTCCCTAAATAAATGTTCCGTCACTTCCAAGTGTCACAAACTTGCTAATTTTTTTCTATACCTTTTTCATTAGCTTTATCATGATTTAGCACAGTCTCAAAATGTTCTGCTCATCTCTAATTAACTCTTTCCTTATCACTATTTGTGGCCCCATTCTTATCTTTGATTAAGATAAGTCCAGATTGACTTTTCCTTTCCATTTTTCAACATGCCAGTACACTATTTTACTATTATGCCATCTGGGTGCATCTTCCAGACCCTCAGAAATTTTATCCCTAGTCTCTCCTTCACACCTCCCTGTTTCATATTTGAATACAATTTTCGCTTTCTTTACATTTCCTCCTCATCTCTACTCAATTTAAAGTATTTTCACTAATATTCCTAGTTACGTTTCTAACTATCACCCCTCCGACACAATAAGCTACTTCACAAATTATTTTCCTAAAATTATTCCATCCATCTTCTACATTGTCAAATTTTAGACTCTTGAGTTTAGCATTCAACTGCTCCTCTAAATTTGCATATTCTCATCCTAGAGTTTACCAACATCATAACTTCCCAGAAGGTCTTTACTCTTCCTGAATTTCAGGTTTAGATTAACGCTAGACACTACTAGATGGTGATTTTTACTTCTAACGTCAATAACAGCATTCCTATATGCCCTAATATCTTCTATTGATCCTGCCAGTCGTTGGCTTACAATCATAGGCAGTGCAATAGCGCTGTCTAAGTAAAGAGCGATATGGGCACAATGCATTACTTTTTTTCTTTTTTTTAAACCAGGGCACTTCGTATAGAAGGAGTTGTAGTAGAAACTTCAGGCAAGGCTCATTCGATTGGAAATTGAAGGGGCTAGTTCCCTTTTTGATAGTCAAAAGGAATTGGGGGCCAGTCAACTTCCCTCCCGCGCCCACCATCTCCCCAAACACATCCAGTAGAAAGATTTTATGGATAGGGTAGCCGTGTAAGGGTATGTTTCATGGATAGGGTATGTTGGATTGACAATTAAAAGTTCTAGTGCCCTTCTTAAGAGTCAAAGTGATCCGGGGACAGATACCCCTCCCCCCTCAAACGTCGTATTTTCCCGAAATGCATCTAATAGAAATTTTGAGAGGGTCATTTGCTGTCTTAGAAACTTTGAAAAGGGCTCATTGGATTAGAAATTGCAAGGGCTAGAGCCCTTTTCAATTGTCAAAAGTATTTTTAGAACAAAAAGCCCCCCCCCACGCCCATCATTTCCCATAACACATCCAATCAAAATTTCGAGATAGCCATTTTGTTCAGCGTAGTTGATAACTCTGAAAATTATGTCTTTGAGGATGAGACCCCCCCCCCCACAGCCCTCAGCGCAAGGGCTTTAAGTCATGCCCCAAGGGCATATAAGTTTTTTTGTGGAGACGGTGGTCGTATAAACTTTGGAGATAGCTCATTAGATTGGAAATCAGAAGTTCCAGTGCCCTTTTTAAGAGTCAAAGTGATCGGAGGGTAGACATCTTCTACGTCATATTTTCCCCAAACACATCCAGTAGAAATTTTGAGATAGCTATTTGTTCAAAAATAGTCAAAAGTTCATATAACAATGAACTTTGGGGTCTTTGGGGTTGACAAAATCCCCCAGAGTCTAGGATTAAGGGCTGTAAGCTATTCCCCAAGGGCTTATAATGTATTTATGGAGGGGGTGGACGTGTGAACTTTAAAAGAGGCTCATTTGATCGGAAATATATTGTTGTATTTCCCTTTTAAAAGTCAAAAGTGATGGAGAGCAACTATCCCCCCCCCCTTCCTAAAATCTTCTTTTTCCGAAACGCATTCAATTGAAATTGTGAAATAGGCATTTTGTTACAAACACTCCAAAAATCATATAAAAATGTTTATATGTTGAGCACAACCCCCCCCCCATAGCCCAGGGGCAACGGTTTTAAGTTATGCCCTGTGGCATTTAAGGTTCTTATGGAAAGGGTGGTCGTATAAACTTTGGATCGGGTGGAGCTCATTTGATTGGAAGTCAGAAGTTTAAGTTCTCTTTTTAGAGTCAAAAGTGAATGGAGGGCAAACAACCCACCCCCCCAAGCCTATCATTTCCCAAAAAAACATCCGATCAAAATTTTAAGAGATGTATTTTGTTCAGCATTGTTGAAAGGTCTAGTAATTATGTCTTAGGGGATGTCAATGAGAAAGGTAGGGGATGTAAATGAGAAATGTGTTAGTGAGAAAGGTATGCTTGTTTGAACTTGACTTTCCAAGGAGACGAAGGGCATTCATGTGAGCCTTTCAGAGAATGTTGAGGGGAGTGCTGAACTAAATCAAAAGACCTTATGTGGATAAGGATTGTCAAAAGGGCGTAACTCAGGAATAGCTGAGGGAAGAAATTTTGAGGGAAGAAGGTGAACTAAATCATAACACACGATCTGTATGGAGGTTGTCAAAAGGGTGTAACAAAAATATCTTAGGAACAGTTTGGTGTGTGAAGTCGAAACTAACAGGGCTTGTTGTGAGGGATGTTGAATTAACCAAAAGAAAATGTTTGTATCTTAATGTTACTGCTTCTACTTATGCTACTGCTACTGTTACTATTATTCCTACTTTTATTACTACTAGTGCCGCTAAAGCTTGGGCCACTACTATTAATTCTACTGCTACTAATACTAGTACTGCTATTAAAAGTAAGAGTATCAAGGAGAAACATATGGGATATATAGAAACTATATGGAACTAAATTGAAACACACTATGCCCACACAGGTTGTCAAGCGGACGTATCATATATGCTTCAGGAGCAGCTGATGATATTAAGCTTAAACTTTCAGCGTGTGTTGAAGGGGATGTTGAAGAAACTAAAGGCGCTATGCTCATACTGCTACTAATGCTGCTACAACTATTGCTACTGCGCAAGCTAAGGGTATTAAGGTGAAGCTTTTAAGGAATTAAATAAAAAAAAACAAGTTTTTTAAACTAAAAGTAAGGAGCGACATTAAAACTTAAAACGAACAGAAATTATTCCGTATATGAAAGGGGCTGTCCCCTCCTCAAATCTGCCGGACAGTGAATATCTGATCAATTGTTGATCTATCAGGTCGGAAGCTGGCTTGGTATTCCGGAATGACCATTGAGGAAATGGCTCGTATACGCCCGAGCATGACTCTTGTGAGGATTTTTGCGGCGTGGCTGGTAAGAGTTATTGGGCGGTAGTTGTCGCAGACAGCTTTAGAGCCTTTCTTATGCAGGGGGACTATCGTGGCTTCGCACCAGGGTGAGGGGAACTGACCTTTTTCCCAAACAACTGTGCCAATTTTGTGGTAAAATTCAAGGAGTGGTTCGCAGTTTACAATCAGTAGTTCAGGCTGGATTCCATTGGGTCTGGCAGCTTTGTTTGTTCTCAAGTCTCTGATAGCTGCTTCTATTTCAGAGCGAAGAGGGGGAGGACTTGGGTCTGTAGAGGTTACGGGGAAGCTGTTGAGGATTGTTGGGTCTGGGTGGATGGCCAAATTCAGTTTATTTTTAAAATAGTTTTTCCATCGAGAGTGGATTCCGTCTGAGGATTGTATTTGGTTTCCATGTTCGTCGAGAAATGAACACGCTTTGATGTCCTTCTTATTGGCCAATTTCCGTACTCTTCTATACATGAAGTGGGGGTCACCTTTCTTGAAGGCCGATTCACATTGATCGCACTTTTCTTTAATAAAAGTGCGATGAGCATGTCTGATGGTTTTCTCTATAGCCCGTTTGAGTTGCTTTTATCGATCCCTACTTTCTTTATCTTGCTTGTTCGTGAGTTGGCGCTTTTCGTCGCAGAGGGAGATGATCTCGTCTGTTATCCAAGGTTTCTGATTGTTTTGTTTAGGTACCCAGTGCGGAATGAGTGACATCACATATGATATTTGTGCTGCTAGTCACCAGGTTGTCGATATCTTCCTTAGACAGGATAGGTGGAGAGCTTGACGTGAGCTCCGAAATTTTTTCGGATAGAGTGGTGATGTAGGTCATACGTGCCTTCTCGTCTTTCAGGAGATCTACTCGAAATTTGGGCGTTTTCTTAGACAACTTTGATGCTGTTTAAAGTCTTGCTTTGAACCTAGACATGACAAGCGAGTGGTCGCTGTCAAAGTCGCCAACAGCTAGCGTGACCGCGTTTAGGACGTACGTTTTCCAACGTCTAGACACGAGGATGTAGTCTATTAAGTTTTTAGTTTTTTCCATCCGGTGAGGTCTAGGATGTCTTACGGCGAGGTCTGTACTTGAACAGTGTGTTTGTAATGACTAAATCGCTGTCTCTGCAGAATTCGATAAGGCGTTCTCCTCTTCTGTTCATTTTTCCATGTCCAAATTTCCCCATTACATCTTCGTGTCCTGTGTGGTTGTTTCCAACGATGGCGTTAAAGTCACCAATGACAAAGATTATGTCCTTTTTAGGGACAGAATCAACTAGACTTTGAGCTGGAGATAGAATTTTTCAGACTTTTCCTCGTCTCTGCTGGAATCCGGAGCGTATACTTGGATAATTGTGAGGTTGGTGGGTGAACCTTTCAGGCGGATCATGATGATCCGTTCCGTGAGGGGGTTACGGTGATTAGGGATTTTCTGGCTTTATTAGACAGTAGGAAACCTACACTTTGTCGATGTTTGCCATCATTATGTCCCGAGGGTAGAAGGGTGACATCTCCATGTTTCTCTTCACCTGTGACAGGAAGATGGATTTCGGCTACACCAATAACGTCCCAGCTGTACCATTTTATCTCTATTAAGAGTAGATCTATTTTTCCTTGTTTAGCGAGGGTTTTAGTGTTGAGGGTACCTATTGACATAGTTATTTTTGGAGAAACAATGGCCTCCAGGGTTGGAGTTGTCAACGTAGATATATTCGCGCGATTCACGGTCGTCAAATCGTCGGCTAACCCGGACGCGGTAGCTCTTAACGCATTACCGTCGGTTACCCCGGACGCGGTAGCACTGGTTCTCACATTTGATCTCTTATTCATGTTCATCATTAAAATTAAAGAAGGGGTTTTGCATTTATTTGCAGTAATTTGCATTTATAAGATATTTATTTAAAAATATTATATATAAATGCTATTTTGTAAAATATATCCAACTTTTGAGTTTGAGTGACTCACAAGAACGCATAAATTTATCAACAGGTGAACTAGTCCAGAAAATCAAAACTATTAGCGACCACAGGAAGCTTGTGCCAAAAGAAACAATTTTAGCAATTAATTTTACTAGTCAAAACTTATTTCTGACTGCGAAAAAAAAGAAATGTAGTACTCCTTCTTTTTGAAATGTCGAGCCATTATTTAAAAAAAAACCTTTTGCAATAAGATATTCAAGAGGAAGTTTTATTTCTTGACGTCCCGGTGTCGTAATAGGTATGCTGTGAGAAATTCAATTCATCTTAAAACCAACTTGTCTACGGATAATAGGTAAAAAGAGAAGAACGACAATCAAAGGAATATCTCGCCTATATCACAACAAGGTGTCTTCAGCGTTATAAAGGTGAAAGCATTAAAGGCATAACAATTTAAAAAGGAAGAAAACTAAAATAAAATAAAGAAAAATCAAACCCATATGAATAATAACAACACCATCCAAAACCAATGAAACAGAATATATAGATTTCGTTTCTTTCTCCGTTTTCTACTTTTATTTCGCATGTGGCTTCAAGTTTTGCAATGTCATATCAATAACATGTTTTTTGGTCTTCACTACTAAATTATATATAAACACATTGGCAAATATACTTTAATTTTCTAGTATCCCTGATTGGATCTCAAACTTTATTCAATTGGTGCTATCGTAACACCAATCTTCCATTTGTTAAACAAGTTAGCTTCCTCCAGACAACCTAAAACGACTAATGAGCAAAGGAAACTTTTGCCAAAAGAAACATTTTTTTTGCAACAAACATCCTTAATCAGAGCTTAGTTCTTACTGGAAAACAAGCATATACTGTGCACTTGAGAATAATTGTGATTTTTGAAAATTCGTCGCATCGTTTGGATAAAATAAGTTATTCCAAACTCGTAGTAAACTCTTCGCCCATCTTTATAAAGAAATTAAATAAAATAAGTTTTTTTAACTGAAAGTAAGGAGTGACATTAAGACTTAAAACAAACAGAGATTATTCTGTATATGAAAGGGGCTGTCCCCTCCTCAACGCCACGCTCTTTACGCTAAAGTTTTTTATTGTTTAAAAAAAACTGTGAACCAGAGTCAAACTTAAGCGTAAAGAGCGAGGCGTGAGGAGGGGACATCCCCTTTCATAAACGGAATAATTTCTGTTCGTTTTAAGGTTTGATGTCACTTCTTTTTTTCAGTTAAAAAAACTTGCTTTTTTTATTTAATTTCTGAACGTTTTTTGAATTCATGCACCTTTGATTTTGTCTCCTCGTAGATAAATAGTTAAAACCAAATTTGTTTGTTAATTTTACTTCTTTTTTTGGCTAAATTACATTCTCGAAATTTTGTTCTGACGTAACTTACGAATTAACTTACGTAACAAACTTCTATATTCGTGTATTTTTATTACGTACATTAGGGAGTTCGCTCTCTAGTCAATACTTCACTCTTTACGCTAAAGTTCAATTTTTGTTCCAATTCCATAAGAATGACCCTTTAATCACAAAGGCCATTAATTAGAATTAATTAAAAAAAACTTTTTCCACCAGATAAGTTTTTCAAAGAAAAGTAAAGAGCTCTATTAAACTAAAAATGAGCAAAAATAAAATCAAATAATCCACCAAGGCCAGAATATAATTTGCCAAGGCCAGAATATAATTTGCACTTTACTGAAAAAATATAAATGTTTTTACTTCTATAACTTTGATAAATCAAATAATATTAACATTTTCATTACTAAATATCAGTATATGTATATTAAACTGACAATGCACATTCATTTGTATTTTTTTCAGTAAAGTGCAAATTATGTTCTGGCCTTTGGAAAGCATTGGGGTTATCAGCCATACTCATGTTAATTTCTGCTCGTTTTGAGTTTGACTCGGTTATTTATTGTAGTTTCTGTTCGTTGGGTTTCATTTATTTATCGATGCTGATTTGTGGTAGTTTCACGCTTGGTAAATTATATAATTTTATTTTTGCTCATTTTTGGTTTAATGGAATTCTTTACTTTTCTTTGAAAAACTTATTTTGTGGAAAAATTTTTTTTAGCTAATTTCTGTTCGTTTTATATTGACATAGTCTTTTCAGGGAAAAAGAAAATAATACTTTAAATCTTATCGTTTTCTTAAGACTTTATAGCTTGACCTGCTATTTGTATGCTAGAGAAACTATTTCAGCAATTTTTAACACCATAGACCCTTTTAAACATCTGGACATAAATAGTAGTGTTTAATTTAGTTTCATACCTCCTCTAGTTAACCTGAAATAGAAAATTTGATACCATTCGCAAAAAAAAATCCGTTTACTTTCTTTGATAGCTTTGACACACTTACGCTATTTTTATTTGGTTATATTTTAAGAGCAGAAGTAGCCCCGAAAGTTTGAACATAATACCTCCAGTCGTTCTTGGGATACTGCTGAGATGCCTTATTGGGAATTATCATTAACACCTTTGATTTAATCTTAAGGCAACATTTAGTTTTTAAACATAATGGGAAAATGGGAGAGTGGACGTGGGAGGGGGACTAGTCGCCCTCCAATCACTTTCGACTATAAAAAAGGGCATTAGCTCTTTCTATTTTCAATCGAATGAGCCATTTTCGAAGTTCCTATGACAACTTCGTCGATACAAAATTCCCTGGTTTAAACCAAAAAAAAATAAAGTAATACATTGTACCCATATCGATCTGTACTATAAAAATATCGAGCCTTCCAATCCCTTTCGACTGTTAAAAAGGGCACTAGCCCTTTCAACTTCCAATGGAATGAGCCCTTTTTGAGTTTCTACGACAAAGCTTTCTATAAACGCCGTATTTACCCCCAGGGAATAAATTATAGCCCATTCCCTGAGGGCTGTAGGGGAGCCCTCATCCTCAAAGACCTAATTTCCAAAACTTTCAACTACGTTAAACAAAACGGCTATCTCAAAATTTTTGTTGGATGTGTTTTGAAAAATGGTTGGCGTTAGAGGGGCGTTAATTGCTCTTTCATCCCTTTTAACTATTAAAAAAGGCACTAGTCTTTTAAATTTCCAATTAAATGAGCCCTTTTGTAATTTCTACGATAATTCTTTCTATAAAAACATTACATGACCCCCGGGCATAACTTACAACCCTTGCCCTGAGGGCTGTGGGAGGAGTGTCATCCTCAAAAACATAATTTCCGGAACTTTTAGCTACATCGGACAAAATGGCTATCTCAAAATTTTGATTGGATGTGTTCGGGGAAATGGTGGCTGTGAGAGACGTGTTAGATATCCTCCAATCACTTTCGAATATTAAAAAGGCCACAAGCTCTTCTAATCTCCAATCGAATGATCCCTTTTGGAAGTTTCTACAACATCACTGTCTATAAAAATCTTATATGCCCCCAGGGTTAACTTAAAACCCTTGCCCCGAGGGCTCTGAGGGGATTATCATCCTCTAAGACCTAATTTCTAAAACTTTTAACTACGTTGAACAAAATGGCCATCTAAAAATTTAGATTGAATGTGTTTGAGGAAAAGGTGGGCACGAGAGGGGGTTCGGTGCCCTCAAATCACTTTCGACTATTAAAAAGGGCACTAGCCCTTTGAATTTCCAATCGAATGAGCCCTTTTTCAAATTTCTACGACAAAGCTTTAAAATAAGAATCTTATATGCCCCCAGGGCATAACTTGCAACCCTTACCCTGAGGGCTGTGGGGAGAGTGTCATCCTCAAAGATATAATTTCCGGTTATTTCAACTATTTTGAAAAAAATGGCTACCGCAAAATTTTTATTGGATGTGTCTGGATAAACGGTGGGCGTGGAAGGGGTGTTAGTTGCCGTCCAATTACTTTCGACTAAGGAAATGGGCACTAGCCATTTCAATGTCCAATCGAATGAGCCCTTTCTGAAGTTTCTACGACAACGCTTTCTGTAAAAACCTTATATGCCCCCAGGGCATAACTTACAACCCTTGCCTTGAGGGTTGTAGGGGGGTTGTCAGCCTCAAAGACCTAATTTCCAGAACTTTCAACTACGTTTAACAAAATGGCCATCTAAAAATTTTGATTGGATGTGTTTGGCGGAAAGGTGGGCGTGAGAGGGGGGTTGGTTGCCTTCAAATTACTTTCGACTATTAAAAAGGGCACTAGCCCTCTGAATTTCCAATCGAATGACCCCTTTTTCAAGCTTCTACGACAAAGCTTTCAATTAAAACTTTATATGCCCAAAGGGTATAACTTACAACCCTTACCCTGAGGGATGTGGGAGGAGTGTCATCCTCAAAGATATAATTTCCGGACCTCTCAACTACTTTGAACAAAATATCTATTTCAAAATTTTGATTGGATGTGTTTGGATAAATGGTGGGCGTGGAAGGGGTGTTAGTTGCCTTCCAATCACTTTTGACTATTAAAAAGAGCACTAGCCATTTCAATTTCCAATCAAATGAGCCCTTTTTGAAGTTTCTACAACAACACTTTCTATAAAAAACTTTATATGTTCCCAGGGTATAACTTACAACCCTTGCCTTGAGGGCTGTGGGGGTTTTCATCCTCAAAGACCTAATTTCCAGAACTTACAGCTACGTTGATCAAAATGGCTATCCCAAAATTTTGATTGGATGTGTTTGGGGAAAAGGGGGCGTGAAAGGGAGGCTAGTTGCCTTCCAATCACTTTCGACAATTAGAGGGCACTAGCCTTTGAATTTCCAGTCGAATGAGCCTTTTTTGAAGTTTCTACGACAACGCTTTTTATAAGAACCTTATAGACCACAGGGCAACAACCCTTGCCCTGAGGGCTGTGGGGGAGTGTCTTCTCAAAAACACAATTTATATCAGGAAATCAACTACGCTGAACAAAATGGCTCTTTCAAAATTTTGATGTGATGTGTTTGGGGAAATGGTGGGCGTGGAGGGGGTGTTAGTTGCCTTCCAATCATTTTCGACTGTTAAAAAGGGCAAAAGTCACTCCAATTTCCAATCGAATTAGCCCTTTTAAATGTTTCTACAACAAACCCTTTATACGAAGTGCCCTGGTCTAAAGTGCACGAAGTGCACTCACTTTAGACCTTCGAGTATTAAAAAGGGCAGTAGCCCTTTGAATTTCAAAACGAATGCACCCTTTTTCAAGTTTCTACGACAAAGCTTTCAATAAAAACCTTATATACCCCCCAGGTCAGAACCTTTAACCCTTGCCCTGGGATCTCTGATGGTGAGGAGTTATCGTTCTCAAAGACCATATTTCTGAAATCTAAAGCTATATTGAAAAAACCGGCTATCTTAAAAGTTTGAGTGCATGTCTTTGGAAGAAAGGTGGGCATGAGTGGGGAGCTAGTTGTCTTCCAATCATTTTTGACTATTAAAAGGGACATGGGCACTTGGTAATTTAGGTTACATGGTTCCACTTTCCAGTCTTTATGACAGAGCTTCCAATAAGAACTTTTGGTACTTTAAGGAAAAAACTAAAAACCCTGGATATTAATACTGTGGGGTGCGCTTCCTAATCAAAGGTATAATTTGCTGAGCTTTCAACTACGTTGAAGAAAATGGTTATCTAAAAATTTTGATTGGATGTGTTTGGGGATATGGTGGGCGTGGAAGGGGTGTTAGTTGCTTTCCAAAAGGGCACTAGCCATTTCAATTTCCAATCGAATGATCCCTTTTTGAAGTTTCTACGACAACGCTTATATAAAAAAAACGTATGTGCCCCAAGGGCATAACTTACAACCCTTGCCCTGAGGACTGTGGGGGGTTGTCATCGTCAAACAGCTAATTTCCAGAACCTTCAACTACGTTGAACAAAATGGCTATCTCAAAATTTTTATTGGATGTTTTGGGGGAAAAGGTGGGCATGAAAGGGGGGTTAGTTGCCCTCCAATCACTTTCGACTATTGAAAAGGGCACTAGCCCTTTGAATTTCCAATCGAATGAGTCTTTTTTGAAGTTTCTACGACAACACTTTCTATAAAAACTTCATATGCCCCTAGGGCATAACTTACAGCCCTTGCCCTGAGGGGTGTGGGGGAGTGTCCTCCTCAAAAATATAATTTCCACGTGGAAATCAACTACGCTGAACAAAAAGGCTATCTCAAAATGTTGATTGGATTCGTTTGGGGAAATGGTGGGCGTGAAAGGGGTGTTAGCTGCCTTCCAATCAGTTTCGACTATTAAAAAGGGCACTAGTCATTCCAATTTCCAATCGAATGAGCCCTCTTCGAAGTTTCTGCGACAACACCTTCGATACGAAGTGCCCTGGTATGGAAAAAACAAAAAATACATAATACATTGTGCAAACATCATTCTTTACTTAGGTAGCACGATTGCGCTCCCTAAGTTGCGATTGCGAACATTATAATATAAATAATGTGTTCTGCATATCATTCATGCCCAAGAAACGCATTTACCGTACGAAAGTAAGAAAATTAGAAATATTTTTTTTTACACTTGTGTATGAAATTTGTTTTAAGTAACTTGACTTACGGCAACTGCTGTTTCGTATGTTCTCTACATCAATTACTTAGGGATATCCTTTTAAAAACAAAACCCTCGGAAGCTCATGGAATAGAAATGTTGAAGTGAGACAGCTGATTTATAGTATAAAATAGAATAGAAATAGAAAAGAAGATAATGAAGTCTTGTTACCACTACTCTTCTGATTAATTTTGTTTGTGAAAAAAAATTAAAACACATTAAAGTTTTTTCGTTACTTAGCTTCATGTGAATTAACTATTACCCCTTTTTTCATATCAGGACTAATATATGTAATATATAGTCATGTACTGTATATTGAGGCGTAGCTTAAATCTAATCCAAGATAGCAACGGAGAAACAAAGGGGTTGGGAAAATGCCATAAGAATGCAAATAGGGTTCCCCAGAGACTGATCTGGACGGCCTATATAAGTAACAAATATTTTTGGATAATACCTTCTTTTTGTTCAACCCCTCCCCTTGCTTTGGCCTAGGAGGACTGATGAAAGGGTCTTCATCTTTCTTTCACATATTTAATAAACATTTTGCAGAAGTACTCAAAGATTTTACCTGGAGCTATGAAGAAATCAAGTTATATCTTTGAAGGATATTGTTTCCCCACCCCAGATTAATAATATTTATTTATCAGCTTAAAGGTTTGAATCCACTAGTTTCTTCTGCTAAGTTTTTATTATTGTGATTACTGAGGAGGAATGTTATGAAAGCGAGACAGGAACAGACTACTATCTCCTGGGAAATTTGTCAAGTGGGACTATTTTCTAAACGACAATGCCGCTTTGGAGAGACAACTGTCACAAAAATAACTCTTCGGTAATTTTACTTTAAAAATTCTGTCTTTTGCTTAGTTTTTGTTTTATCTAGAAAATTCAATTGCAGAGATTTGAAGCTCGTAGCTACAAAAGTGAGAATATTTGTACTTAATCCGAGATAGATTCCCACGGATGCGTGTTTGTTTTTTTCAGCCGTGATCGTACGGAATCAATATTTCAACAATATCGGGAAAGGGTTGACTCGAAAGGAAATTAAAGGTTTTAGCGCTCTTTCTAAGTAGCAAAACAGACTGTGTCATGAAAAGTTTTGTTTCTGCAATTTTGTGGCCCAAAACAACAATTTCAACCCAAATAGAGCCAATAAGCTAATGAGTGAAAAATCCAGAGGTAGCCAATTGGTTTAGAATTATTAAGACAGGTTTAGAGGCTATAACAACACGTGGTGGCATATTAGATCCTAAAGTAGCAGTCTATCAGAGGCCACACTAGAGCGTTACCTATAGTAAAGAGCCATAAGGCTTCAATGTTGTTGTTGTCCTTCCAGAGGCACTTTATATGGAAGGGGCGGTCGTATAAACTTCGAAAAAGGATGATTCAATTAAGAATCGGAATTTCTAGTGCCCTTTTAAGAATAAAAATGCTTGGAGGGCAACTAGCTCCCCACGTGCCCTATTTTCCCCAAATGCAACCAATCAAAATTTTGAGATATCCATTTTCTTCACAATAGTCTAAAGGCCAAGCAACTATGACTCCAGGTTTGAAAAAAAACACACCCCGGGGACAAGGGTTTTAAATTATGTGTTGCCCATTGTTAACATAAAATGTTTTTCAAACAGTTCGTGGTAACGAACTGTAAGTAAGGAGCGACCCGGCTCAATGGTAACCGAAACTCTAAAAAACGGAATTTTGATACCAATAGATACATCAAAAGAATCAGATTTTAATTCTGATTTCAGATATATCAGTTTCATCAAGTTCAAAAGCTACGCGCCTAAGAAAATTTGGCTGATTTTCGGAAAAAGGGGGAAAGACCCCCTAAAAGTTATAGAACCTTAATGAAAATCACACCATCATATTCAGCATATCAGAGAACCCTACTGTACAGGTTTCAAGCTCCTATTTACAAAAATGTGGAATTTTTCATTTTTTACCAAAAGGGAGATCAGTGATGCGTTCTTATTGGTTTTTTTGTTTTGTTTTTTTTTCCATGGCTGATTTTATCGACACAGTAGTCCTAGAATGACGAGAGTCGACTCAGTCGCATGGAAATTTTATTCTATTTTTCTCTTTTTAAGCGACAAAAAAAATGGTGTGCAACTAGGCTCCCTCCTACTTTCATTTTTTCCCCAAAGTCACCCGATCAAAATTTTGAGAGCCATTTTGTTCAGCATGGTCGAAAATATTACAACTATGTCTTTTAGGATGACTTAATCCCTCGAAGCCCAAACTGTAACTGTAACGAACTGTAAGTAAGGAGCGACCCGGCCCAATAGCAACCGAAACTCTAAAAAACGGAATTTTGATAAAAATAGATACATCAAAAGAATCGGGTTTTAATGCTGATTTCAAATATATAAGTTTCATTAATTTTAATCCAAAGTTACGCGCCTGAAAAAATTTGTCTGATTTTCGAAGAAAGGGGAAAATATCGCCTTAAAATTTTATAACCTAAATGAAAATCACACCATAATATTCTGCGTACCAGAGAACCTTAATGTAGAAGTTTCAAGCTTCTATCTGCAAAAATGTGGAATTTTGCATTTTTTGCCAGAAGAAAGATCACGGATGCGTGTTTATTTTTTTTTTTTTTCCCAGGGGTGATCTTATCGACCGAGTGGTCCTAGAAGACTGGGAGAGAGATCAGTTGAATTTAAATTAACAGTTCTAGTGCCCTTTTAATTGACTAGAAAAAATGGAGGGCAAATAGACCCCTCCCACGCTCATTGTTTTCCCAAAGTCACCTGATCAAAATTTAGAGATAGCCATTTTGTTTAGCATGGTCGAAAACATTATAAGTATGTCTTTTAGGATAACTTAATCCCCCGAAGTTCTCGGCAGGAGGGCTGAAAGTTATGAACTTTACCCAATGTTAACATATACTATTGGTTATTGGGAAGTACACAGTACAAACGTTTTCAGGGGACATTTTTCCTGGTAGTGGAGGGGGGTTCGGGCAGGGACGTACGCCGGGGGGCCTCCGATGCCGGCCCCCCCCCCCAAAATCTCACGATTTTTTCCTTTTCCCATAATTTTCTGATTTTTTTCACAGAATAATGGGTTTGAAGGATTTGCCCACCCCCCCCCCCGAAACAAATTGGGCCCCCCCCAATCAAATTCCTGCGTACGTGCCTGGGGTCAGGGGTTATGTAGGAGGATCTTTCCATGAAGGAAGTTTTCATGGGGGAAGGGACATTGCTATGAAGGGGACGCCGGACTTCCCAGCATTATTTAAAATAAGATCAGAAATTAAATATAAAAAACAGGTTTTTCAACTGCAACAGCAACAACATCAAAACTTTAAACGAACAAAAAATATTACATATATGATTGGGTTCACCCCCTAGCCAATACCTCACTTTTTAAGCCAGAGATTCTTTAGTACTTTCATAAGAGCTATTTATTCTAATTAACGGCCTTTGTGATTAAGCGGTCATTTTTAAAGAATTGGAACAAAATTTGAACTTTCGCTTAAAGAGCAAGGTATTGACTAGGGGGCGAACCCCCTAATATATGTATTAAATATATATGAATATAGAAGTTTATGAATATTGACTAGGGGGAGAACCCCCTAAAATACGTATTAAAAATATATGTATATACAAGTTCGTTACGTAAGTTAATTCGTAAGTTACGTATATTTATTACTAATAAAAACGTTCGTAAATAAAATGAAACAAGTTTCGAGAAAGCCATTTAACCAAATAAAAGTAAATTAATATGAAAATTTTGTTTTAATTATTCATGCACTGTGAGCCAAGATCAAAACCTGCATTTATTCAAAATCGTTCAAAAATTAAATTTAAAAAAACGAGTTTTTTTTAACTGAAAGTAAGGAGCGACATTAAAACTTAAAACGAACAGGAATTATTCCGTATATGAAAGGGGCTGTCCCCTCCTCAACGCCTTGCTCTTTACGCTAAAGTTTGACTTTCGCACAATTCTATATTTTTTGAACAATAAAAAACTTTAGCGTAAAGAGCAGGGCGTTAAGGGGGGGACAGCCCCTTTCACATACGGAATAATTTCTGTTCGTTTTAAGTTTTAATGTCGCTCCTTACTTTCAGTTAAAAAAAATTGTTTTTTTTATTTAATTAATGGGAAAGGCGGTCGTGCAAACTTCGGAGGAGACTCATTCAACTGAAAATAGAAAGTTCTAGTTCCCATTTTAAGAGTCAAAAATTATCAGAGGGCAACCAAACCCCCCCCCCTCCTCCAACACTCTTTTTTTCCAAATGCATCCAATCATAATTTTGAGATAGCTATTCTTTTCAAAATAGTTCAAAAGCCAAAAATATATGCATCCGGGGTTTATATCTCCCCTCCCATCTCCCGGGACAATAAGGTTTTTATGGAAGACATGGTTGTACAGGTATTTGAGAGGGCTCATACGATTAGAAACCGAGAGTTTTAGTGCCCTTTTAAGAGTCAAAAGTTATCAGAGGGCGACCAGCAACCCCCTCGCCTGTTTTCCCCCAAATACATCCGATAAAAAATTTTGAGATAGCCATTTTGTTAAAAATAGTCTAAAAGTCAAAGAACTGTAACTTAGGGGTTGGCAAATTCCGTCACAGTCTTCGGGATAGCAGTTGAAAGCCATGCAAGTTATCCATGGTTACTATATAGGGTACTTGTCAAAGAGGTGGTCATACAGACTTTGGAGGGGTTCATTAAGTTGGAAATTAAAAGTTCTAATGCCATTTTTTTGAGCCAAAAGTGATCGGAGTGCAACTATTTCCCTACGCCCTCTTCTCCCCAAATGCATCCAATCAAAATTTTGAGATAGCTATTTTGTTCAATATAGTCCAAAGGTTAAATAGTTAAGCCTCCTGGGTGGAAAAAATCCCCCACAGCCCATTGCTAATATATAGTTTAAACACAAGTCTTTATTGAAGGTGTGGCCGTATAAACTTCGGAAGAGGTTCATTCGGTTAGAAATGAAAGTTCTGATTCCCATTTTAAAAGGCGAAAGTGATAAGACTGCAGTGATAGGTGGGAGCCCTCCCCCATACCCTCGTTTCCCCAAATACATCCGACCAATATTTCGAGATAGCATTCTATTCAAAATAGTACAAAGGCGCAGTAACTATGCGTCCCGGGTGAACGAAACCCACAACAGCCGCCGGGGCAAGGACTGTAAGTTATGCAAGTTTCCCATTGTTAACATAAAAGGTCTTTAGTGAATGTGTGGTCGTATAAAGATTGGAGGAGGTACATTCGAATAGAAATCAAAGGTTCCATTTTTAAGAATCAATCCCCCTCCACTCGCCCATCTCTTAGCCATTTTCTTTGAAATAATGTAAAGGTCAATAGCCATACCTCTGGGGTTGAAAACCTTCGCCCAGCCCTCGGGGCAAGGGCTGTAAGCTATGCTAGTTGCTCGTTGTTTAGCATATAAGGTTTTTTTATGGAAAGAGTGTTCATATAAATTTTGGAGCGGGCTCATTCAATTGCAAATTGAAAGTGTCAGTGCCCTTTTTAAGAGTCGAAAGTGATCGGAGGGCAACCAACCCTTCACGCCTTTTTTTTCCAAATGTATTCGATCAAAGTTTTGAAACAGCCATTTTGTTCACAGTAGTCCTAAGGCCAAATAATTATGCCTCTGTAGTTGGCAACCCCTCCCCAGCCCTCACCGCAAGCACCGTAAGTTATGAAATTTGTTCATTGTAAACACATAAGATTTTCTTATTAAGAAAAGAGGGCTGGTTTAATACTGGATCTGCAAAAAAACTTAAGAGTATTAAGGTGAAACTTTAAAAAAAATGTTGAGAAGGAGGCCAAACCCAAGCCAAACATAATTTGTTTTTGATATTTGTGATAGGGAATATCAGCAATATCTAAGGAACGGTTGAGGGTATTAGATTAAAAGTTTCCAAGTAAACTTTCCTAGTCAAAAGGTTTAATTGCTACGCTAGGGATGCCATACCCCCACAGCCCTGGGGCAGTGATTGTAAATTATACAATTTATCCATTGTTTACATGCAGGATTTATTATTAGGGGAAAGGGAAAGTTTTGATTCTGGGTGTATCTGAAAAGGCCAAGGGCATTAATGTGAAACTTCGGGTATCTTAACTAAATCAAAAGGTGCTATGTCCATCCAGTTTATCAAAAAGGTGTATGAGCTATATCTTCAGAACAACCGAAGTTATTAAGTTGAAAATTTCAGGTCGTATTTAGTTTGATGTTTTAAAGTGGTTAGAGGGCTGCCAAACCCCTCCCATGCCCTATTTAGCTGTACTACTCTCCGAAAATATTCGACTAAAATATTGAAAGTGCTTTATTTTTCAAAATAGTCTATAGGTCAAATATCTATGCTAATGGGGATGAAATAACCCTCCAAAGCTTTGGAGAGAAGTTCCAAACACAATCAAAACATACTATGTGCATGCTGGCTGTCAAAAGGGCGTACCAGCAATATCTAAGGAACGGCCGAGGGTTTAACGTTGAAACTTACAGGGTATGTTGAAAGGGATGCCGGAAAGTGATTGGACGTCTACAAGCCCTCCTTGCCCTTTTAGATTCGTCCTTTCCTCAACACTGGTCATTATTTTGAAAAAACGATTTTGTTAAAAATTGGCAAATGGTCTAGGAACTATGTCTCCGGAAATGCAATCCCCCTAAAGCTCCAAAGGCAAGGATTGTAAATTATACAGTTTAAACTCTTTGATTGCAGGACTAATCGTTAGGATAATGAGTAATATTTGATTCTAAAGTAATAATAATAATAATAATAAATTTACTACTCACAAAAAGCAAAAACGACAATGTGTAGTACAAGGACAAATAAATGAAAAGAAAAGAAAGCAAAACCCAACACAAAAATGGTTTCAAATACTATAAGCTAAAAAAAATTAAACATAAAAATGCAAAAAAGGGTCATAACAAGAGATAAAATTCAAAGTTTCGTACACATCAAATTTCAGTAAGATCATTTATTTGAGATGGTATGTCAATAAGGTCAAGCTTGTCCATTGGTTTGCTGTTTCGATACTATCGTGGTAAACGTAGCAAAAAATTACAATATCTGAAATATTCCACTCATAGGGTACTGCAATACTTTTCCCGAAACAAATGGGTGGTACCAGAAAAGACAAGAATAACTGGAGAACTAAAACCGTAGTACAAACTATAAAGGCCCTTTTGGTGAAATTTTCCTTTATTGGGTGAAATTTTTTTAGATCCTAGAGAGTCTTAACCACTCTATTTATCAGGATTGAACCTGTAGATGAAAGAGAGTCAAATGAAGTTCCCCAAAGGAATTAACTGAAGTAGAGTGAGGAAGAGAAGCATATCAAACAGTTAGTGGTAACGAACTGTAAGTAAGGAGCGACCCGGCTCAATAGAAACCGAAACTCTAAGAAACGGAATTTTGATACCAATAGATACATTAAAAAAATCAGATTGTTATGCTGATTTCAAATATAGA
Source organism: Artemia sp. Qi Xiang Cuo (assembly GCF_049724085.1). NCBI lineage: Eukaryota > Metazoa > Arthropoda > Branchiopoda > Anostraca > Artemiidae > Artemia > Artemia sp. Qi Xiang Cuo. Next base: position 65,566,292 of record NC_142799.1, on the reverse strand, counting down.
AGTTTTTTTAAGTTTAGTTTTACCCATCAAAAGTTACGCGCCTGAGAAAATTTCCTTATTTTCGTAAAAAGGGGGAAACATTCCCTAAAAGTCATAGAACCTTAATTGAGATCACACCATCAGATTCAACGTATCAGAGAACCCTACTGTAGAGGTTTCAAACTCCTATCTGCAAAAATGTGGACTTTTGTATTTTTTGCCAGAAGAAAGATCACTGATGGGTGTTTGTTTGTTTTTTTTCCCCAGGGGTGATCGTATTGACCCAGTGGTCCTAGAACATCGCGGGAGGACTCATTCTAACAGAAATTAAAAGTTCTAGTGCCCTTTTTAAGTGACCGAAAAAAATGGAAGGCAACTAGGTCCCCTTCCACGCTCATTTTTCCCCCAAAGTCACCCGATCAAAATCTTGAGATAGTCATTTTGTTGAGCATGATGGAAAAATATAATAGCTATGTTTTTGAGGATGACTTAATCCCCCACAGTCCCCGAGCGAAGGGTTGCAAGTTATGAACTTTGCCCAATGTTTACATACAGTATTGGTTATCGGGTAATATACAGACGTTTTCAGGGGGATTTTTTTCTGGTAGTGAGGGGTGTCGGAGGTTACATGGGAGGATCTTTACATGGAGCAAGTTCTCATGGGGGAAGGGACATTGCTATGAAGGGGGCGCCGGATTTCCCAGCATTATTTAAAAAAAACGATCAGAAATTATATAAAAAAAAACAAGCTTTCAACTGAAAACTTTTCAATATCAAAACTTAAAACAAATAAAACTATTACGTATATGATTGGGTTCGCCCCCTAGTCAATACCTTGCTCTTTACGCTAAAGTTTTTTTAGTACTTTTATAAGAGCTATTTATTCTAATTAACCGCCTTTGTGATTAAGGGGTCATTCTTAAAGAATTGGAGTAAAATTCGAACTTTAGCGTAAAGAGCGAGGTATTGAATAGGGGGTTGAACCCCCTAATATACGCAACAAAAATATACGAATATAGAAATTCGTTACGTAAATTTAATTCGTAAGTTACGTATATTTATTACTAATAAAAACGTTCGTAAATAAAATTAAACAACTTCCTAGAAAGCCATTTAGCCAAAAAAAGTCAAATTAATCTGCAAATTTCATTTTAACTATTCATGTACGATGAGCCAAAATCAGAACCTGCATTAATTCAAAAACGTTCAGAAATTAAATAAAAAAAAATGTTTTTTAAATGAAAGTAAGGAGCGACATTTAAACTTAAAACGAACAGAAATCATTCCGTATATGAATGGGGCTGTCCCCTCCTCAACGCCTCGCTCTTTACGCTAAAGTTTGACTCTTTCTCACCACTCTATTTTTTAAAACAACAAAAGACTTTAGCATAAAGAGCGAGGCGTTGAGGAGGGGATAGCCCCTTTAATATACGGAATAATTTCTGTTCGTTTTAAGTTTTAAGGTCGTTCTTACTTTCAGTTAAAAAACTTTTTTTTTATTTAATTTAAGATCTAAGGCGGTCACTTGGTATCGAATATTAAAACATAAAAATTCACATCTAGAAGGGCAAATTGACAGAACAACGGAACCAAGACGTGAATTATGTATGGCAAAATTTGGAATTAGGTTGATACGGCTATGGCTTAATAGAAGAACGCCGTCGGGATATGTGATATATGATAAACCGACTTCACCATAAAACATAGAGACTAGCAGAGACCGTAGGTATTGAGCTAGTATGCATTTGAATATACTGGGAGACAAAACAGCCCCTTGATGAACCCCCCTACAAACGGGAATGGGGTTTGAAAGCTCCCCATTCCATTCAAACCGAATTTTAGCACCAGAATACAGATTATACAAAGCTACCAGGAGTGATTCATTTACTCCAGATAAATGAAGGCAATATAGGGCATTGTTGTCATAAACAATGTTGTCAAAAGCCCCAGAAATATCAACTATTAGGTAATAAAGTGGGTCTTTGGCATAAACAATGTTGTCAAAAGCCCCAGAAATATCAACTATTAGGTAATAAAGTGGGTCTTTGGAATAAACAATGTTGTCAAAAGCCCCAGAAATATCAACTATTAGGTAATAAAGTGGGTCTTTGGAATAAACAATGTTGTCAAAAGCCCCAGATATATCAACTATTAGGTAATAAAGTGGGTCTTTGGATTTAACCGCATCTTTGATTAAGAGAGAATTTAATGAGCCTGCGAGCAGATAAATTCACTAAGAAAAACAATCTACATAGACGTAAAATCCTACTTAATTAATTTCTGGTGGTAATAAATGTACAAACACTTTGCTCGGAAAACATGACATAGTGATGGGTCTATAACTACTGTAACTATCAGGATTTTTTCCTTGCTTAAGAATAGAGCTTGTATTACCAACTAGAAAACTATCTGGTACAGTAGATTGGGCTAAACACGCTTAAAATAGCAATTGCAAATGACTTATAAGAGTAATCGGATAATCGAATAGAAAATGATTAAAACAAATACTATCACTGTCAAGAACACTGGATTGTTTCATCAGATTGTCGAGTAAGATCTGGTGAGAATAATCATAACTTAGCATGAGAAATTGCTTGAAGGGAACTATTAGCAGCACTAAAAACTGAACAGTAATAATTGGAAAAATCAAGTAACTTCAAAGTTGAATGAGTGACTGGTTTGCACTTTTTAGTATTAATTAAATTCCCCCAAGAGGCTGTGTTACTTGTTCTACCCCACGCATTCAAGTGAGAACGGCCTAAACTGATTTTATAGTTACTCTTACGTTTTCTGTTTAATTTTAAAAGCAGGTCCAGAAGAAGGACGGTCACATGCGATCGCATGTGGTGCAACCAAAACTTCGCTTCAGATCTAATGAGTTTTACCTCAGGGTCTGTATTCCATAACAGGTTTCTAGTGCCCGTCCGAATGCTTTCAACGGGCACAGAGGCTTTGGCGGCAGCGTTCAAACAAGCAGATATCTGGTATACTGGTCTGATAATTATAGAGTTTAAATTGATATGACGGGCTTGAACAGGAACAGAAGTTTGAAGCAAGCAGTAAGGCACTCTAATTGAAGATAGCAATGCATTAAGAGGGAGCAATGGATAGCAATGCGTCAAAGGGAGAGCAATACGTTTCCAGTTATAATTGTTAAACCAATTAGAAGTGGATGGAAAGGGCTCAACTGACAACGGGCAGAGGAGTCAGACTTCACAATCGGATTGTTATCATCAATTTTTTCTTCATCGACATTGACGACTGAGCCAATTAATGGACTTGATGCAATTACGGAATCAAGGTTAGACGTGTATCCACCTATATTATGAATATATGTGAATAGTCGGTTTTTCAATTCGATATGATATCCACTGGATAGCGATTCTAAGAGAAGGGTTGATCTATCCAAATCATGAAAGACGTCACTGTTCATATCACCAGCTAGGATCCAACAGAGATTCTTAGAATGTAGGTTTTCTAAAACGATTGTCTAGAGCAATATATGGCGAATGTAGTCAGAGATGGGATATTACGGCGATCACAGTAAAGATATGACTTTACAAGGACAAGATTTCCATACTGAATCGCCAGAATATTAGTGTCACAGTGAAACATGGGTGGCGTTAACACACCACGAATGAAAATCGCTAGACTACAAGATGGACGGCCTTTTTTTTACTTGCCTCGCAAGCACACAGGGTTTAAGAAGGAGATCGGTTATGATTAAAAATATTAATCATTGTTGAAAGGTGTCCTTATCGAAAAATAATATCGCGAGATAACAGATCTTCAAGCAGGAGGTCTTTATCCTTAAAACCGTTTATTTTTAAACACGCAAAGCTCGCTTATGTTGGGTGAATTATTTTAAGGCACTAAACAAAGCTTTCTTTAGCACTTCACATCTATGGCTGTAGGAGACATGATCTTACCACAATTTGCACATTTCGGAAAAACCTTAAAATGGATTGTACTTGGTGTTTGTATGGGGTCCGGCAGATCTGGAGCCCTACATTTCGGTGGGCTTAAGAGGGCAACTAGCTATTAAGGGAGCAGCAGATTGACTTCAAAGAAAACGGCTTGGAATCTTGGTGTAAATGCTTATTCGAAAGATCTCACATCCAAGACGAAAATCAGAAGTAATGGCAGAATCAATGGCAGCAAAATCAGTGAACTCTGACCGAAAAGCACATGATGATTCAATCTGAAGAGTTTTAACTAGCCCGGGGATTGGAAATTCATGTTTTTCACTTGAGATACAATTGGGAACACCTCTAACACCACAAAGGGCTTCTCGGTCGATAAACTTTGCTCGAATATTAGGTAGGCTTGACAAGGCCGCGGCTGCAAGTGATTTGGCTGATGTTTCGTCATGAGTAACGACAAGCCAGCCCCAAACATCACGAGCGGGCCTTACCAAAAGGATCCCATTATGGCAAGCAAGCAAATCAATCACATATTTGCGTGAAATTAGGTCACCAAGGTCAGGCGGCGGATTCTTAAGAACCATAGGAAATTATGGTTTCACGCGCTCGTGTCTCTGGATGGATTGCAACAAAAAAGGGCATGGGAGGGGGAATTGTTGCCCTTCAGCCAGTTTTCAACACCCCCTCAACATGCCCTGAGTGTTCAAACTTAATACCTTCAACTGTTCTTGAAATATTGAAGATACGCGTTTTCTATAAAATGAATGTACATATTATCTTTTGATTTATTTTAACATTCGCCTTAATACCCTTAGCCTTTTCAAACAAAACCGGAATTTGACATTCCCCTTTTCCCTAACCATCAGTCCTGCAGTTAAAAATGGTAAACTGCATAATTTACAAGCCTTACCCAACAGGTTAGGGGAGGGGGTGCAGTAAATCCCCAGAGACGTGGCAACTAAACCTTTTTACTATTTCAAACAAAAATCAATTTTTCAAAATTTTAATTAGTGTTGGAGGGAGCTGGAAACTAAAAAGGGCAATCATTATTTAACATCCCGCTCGACATGCCCTGTAAGTTCCAATTTAATACCCTCAGTCGTTACTTGGATATGCTGAAACGTCCTTCTGACAACCAGCATACACATAGTGTGTTTTGATTGTGTTAGGCATTCCTCTTCAAAGCTGTGGGAGGTTATCCCCCCCAGAGGCATAGTCATTTGAACTTTAGATTATTTTGAAAAAAAAATTATTTAAAAGTTTTGATCAAGTTTTGTTGGTTGGAAGGCAGCTAAAAGGGTGTGGGGAGCTGGCAGCCCTCCACTTCAAAACCACCCCTCCGTTTTTACTTAACATGTCCTGAAAGTTTCAACTTAACAACCTCTGCCGTTCTTAAGCTATAGGTGATCCACCTTTTTGATGAACCGTATGCACATAGTGCCTTTTGATTTATTTTAACATGCCCTTCAATATTCCTCAAAGTTTCACCTTATTACCCTTAGGCTTTTCGAGTATACCCAGAATCAAACTTGTCCCCTTTTTCTAATGACAATTCCTACATGTAAACAATGGACCAATTGCATAAACAATGGACCAATTGCACAATCTTTGCTCTGGGCTGTGGGGGGCAAGGCATCCCAGGACGCCTACTAGTTAGAACAAAATGACAATTACAAAATTGTAACCATTGGTGAGTAAAACGGCACCTAAATAGGGTGATGAGGGGGGGGACCCTCCAATCACTCTTCGACACCCTCTCAGCATACATTGAAAGTTTCAACTTAATACCCTCAGCCGTTCCTTATATGTTGCTGATATTCCCTTTTGACAACCAGCAAGTATATTTTGATCGCGTCCGGCATCCCTCTCAACATTTTCTTAAAGTTTGAGCCTCATACTAGAAGCCTTTTTCTTTCGGTTACTATTGAGCCGGGTCGCTCCCTACTTACAGTTCGTTACACAAATTGTTTGATATCCTCTGTTAGGCTGCACAATAAAGCGTTTTCAATAGATTTTTTCTCTTTTCGTCAAAACTACTAGGATTATTAATTTCAAGTCACTTTTCAATATTTTTCGTAGATATGACTCGTTTTCTTTGTCGTGTTTTATCATTCCTGTCAGTTTGTTTATTCCCTAGTAATTATTTCTGTCAGTAAATTTAGTTTCAAATTATTTTTACAGCTAAGCTTCCACTGTTTCTTCACAATGAAGGTTTTCTTGGCTTAACCAATCTAATGAAAGACAAAACAGGCGATGTGTTAAAATTTCTAAGTAATCTGATAAAACCACTAGATAAGATGAGGTGAGATGAGTGATTTAAAGCTGTGTTTTCCGTCGTGTCGACAGAAATCTCGTGAATTTTTATTTCAAATAAAACAAAAATGCCAAGCGCAATCATTGTTGGTGAGAGTAGACATGTAAACCCTCTAGTGACTAGTCATGTTTTCGTCCGACTTGGACAACCACCAGCAAAATTGGCATTGCGTTTCAATGAAGATTTTACCGTCAAAAACATAAAACAGTAGCAATACATGTTTTAACCATTAAAACACTTTTTCCATCAAGCCCTCTTTTTTCAGTTGCTAGTAAGTATATTTGAGATTTAGATTATGTTCCCAAACGAGGTGGTAGATTTTTGGGTGCTTCAGCTCAATGTTCAAGGTCTTTCTTCTTCATTTAATGAGTTGAAACAAATAGTGCGTAGTGGTCCCCCCCGATTTTATTGGTACTTTTTTAGATTTTCTTCGATTCGAAACCTGAATCTCTATTGCATCTCGTTGGGTAAAAGATGGAAAATTATAATCGATTCAACATCATTCACCTGAACTTGTCAATATGGATGGCTTCAACATTAATTTGAATGACCAGACGTCATCGTCTTCCTTGGATTTTCTCTCAGCTATGCTTGCTTTTGGCACATTACCTTCTGCATGTATTCCAGCTCGCATAACTGATACTACTGCTTCTTTGCTTGATAACATTTTTTCATCGTTGACTTTGGTGCAAAATTTTGTATTGATGAGTGATATATCAGAATATTTTCCATGTTTTTCCGTGTATGATTTTTCACATTCCTTACCTAGGAGGCACTAGGGAGCTAGCACCTTACCTAGGGAGCTGCTTTTTCTTCTTTGAAATTTAATTATCAGGAGTTGGCTCCTCTTAGATCGCGGTTGGCGGGTCATTCGTGGAGTATTTTTAAAATGAATCTGACGTAAATTCTCTTTTTAATTTGTTTCATGACTCTTTGAAAGAAATAATCTTGGATAGATATGATGCGTCCCAGTTGAATCCGAGATCAAAGAGAACATCCCCTTTGAATCCTTGGATGACTCCCAGACTCCTTAAGATCTGGAGAAAGAAAGATATCTTTGGAAGGCTTACAAGTCCTCTAAGCCATCATCGCGCGATTCTCGACCTCAACTTTTCAAAGCTTATAAAAGAGTTTATAATTCGCTTCGCTGGAGGGCGAAAACGTCTTATATTATAATAAATTTCCTGCGGACGGTAAAGATATTAGGAAAACATTGCAAGTAATCAATTCTGTTATCAGGCCGTCTTCTCGGCCTCCTTCTGTCCCTTCAAGTGTTTTGATTGATGGTAAAATTGTAGAGGTTGAGCTAAAAGTTCAAAATACACTTACTTCTTACTTTGCCAATATTGGGAAAGCTACAGCCTCTTCTGTAAGTCCTTCTTCTTCTCTAAATGACTTTAAATCTTATCTTGGACCACCTTGTCATTGATTTACAATGGCTTTGGTGCCTATCTCTGAAGTTGATATAGCCAGAACTGTCGATGGTTTGAAGAGTTCTTCACCTTCTAACCCTGAACGTATTTCTACAAAGGTTGTCAAGTTCATTCTTCCTGTCATCGTTTCTGCTCTTACGAGCCTTGTCAATCTTTCTTTTGAAAATCGTGTCTTCCCAAGTGCCTTAAAGCGTGTTCGTGGTATTATTCTTTTTAAAGGTGGTTCACAGAATAATCCTGCAATTTATCGTCCTATATCTCTCTTATCAGCGTTTAGTAATTTTTTTTTGAAAAGGCTATGCTTTCTCGACTTCTTGATTTTCTTAATTCTAAGCATTTTTCCTTGATTCTCAGTTTGGTTTTAGGACATAACACTCAACTGAGCATGCACTTGCACCTCTTTTAAATTATTTAAATACAGTTCTTGACCCTAGTCTGTTACCTGATGCTCTTTTTCTCAATGTATGAAAAGTATTCGACTCAATATCACACAAGTTTCTTCTTTAGAAACTATCCCATATTGGGATACGAGGAGGTACTTTTTCTTGTTTTCTATCATATTTATCTCGTTGAGTCATGTCTGTTAATCCGCTCTTTTCTAACCAGTCTGAAATAGAGTTTGGCGTTCCTCAAGGATCTATGATTTGGCGATACTCTTTTTAATTTATGTTAATGGCCTCATAAGTGTGGTTAAAAATCTAAAACCAACCACTTGTTGTCGTCTTTGTCAACCTGCATCTCTCACTAATTGTGACAAAGGCTCGTATTTACGGATATACTTAATGCTTTTGCTGATAACAGTACTCATGGCACAGCCGGTAGAACTGAGTCTGATTTCACAATCGTCAGAAGCCGTAGTGGTAAGCATGTTCTAATTTGCCTTGATTTAAGCGGTCAAATTTAATTGACATTACCATTTTCATTGCCCTATTTAATTCATCTTTAATGATGTACTAGTGGACAAAATTCTTCTATATTTATTTGTAAAATTGTATTCTTATGCAAGAATGACCTCTGTTGAGTTCAAAATTGAATTTGTTATTTCTAGTGGAATAAGCTCAGACTCTGTACGTTTGATCTCCAGAGTCAAGTTGACTGAATTAGTTGAAGGAAGATTAAATGACATGTATTTGGTTAGCTTTTTTAACTCATTTTGATCGTTTTACGTGTTGTGTTCGGGCCTGCTGAGCAGCTTCGATTATTCAAAAATAATAAAAAATATATTTATTACGAAAAGGTCCGTAGTTTTTATTTATTTATTATTATTGTTATATATTATTATTATGGTAGAATGGATGAGGAAATATTGGTTGTAGTTTTTATTTTGGTTATGCAGTTTGTTTATTTTTTATTTATTTAATTTGATTTTTTTTTATTATTTGATTCATTGTTTGTTTGAAAAAAATTTAAATAGCCGCCCTGTCGCCAGTAATTGTTAGGTAATATTTTTATTTAAAGAATGCTCTAAAAGTAAGACTCATTAAGAACGATTTGGCCCCCACGTTATTTGCCCTTGTCAGGTGAAACGAGTGAGCATGCGAAGTTAAATAGACAGAAGTTGAAGCTACATACGAAATACAGTCACCAGACTGGTGGACATATTACACACTCTAGAAGTTATATATGATTACGTCAGTACTAAAGACATGTAAGACATAGAGTCCTCAGTTAGAACCAGAAGGCCTGAGCCCTTCCCCCTTATTACTCATCAATATTTACATAGACATGCTACATGTTAAAATAAATCTAAATCAGGATCATACATGATCGTTCAGGGACTTAAGGAATTTAAGCCATAAAGACAACTCGACATTCCGAAATTTCGACCCAGACAACTTGATCTTGAAACTGGGAGCAGACCAAAACTCAGTACAACAGACATAATGTTGACGAATTAATTCAGTCCCATTAACCATGGACATTTCAATGTAGTAAAGGAAATAAGGATAAGTATACCACTCGAACGACTCTGCTCAACAAAGGAAGCTCAATTTAGACAGCAACAGGGGCGTCGTTCAGAGGGGCAGTTGCCTCCCAATAATGTAAGATAGGATTTATTGCTGAAAAATGGGCATCAAAAGCCACAAATGGGCCGAATTCGCATTGTAGCGTCAGTAGAACGAAAAAAAGAACCAAAAACAAACAACAACAGAAAATTATAAAAGGAAAATGTTATATACGTAAAAATGTTAAAAACAAAAACAAATTAAACTCATAAAATTAGAAGGTCAATGCCCAATCAGCGTTGACTATGATGCCAAATCAGATAATGTGGAGAAAACTTATTATATATCCCATGCCCTTTGACTATCCGGATATGGACCCCTTTTGCCCCCCCTCCCCCATAAAAATGCCGGAGATTTACCCCTTGACAGCAAGATTCATTCAACCCATCACGGAAACACAGATAAGGTATAAAGAAAGTCCACATAGACGTTTCAGCGAGTTGGCTACACACGGAGATGCCAGCACTCACAATTCAGATTGACTCGACAGACCGAAAATTCAATTTAGGAAACTTAAAGTCATGTCAACACAGACGACTCAGCCTAGTCCACTCAACAAAGAACGCCCAGTTAAGACAATGCAACACGCAAAATGATCAAAATAAGTTAATAAAGGCAACCTAATACAGGTCATTTAATGTTCCTTCAATTAATCTAGTCAACTTGACTCTAGAGATCAAACGTAAAAATCTCAGCTTATTCCACGAGAAATATCAAATGCAATTTTGAACTTAACAGAGGACATATTTACATAAGAATATAATTGTACAAATAAACATAGAAGAATTTTGTCCACTAGTACCTCATTAAAGGTGACTTAAATAGAGCAATTAGATCGACTAACGGCAATTAAAATTGACCACTTAAATCCCTTAATTGACCACTTAAATCAAGACAAATTAACACAAACTTACCAATATGGCTTCAGTTGGTCGCTTTTTGGGTATATTTCGTTTTGCTGTGAAATTCTTCATTTAAGTCAAACATACAACATGATAAATAATCCAGCAAGACATTAATCTATTCAAGAACAAATAGGCCCACCCAATAAAGAAATCCGACAATTAATTAGCCCAAGAGCCCACTTAGTTGACCCAAGAGCCCAATTAATTAGCCCAAGAGCCCACTTGTTGGTTTCCTTAAAATGATAAAGTATCAAAAATAAATAATCACTTGCAAAAAAAGCATCATTTTCCAATATGCATATTGGGTGCAACTTCTGCGGAATGAAAGTGCAAAATAAGTTTTGCACTTTCAAGCGCTAAGCTGAAGTAGGGACGAAAGATATAAAAGTGAAGACTACATTTACTAAATTTAGCAATTACAATTTCGGTGAACGTAGCGTGCTTCTGCATGCTTCACTTAGTCACCAATCAAACACTGGACACTTCTCAAAAAAAAGAAAATAGTATAATCTTAATCAACCATTTGTGGCACACATAAATCCGGAAGAATTCAGGACCACTCGGCCTCCGATATCTCCATATTTATACGGTTTCTCCTACAATCCCTTACATTTTCTATAGAATGGGTTTGTTCTGGTATTTTTTGGAGTTGAACCCTCCCCCTTTCACTTCGCAGTATCACCACCTAGAGTTCAATTTCTATGTGGGTGTCTGAACTGAGGCAATAAGAGAGATTTACTAATCTCCCGGAATTTATATGAACTCAATTAACGCAATTCGGAACTAAAGGTTACAAAATTAATATAGAAAATGTGACTTTATTCAACTCGGAGAGCTTAAACTATAAAATTTGTTAGGATATTTTGTCAACTATAATTCCATTAAAGTGACATTTTGGAGATGAAACTCAATGCTCTTATGTTTTTTTCATGAAAAGCAAAGATAAGCTTTCCTAAGTGATTTGCAGTTAACTTAAAAACCGGGTTTAGCCAACCAAAATTTCACAGAAGTACGCTAGAATCCTGAAACTCGTACTTAGAGCACAGAATAATAATTAATAACAAAAAAAGCTAAAACAACGTAAGTAAATGAAGTTAACCCGCACGTCAACAGGTATTTTAAGAGGAGGAGGGCCATGTATTTAAAAAATAAGTTAAGTGTGTAAAAACCTAATTTAAAAAATCTTACGAGGGGGGGGGGGCACACCAGTCTCAATACCTCTCTTCTAAGTATGTACTTTGTGAAAGGACCGACGATCCTTGGAATATGACTAGCATCAAAACAGTGTACCGTAATGCACGCGTGCTCCTTGGTACATGAAATTAAGAAACATCAACGTTTTGCGACTTATATTCCGTTGCTCGAGAATCTTTATAATGGTTATTTAAACGCTTTTGGTGTCACATCTCCAATTTCTTTGTGTTACCTGATATCACTCTACCATCAACGCTCCTCTTCCCTCTCCAACAAAATCTCCCCTCCCTAGTCCTTCTTTTGCCGCGTAATACTATTTCTGGCCGTTTCCTGATAGAGAAACAAAATTTTTACAAAATGTAAAAAGCGATTCCAGCCAGGATCCAGTTGAAGACCTGCGAAGTGTAAAGCCGATATAATAGCCACAATTCTATCGACCCAAGCATTAAAATTTAAAGTATGATTCAATTACAGGAATACTCGGTTGTGTCTGCTCACCCTCCAACGGACTTCCTATCCTCCCCTTGGCCTTTTCCCGTCACAAAGTGTTAGATATTTGAAGTTTCAGCAGATTGGTCAGTTCGGTTAGGAAGGCATATCCCACAAACAGGCAAAACAAGGGCTTTATGGGACATAAGATTCTGAGGTCCTGTATCTTTTTGTTTGTTTTCTTAAAATTAAACTTAAAGTTATGGTATGCAACCGTTTAAGTTGTGAATAATTAAAACTTTTAATGTCATAGACTACATTGCGGGCTGGAATCTGGGTCAATGTTCTTGCGCTCCAAAAATACACATTACAAATATGTCTAACTTGCATGGTAAAAGACAGTAAAAATAAACTGGGTGGCTTTTCATGGAAATTGAGGGGTTAGGATTTCATATTGGGAAGTTATCAGAGCAAAATAAAAGGCTTGCCACTTTTTTGAAGTTGCCATTTCCAAAAATATGGGTGAAATTATTTTTTTTAGCAACCTCAAGATTTTTTTTTCCTGGCTTGTTTTTAAGTGGGTCCTTGATCATTGTTTTATTCGGAAAGATATTTAGATATATTTTGTACCCCTCCCAGTATTTTGGTGAATCGTTCTTACATCACTATTAAATATACAAAAACAAGTTTTTTTTAGCTGTAAGTAAGGAGCGACATTAAAACTTAAAACGAACAGAAATTATTACTGGCTCACTCTTCGCGCTAAAGTTTATTTAGTGTTTTAAAAAAAAGCTTCTTGTTGTTCTAATTAAGTATCTCTCTCTCTCTCTCTCTCTCTCTCTCTCTCTCTCTCTCTGGTCTCTCTCTATCTCTCGGTCTCTCTGCTCTCTCTCTAGCGCGTCGTTCTTAGATGTAATTGGACACAAAGAAGTCAAACTTTAGCGTAAAAAACGAGGTATTTAGGAGGCAGCAACACTCCTCCTATACGTAAAAATTTCTATTCTTTTTAAGTTTTAATGCCGCTCCTTACTTTCAGTTGAAAAAAGTTTTTTTGATAATTTAATTTCAGATCGTTTTTAGACAATACTAGGAAATCCGGCTCTCCTCCATAGAAAATCTTCTCTCCTGAAAATCTCATGATTCCGTATATCCAGTACCGTCAGAAATTCTGCTTCAATATCCGCCCCCCGCTGAAATATTTTCAGGAAAATTTATAAAATATTGAAAAAGCGTGGAAAAGTTGCTCCCGCAGAGCGTTCCCCGCCGATAATTCCCACATGGAAAATTTCTTCTGTGGAAAATCTCCCCATATATAGATCCTGTGAACAAATCCAACACGAGGAGAATTTCCTCTGGATATTTATCCTTAACATCTCCACATGTAAAATTGAGTCGGTAAAGAGAAAGTAATACAAATAAAAAGGATTTGTATAAATTTTCTGGCAAATAACTACAATGTTAAATTTCTCTTGGTAAGTTCACCCCCGGAAACTTCCCTTCCCACGGAAAATCAACCCCTTGAAAAATCCCTCCCCCCGTCTTGCAGAAAATTTACCCCATTCCGCGAAAAATGTCTGTATACTTCCCAATAACAAATACTATGCATAACAATGCAATCCCGATTGTGAATTTCATAACTTGCGCACCTTTCCCCAGGAGCTGTAGGGGTCATGTTATCTCCAAGCGCATAGTTATTCGATCTTTCAACTATGCTAGACAAAATGGCTAAATTTGGTCAGACGACTTTGAGGAAAAAAAGGGCTAGTTACCCCAATCTTTTTGGTGACTTAAAAATGGCTATAAAACTTGTTAATTTCCTTTCGAATGAGCCCTCTCTCGACATTCAAGGACCATTGATTGGATACGATTACCCCTGAAAAAAACACACATCCGTGATCTTTCTTCTCGCAAACAATACAAAATACCGCATTTTTCTAGATGGGAGCTTGAAACCTCTTCAGTACAGTTGTCTGATACGCTGAATCTGACGGTGTGGTTTTCATTACGATTCATTGCCTTTTTTTTGGGGGGGGGGTACCCATATTTTGAAAATCCAGCAAATTTTCTGAGTCTCGTAGCTTTTGATGGGTAACACTAAATTTAATGAATCTTATGTATTGGAATAACCATAACGAGCCAATTCTTTTTATGTATCTATTGATATCAATTGTTTTGTTTTTTAGAGTTTGGGTTACCATTGAGCCAAGTCGCTCCTTACTTAAAATTCGTTACTACGAACTGTTTGAGAAAAAAATGTTTTTCAACCAAATTATTTTAAGTGAAAGAAAAAAAAGGAAGAAACCTTTTCTGTTGCTCCCTGTATAATAAGAATAATTTATTCAATAATTTTCAAGCGTGAAGATGGTTCATCTAAAGGATGTTATTTTCGTAATGACTTTAATTTAGAAGTTTTTTGGGTCGTAATAGTACTGATGTGCTGCTATTCCTGGTGTTTATATAGTTCAAGCTTTAAACGCGATTATCCCAAAGAACAAACAGGCATTATTTGAAACTACAGAAAAAATGCAGAACGCATAGACGAGGCGAAATTTCAGGCAGTGAAAATCTTCATTCACGTTATCAGCCGTCTCTAACTCGTTTAGCTTTTATACGACAATACTTTGGGAATGATTAATCAACTCTACAAAAATATCCCCTTCCAAAAATGTCTCAGACAAGGCTTTGAAACGTCAAAGATGAATTTTCAGGTCACATTTTTTTTTTTTTTTTTTTTTTTTTTTTTTTAAGGTGGAATCTCCACAAAAATCACATATTAGGAATGTACCTACCCTTCCACCCATGTGCGGGTAAGCCTATGATAGTGACGCTTCAGTCAATATTCAAGATATCAAACAGTTCGTGGTATCAAACACTTTATATACCATAAGAATTGGCTTGTTAGACTGAATCCAAATATATATTATTCATTAAGTTCAGTCTTGCCCATCAAAGGCAACAAGCCCGAGAAAATTTGCAGGGATTTCAAAAAGAGGGAACATCCCCTAAAATTCAAAGAATCTTATTAAAAATCACACCATCAGGTCCAGCGTACCAAAGAACCCAACTTTAGAGGTTCCAAGCTCCTGTCTGCAAAAATGTGGAATTTATGTTTTATGCCTGAAGAAGGATCACCTTACCTTACCTTAGATCCTCATTTGCCTCCAGAGGCACCTAGCGCATCCACGAAAAGTCTCCATTTATCTCGGAAATGTGCTGCAGCTAGTACGTGTTCCCATTCGGGCTGTAGAGACGCATGTACATTTTACAAGTCTCTTCTGTTTGAAAGTCTCTGAGTGTTTCTAGGACGGCCTCGTCTTCTTGATCCTTCTGGTTGCCAGAAGAGGATGGAGTTTGGCAAGCAATTTCTGCCCATCCTGATGACACGCAAAAGATAACGCCCCCTACGTTGACAGATAACATATGTTATTAAAGGTAGCTGGACCTGTTGCCTGATGGTGTCATTTCTTATCCTCTGGGTCCAGTTTATATTTAGAATTCTTCTGAGGCAAGTGTTTTCCAATGATCGTATTTTTTCTGTTGTTGCTAAATGGGCTGCCAGGTCTCAGATCCGTAAAGCAGTACTGACAGACCATTGCTTTGGAACAGTCGTATGTTTAGCCTCAAGGAGTATTTTTGAGATTTCCAAACTCGTTTGCGATGGTTAAGCGCCCCGTGTGCTTGTCCCAACCTAAGTTGGACTTCTCTTGCATTTGAGCAAGTGTTTTCGACTGTACTGCCAAGGTATCTCAACTCAACCACCTGCTCTATTCGGTCAACTCAATATTTATTATCAAGAGGAGATCCACTGCTACCCTTGCTTTTTGTTTTATTTGTGTTGATTTTTAGTCCGAATTGTTCTGCTGCGTTTTAACACTACTTATAAAGGTCTGCAGTCTCAGTTTGCAAGTTTCAATAAGGCTTATGTCGTCAGCAAAATCTAGATCTCCAAGTCTGGCCGGATCACCAATATCAATCCCATATCCCTCGCAATTACTTAAGATGTAGTCAGAAACAAGGATGAACAGTAGGGGGGAGAGGACACATCTATGCTTTAATCCTGTCATTATTTTAAAATATCTGGTATTCCCTTGTCCATGTTGTACACAGCATTCTGTATGTTTGTAGAACGCGATGATAAGTTTAAGGATTTTTTCCGGTATGCCGTAATGTGAGAGTATTTTCCTGAGTGTTGTTCTGTCTACTGAGTCAAAAGCTTTCTCAAGATCAATGAACACAAGGTACAATTTCCTTCTTACCTCATTAGTTTCTTCCAGAAGCTTTTTGATGACAAATATGAGGTCAGTACAGGAGCGGTTTGGATGGAACCCGTGTTGCTGCTCGAGTAGGTGTCTGTCAAGACGTGGTTTTATTCTGTTGAGGATTATGAAAGCAAACAACTGTCTTGGGATTGAAAGGAGGTAGATACCACGCCAGTTTTCGCACTTTGTGGCATCTCCTTTTTTGTAAAGTTTTACGAGGGTGCTTCTAGTCCAATCTTTAGGCACCTTTTCCAACTCCCAAATTGTCTTGAAGAATTTGCTCCACAAGGTCATGCAAGGAATGACAGTCGTTTTAAGCATTTCTGCTGAGATTCTGTCTTTGCCTGGGGATCGTCCATTTTCCAATTTTTTTGCCACTGTGCAAATCTCTGTGGTATCAGGAAGGTCTATGTTGATTGGAAGGTTCATCACGGATCGTTGGTGGTTCTAGAAGGGGAGGACGGTTTAGAAGCGTCTGGAAATGGTCTGCACATACTTTACTCACATCTTCTGGATCTGTTGCAAAACGTCTATTCGGATCTCGTACAGGATCTTTCATATTCTGGTGTTTCCCAACGATTTCATTGGTTAAACGGTATACGATCTTGAATTCCCCTCTTCTTGTTTACTTGTTTTTTTCCCCAGGGGTGATCTGACTGAACTAATGGTCCTAGAATATTGCTACAGAGCTCATTCAAACGGAAATTAGAAGTTCTAGTACCCTTTTTACTGACCAAATACTGGAGGGCAACTAGCCCCCCTTCCACACCATTTTTTCCCAAAAGTCATTTGATCAAAATTTTAGATAGCCATTTTGTTCAGTATAGTTGAAAAATACAATGGCTATGCCTTAGGAGATGACATGACCCCCCACAACCACCAGAGGAAGGGCTGCAAACTATGAAAATTTCCCATTGTTTACATAGAGTATTTGTTATAGAGAAGTATACCAACATTTTTCAGGGGAGGGGTAGATTTTCTGGTAATGGTTTTTCTAAGGGGAGAATTTCCCATTGGGATGGAGGTTTCCGGGAGTAAACTTTCCAGGAGAAATTTAAAACGGGGGAAATTCGCCAGAATTCGGGTACGAAATTCGTTTTATTTGTCTTACTTCCTCGTTGGTGACCCCATTTTACATGTGGAGATGCTTTGGGGTAATCGTCCAGGGGAAATTTTCTGCGGAAAAACTTTCCATTGGGGGGGAGGAATTTAAAATAAATATTTTTCACACAGAGGGGATTCCCCCACGACCTTGAAAGAGATCATTAACTAAATAAAAACAAGTCTTTCTTCAATTGAAAGTATGCTAAGGAGTTTTTTCAGGCGGAATAGTAAGCACAAAATTTTCTGGGGGAAATTTGCAGTGAGGATGGAATTGTCCGGAAGTAATTTCACGGCGGAAGAAATTCTACGTTTGAAATATTTTCTATGGAGGAATATTTCCTTGGAGGGGATTTATCAAGAAGGGGGCGCCGTTTCTCTGGGATTATTTGGAAAACGATAAGAAATTAAATAAGAAAAGCAAGTTTCTTCTACTGAAAGTAAGGAGCAACATTAAAGTTTAAAACGAATAGAAATTATTCCGTATATGACAGGAGTTCCCCCTCCTCAGGACCTCAGGACCCCACTCTTTACGCTAAAGCTCGACCTTCTGTCTCAATTCCTTAAGAACGATTTTTGAAACACAAGTGCCGTATAATTAGAATCATAGCCTTTTTTAAACGTTCTTACAAAACTTTAGCGTGAAGAGAGGAGTATTAAGGAGGGGGCATCTCCCCTCATATATGAAACAATTTCTGCTTACCTCAAGTTTCAATGCTGCTCCTTACTTTCAGTAGAGAAGAACTTATTTTTCTATTTAACTTTCATAGAAAGGCAAGATTTTACCTCCTGAGCATCCATATTGTAAACTTTTTTTCTAATTTCAGCAAGGGTAAAGCATTAAGTGACTAAGCATGAATGAAGCTTCTCTAAGTGACTCCATTTTTTTAAACAAGAATAATGAGTTTTTAGCACGGATTATTTTGGGGCTTTTTTTGTGTGTGTGTGGGGGGGGAAGGGGTACACAAGAAACCTTTAACAAATGAATCAAAAATTTTTTATGTGTATTTTCTTGCGTTTTTACGAGTCGGACAAACATTTCAGGGAGGGAATAAAGTCTCTTCACCCACCCTGGATATTCCCTTCACACTGGTTGACAAAATTATAGGGGGGCGAGGATTTTTTTTTTTTTAACGAAGATACAAAATGCATGTGAAACTCTAGGAAAACAAGGACAATTTGGCTTTTTCAGTTGTTTTAATGAGGATACCAGAATAGGTATTTTTCAAATTCTAGAAGGGCAACTGCCCCTCCCATGCCCCCCCCCCCAATTGAGATCCCCTGGTGGCTAAAACTTGAAAAAGATATTTAAGAGTTGTGTGGAGTTTTGCCGTCAACAGTAATACTGTTTTATGGTTTTAACTCTATTTTCAAGACAAGCCGTGGTTCAATCCCGATTGTAGAAAAAAGGCAACTTGTGTTACTAAGAAGGCTGACAAGAAAAGTCGTTTGAGTAAATCGAGCGAGGATAAGGATCCTTATAGATTATTATTTGAAAAAAACTAGGTTTTCTAAAAAGTTAAAGAGGCTGAGTTACAAGGTCGAACCTTAAAACGTACAGGGATTATAAGGCACAGTTGGGGGGCTGCCGCCCCCAAACCCCCCACTTTTGCAGCCTCTTTTGTTAAGGTTTTTTGTTTTGAGGGCTACCGCCCCCCTCATCCCCCGCTTTTGCTCTTGCGAAGAACTGGTTTGCAACACAAACGAAGTCTGCTGTAGTTTTTACCATAAAAACAACTATTGCATCTTTTATCGATGAGGGCTACCGCCCCCCGGTTTTGCCCTTGCAAAGAACTGTTTTACAACAAAAACAAAGTCTGCTTGAATTTTTTACCATAAGAAAACCCTATTGCATTTATTTGATTAAAAAGCCTACTGAGAATTATTATTTTCCGTTTCCTCAGGAGATTTTTCCCTAACCAATAACAAGCTATACTGTGATGAACTTTAACAATTTTGAACAGAAAAACAGGTAGCAGAAGAAGGGCTCAGAATAAACTAGCAGTTCAGGTTCATTTATTTTACCATCATACATGATCACATTGAGCACATAACACTACTTGGCACAGAGACAAGTTTGTAGTTATAACTGTAACAGACTGAGTAGTCATTGCCAAATTCTCAGAAGATATTAAAAAAACGCCATTGAAACCGTTTCATTCGTATTGGTACGACCAATTGATTGCAGGGTACAAGACTTAAAAAACCTTAACAAAAGAGGCTACAAAAGCGGGAGGTTTGGGGGTGGCAGCCCCCCAACTGTGCCTCCTAATCCCTGTACGTTTTAAGGTTCGACCTTGTAACTCAGCCTCTTTAACTCTTTAGAAAAACGTAGTTTTTTTCAAATAATTTCTGCACGTTTTTGTACAGTTTATTACTTATTCGACAAAAAAAACTTCTGGGAAGGAGCTGGAATTTTTGGAAGCTTGCAGTCGGTCTTGTCAGGTTGAGAGGACTATTTTGATCTAATATAATCTTGAAATACTTTGCTTTTAGGAATTTCAACAATTAAGCTTTTAAGCTCCCAGGCCCCATGTTATCAAAGCAGTGGAGACTTTCCTGTAACCTGAAGGCCGACTGTGATATTCTTCTGGAGACGCCTGTTGAGCCGAACGATTTAATAGATTGGATTTAAAAAAGAAACTGAGTTTCTTTTTTTAAACTTTAAATTCAATATATAAAAAAGTTTCTCCGACGGGAAATCGAACTCCGGTCTTCTGCCTGACAGTCGGGAATAGCGACCACTGTACCAAAGAGACACGTTACATTATTTTTATTCTGTGCAATCTATTTTTGACGCAAGTGAATCCCCACAATACTTGATATTTGGTTTTTGGAAAACAGAGACGGAGTGATCGGATTGAGCTGAAATTTTGAGGATAAGCTCCCAGGCCCCAGAAAAGCTCATCCTCTAAATTTCAGCCCGATCGGACAACGTTAAAGGGGGGCTGTGGTGGGAAAAATTAACGTGGGCTCTTATAGGAAACCGAGGTTTTTCGTAAATGTAAATTCGGGGGATAATTTTTTCGGTATGAAAATATCAAAAGGCCCTGCTGGGTCGAATTCCGGTTCGAATGAGTCCTCATTCACCCGGATCCGTTGCCAACTGTGGCCTGTAGGCGTGGCTGATAAAAAAAAAGAGAAATGAACTTTAAGGGGTTGTATTTGGGTTTTAAAAAACAGGGAAGAAGTGATCGGGTTGACTTGAAATTTTGAGGATAAGCTCCCAATACATAGGAATGTTTAATCTCTAAATTTCAGCCCAATCGGACAACATTAAAGGGGGGCTGTGGTCGGAGGGTCGAAAATTCCGGCCTTCTTTTACCCATGAAGATAAAGTCGGAGGGGGGTGAAATTTTGCACGTTTTTTAGTTGGAGCTTGGGCTACAAAATGCAATCACCTCTGTCTCTCTCCGACCGCTAGGACTGGAAATCGCTTAACATTGTGGTGGGTTGCCTCTTTAAAGAGGCACAAGTGTGCATCCTTGATTAGAGATTGGGACAAGTTTGTTGAAGTAACACGTCAACCTGGAGTCGACTACTAATGCAAGTTAAAAAAAAAAAGAAAAAGAGAAAAAAAGCTAACAAGTGCCCTTGCAAAGCAGTGGCAAAAGACCGTCAAAGAACCTTTACCCTCCTTTAAGCAAACCTTGATTCCGCTAAATTAAGTCAAGGGAATAAGGATGCATTCTGGCCAGAAAAAAACAGATACTCTTGCAAAACTTTTGTAAAGGTTTCTCAACTTGATGACACTGGAATCTACCCCCTTCCTTCTCTGGAACGAACAGATGCGAAAAGAACCAGTATAAATTTAACTAGTAGCAAGGTGTATAGATCACTCAGTCAGCTAGATGTCATCAAACCTTTAAAACCTGACATGATATCCAATATAGTCTAATAAAAGATGCACCCCTGAACTCGTCGGTCTTCTTGCCTCTCTGTAAGATCATATCAAGCGCCTGGAATGACAACACTAACATAGAATATTATCGCCTAATAAGCTCTCCTCTCCTGCATAAGAAGAGTTTATGAAAGGATCATTAACAAGATCCTCATAAAGTACCTTCAGTCATACCAGCTATTGGCTGACACAGAATATAGTTTTCGTAAAAAACGGCCCACTTTAGACTGTTTAATTGCGTAGTGACATAAGTGGACTGAGCTCCTCTCTCATGGCTTGAAGGACCTTTCATTGCACATAGCATGAAGGCCTTCTTTGTAGACTAAAAGCATTTGCAGTTAACCGTCAGCTATTTCAGGTGCTTGCTGACTTCCTTCATCCATACTCATTACGTTCTGTCCTCGACGACTTCATTTCAAAATAATATCCAGTACTAGCAGGAGTACCCAAGGTAAATATTCTTGGGCCAACTGTTTTCCTGGTGTTCACAAACGGCCTAGGGGATGATCTTGTTAAAAATTCACTGATTTGCTGATGACAAAACGGCAAAGATCTCCATCATGAAGAACAAAGATCCTCGCAAACCCCATAAGGAAATTCAGGCTGAATTGGATTAAATTAGGTGTTAGTGGATGCGTGCCTCAGTTTCAAAGCATCAAAAAATAAAAGAGCTCTTAAGGAACATATAAGTGCTGAGGTGGGTGACAACTAATACTTCAGAAAATTTATTTTTTAACAAGAAACATTAGTCTTTAGATACCAAAATGTTGTTGTAAAAAGTCAGCTTAGCATGAAACGCAGAATTTCGACGGGGATGATAATATCATAGATATGTAAAGTAAACACATTTAAATTAGTCATTATTTCGAAGCATTTTTATTTAAACTTAAAAAGTAAGGCGGACGGGGCGGGAGCGGTAACTGCTCCGCTCATATTGCGGATTACACAGAATTTAATGTAAGAAACGAACAGAAATTAAATTCTTATATAAAAAATCGGGTTTAAAAGGAAAAACGGATTTAAATAATAGATCTAAACTATTTTGTTTCATTGATCAATCGAGCTTATCCTTGAAAGTGGAACACTGCTCAGCTCACCGAAGCACGCAAGGGAAACGTTATTGGCACTGCAGTCCTGTGTAATTTTGATTTTATTCACAAGCGTAACTATAATGTGGCATTGGTGTTGCTTTTTCCATAGCTTGAAATATATGGAACTATTAATCAATCTACTTATAATTCGAAAAAGATCATTCATCGATTTATTTTGTCCAACATTCGTATAACGTGCAGTAGATGAGAGGATCAGAACATTTCCATGAGATGGCTTAAGTCAGTGGTTTCCAACCGACTTTGGGCCATGCTCTACCTGGCATTTCTAAAACCTTGATGCCCCCTCTTGATATACCACCCCCTACTCAAAACTTTACGTGTATAAAAGGATTCAAAGGTCATTAACTGGGTATCTTTATTCGCGTTATCCTCTAGGCATATTTCATACTAATGGAAAATATTGTCAGAATACAGCGCCGATTATACAATGTATAACGTCATTGCAATACTTTCATTATCTTTTTTGCTATTTAAATGCATTTGAATGTGACAATATTCCCATGAAAACCCGTTTTTTCGAAATTAAGGCTCTAAAGTATAATCAGCCGAAGGGTGCACATTCTACCCATGACCCACCAAAATATTGCCATGCCCCATGGGTAGGGCCTGCACCCCACGTTAATGGTAAGTTTTTAAATACATAAATATGTTCCATTAAATTTCTAACCTGACGTAAGTTTTTAAATACATAAATATGTTCCATTAAATTTCTAACCTGACGTAAGTGTAAATTATATTCATAAATAAAATGTTAATTTTTGAATAATTCTAGTTCATTTTCCTGGGAATGAGTAAGACCGTTTAAACAAACCTTCAGTTGAATATCAAGACTATCATAGGAGTCCTTTATTCTTTGTTTCCTATAAGCGTTTATGTGTCCCAAAAGGTCTAGTTGGCCGTTGACAAAGGAAAATATAAAATACGAATATATACTGAGGCCATTAAAAATGGCCTCATAAGATACTTCAACATAAGATACTTCATCAGTTTTTCGCTCATAGAAGAAAAACAAAGGACAGTTTAGAAGCTAGCAAAATAAACACTATTTATGACTAATCTACGGTTCTCGTGTAACTCAACTCTATTCCAACTCAGTCCCTATGTAATTAAACCCTCACTCGATTCGATCCCATTTAATTCGGCTTCCATACAACTCAAACCAAATTAAATTCGACCCCTGAAATAAGAAATGTCTAATAAAAAACTTGGGGAGGGGGCAATGGACTTTATTGACTGGTTGGTCATTTTTACCGACTAATTTGTGTGATATTACTCATTTTCCTTAATGACTAGGACCAGCCTCCTTCCACATTGATTTTATGTTTTAATTTCCATCAGCGCATTTAACAAAAGAAAAGAAATTGAGCGAGTAAAATAGCGGCACATCTCACCACTATTTTACCTACTGGTGGTTGAAAACATTGGGGCCTAGCCCCTCCCCATCCATGCATGGCACCCCTACCTGCAGTACGCTAGGTTAGTTTAATTTGGGTCAAATGAGGGGGGGGAATATTTTCTGTGGTCAACCAATCTAGGGGAATCACACTAATAAAATTAGTGATATAAGATTTCTTATTGTATGTTCTTTCCAAATGTCATAGTCGCTTTTCAAACTATGCATCGTAACCAACAGTCCCTGATGGTCCTAGATGCCCTAGGTTATATGAAAATCTAATAGAAAAAACTAAAACAATGAGATTCGTACTTTGTAAACAAAGAATGCATA
The DNA here is from genome assembly GCF_049724085.1 of Artemia sp. Qi Xiang Cuo. Lineage (NCBI taxonomy): Eukaryota > Metazoa > Arthropoda > Branchiopoda > Anostraca > Artemiidae > Artemia > Artemia sp. Qi Xiang Cuo. The sequence goes on along the minus strand of NC_142799.1, from coordinate 65,542,010 downwards.
ACTTATCATGAGATACAAAACAATGGAAAAGCATATAGTACAGTCAATCTAGCGTCAAATAGGACTCGACCGCAAACAAATTGCAACAGAAATGATTTTCACACCATCTTGTAGAGAAAAAAAAACTGTACATCACATCAAAAGTTGAGAAACCCAGCGGGGTGCAAAATAAGTGTTTTTTAGCGTTTTCCGTTTGTTTTTTGTTGTTTTTAGCGGAAATTTTCCGTTATCCTAGAGCTTAGCATTTACTTCATGGAAGACATGTTTCTGAACTAGTTTTGTGTGCTGAATTCGAATATCACATCAGATTCAAGTTATGTCCCACCGTTAGTGTTTCACATTCATCACCAAACAAGAAATTCGTATTTCATGGCCATATTTCCCTTTTTTTGTCCTTTGGGGCGAATGAAGTCAGGAATAACGTCGCCCTATCGACTGAATACTATATTTTTGGAAAGTTCCGTACTTTCTAAGATTGTCGTTGTTGGAACCCTTGGTCCCAGTTTTGTCAGATAAATGTCCCTCCCAGATTCCTTTCTTTGGGCCCCTTAATTATTTTCCTTCCTTTTGTAATAAATGTTAATTTTCCTATTATTTTTTTTACGCCATTTTGGGTCCTCTTAACTGCGTACGTGTTTAATTCACTACGAGGGACAAAGTGCGCAGTTAGGGAGATTGGCCAGTATATTAGGAGCCCTGGGATTGGTTGGAAAGATTCATTTATCACCCCTAGTAACCCCCACCGCGAGGCTTCTGAACCAGGAAGTGAGCTTTCAGCAGTAGTCCTGAAACTCGGTGGATTTCACACAACCATGAGCTTTATTGGATGCATAGGATACACAATGGAAGGATCCGGTCTTCGCGAAGTCCTAGAGCTTGCATAAGCCCCAAACACTGTTCCCCATCTCCTAAGTGGAAAGGCTATTTCACAAGCTGTTCAAGGTCTCTTGCTAGTTGATAGTGCTCTACATGCCGTGCTGCTCTCCGAGTTATTTGATGATGATCCCTGTTCAGAACCTGAAACAAAATTAGGCACCAAAGAAGTTGCAGACCTTAAAACACTATACAGCAAGCTAATGAATGGAGAGGCAACAACGACGGAGGTTGAAGAAAATCCTGCACTCAAGCGGATCAAAGGTTTCGTCGACCAGAAGATACTTGATCTGTCTCAGCACAGAACTTCAAAGCTGTGGTTTCAGCTTAAGAATATGGTTGGGATACTTCGCTCTTTCATCAAAGCTGAGCGGATGGGGCTTTGTGACTTACACCTAAAGTCTCTGTCTGAAATGCTACCTTTTCTTGCGGCCTGTGGTCAAAACAACTATGCCAAATCGTGCCGAATATACCTTCAGAAGATGGTGAAGCTTGAAGAAACCCATCCTACTGTTCATAGTTCATTCCAACAAGGAATACACGTCGTCAGACGATCTGATCGATATTGGGCTGGCTTGTCGACGGATCTAGTTGTTGAGCAAGATCTAATGCGCTCGTTGAAAACAGCAGGCGGACTGACAAGGGGTACGGGCATGACCGAAACCCAGAGGTCGCTGTGGGTTTTAGCACGCCCAACCTGCTCTGCTGTTAACCTCCTAATGGATGATCTGACGCAAATTCTCTACGGGACAAGCGAGCAGCACAAGGATAACGCAGGCCCCAGACAAGAACAAGACTTCAAGGATACGCAGGCGATGGTCACGTACTTTGAAAATGGCTCACCATTCGGAGGGGATACCCAGCTTAGAAGCATTGCTACCGGTTGTACTACACATGAATCTGCAAAAATTGACTGTGTAAATGCTGTTGGGCTAAAAATCTTTCATGGTATGACTAGAAAAGTGGTGAAGGATTTTTTCTGCCGAAGAAAGGAACAGGCAGTCCAGATAACAACAAAGCAAACAGCTGGAGGAGATTTCAAGCTACTTGATCCAGCTTTGCTATTCCAACGCTTCATTGCGTTAGCCAAAAGGAAAAGACTTCCTGAATCAGAGTGCTTCCTGTATGAACTTTGTTCGTATCCCGCTGCTCTTTTTGACAGCTCATTTATGCCGAGAGTGCCGAACAAGGCCGAATTCGCCAAGGCCATTGCACTTGCATGCAAACTCGAAGAAATTCCGTGTGTGCTGAACGACGGGACACACTACGTACTTGACGGCGGATCTCTATTGCACCGAGTCCCATGGATAAAAAATGACACGTATGCGGGTATCATACAGAGCTACTCTCTGTATATTTCGCGGAAGTACCCTCGCGCAACTGTTGTTTTCAATGGGTATGATAGTGGACCTTCCATCAAAGATATGGCCCATTCGTATCATAATCGAACGATTGGTCGCGAGGTTTTCTTCACGAATGACATGCGTCTGAAAGTTAAGAAAGAAGAATTTCTCGGGAACAAGAAAAACAAGTCAAGATTCATTAGTGCACTTGCAGTTCATCTCCGGCAAAAAGGCATTTTTGTAGTCCAAGCCCCCAGTGATGCAGACGTGCCTATTGTAAAAGCTGCTATTGAATCAGCTAAACAGAAGGTAACTGCCGTTATTGGAGAAGATACGGATCTTCTGGTCGTTCTCTGCTACCACTGTGATGTCCCCACTAACAAGGTGTACTTCGCCCCAGAGCCAAAGAAAAATAAAGAGCGAAGGTGCTGGGATGTTCATGAAATGAGAAAAAGATTAGGCCAAGAAGTATGTGGTCTGATCCTCTTTGACCATGCATTCCTTGAGTGTGATTCTACATCACGTGTCCACAACATCGGAAAAGGTCTTACCCTGAAAAAAGTGATAGAAGACGAAATTTTTCGAGCATCTGCTTAGGTCTTTATGAAGAAGGCAGCAACAAAAATCGAAGTCAAGGAAGCCGGAGAAGACGCACTTCTTATAATATATGGTGGAAAGAAGGGGGGAAATCTGAACGAGCTTCGAAAGCAGCTCTTCGAAAGAAAGCTTGTCACAGCAACGGCTTTTGTTCACCCAGAGCAGCTACCTCCCACATCCAACTCTGTAGCATTTCACAGCTATAGAGTTTACTTTCAGGTACACGCCTGGAATGACGACCGTAATCTAGAATTGAACCCTCAAGAGTGGGGCTGGAAGGACCGAAATGGTACATTTTACCCTGTGATGACGGACCTACCCCCAGCACCTCCCCAACTTCTTAAGATTGTTAAGTGTTCCTGCCGTTCAAACTACTCCTCTGCTCGGTGCACTTGTGTCAGAAACGGCATGTCTTGCACTCTCGCGTGCAAAACTTGTCAGGGAGCAGAATGATAATTCTCCCAAATCAGAAGATCTCATCGACGATCTCGACGACGAAGTTTCAAACTACACTGCCAGTGATTAATGTCGCAAGTCATTTGAAAAGTTGCCTGCTTTTTACCAATGTGATTTTTGTTACCTGTGATTTTAGTCAGTTAATACATTAAGAGATGATTGATTATTTTGACGAAACATTTTGGTGATGAATGTGAAACACTGTCGGTTGAACATATCCTTGATCTGATGTGATATTCGAGTTCATCGCATAAAACTACTCAAGAAATGTGGTCAAACGACTATGTTATAATAGAATCGCGAACTTCGGGAATGGTGATGAATGTGAAACACTTTTGGTTCACCGTATCTTAAATCTGATGTAATATTCGAGTTCAGCACATAAAACTACATCAGAAATGTGTTTCCCATGAAGTAAACTCTAAGCCTTGAGAAAATAGAAAATTTAGGCTTAAAAACGAAAAATAAAACACAAAACGCTAAAAAACACTAATTTTGCACCCCACTAGGTTTCTCAACTTTTGAAATCTTGTACAGTTTTTTTTCTCTACAAGATGGTGTAAAAATCATTTCTATTGCAATTTGTTTACGGTCAAACCTTATATTGACTGTACTATTAGTAATCGGGATATATCTTGGACCATTGACGAGGGGGGCATTGACAGGAAAGTGACAGAAATTAAGGAATTTAATGGCAATGCTTTTTCCCTTTATTTTTTTCAGCATATTTCCGTTGGATGTATGCATATTTACCCGAATGGGCTTGATTTGGATGGGGTTGAGTTGCATAAGGGGCTGAGTTAAAAGAGTGTTGAGTTGAATGGCACCGAGTTGAATGGAAGTCTGGATCAAATCAAACTCTATAGGAGAAAGGACACTGAACGGTTGTTGTCAATATATCAAGCAGTTCATGGTAAAGAGTCATAGGCAGTGCGCTAGCGCTGCCTAAGTAAAGAACGATGTGGGCACAACGTGTTGTTTTTCTTCTTCTTCTTCTTCAGTCGGGCACTTTGTATCGAAAGAGTTGTCGTAGAAACTTTGGAAAGGGCTCATTCGATTAGAAATTGGAGTGACTAGTGCTCTTTTTAATAGTCGAAAGTGATTGGAGGGCAACTAGCCCTCCCCCCCACGCCCATCATTCCCCCAAACACATCCAATCAAAATTTTGAGATAGCCATTTTGTTCAGCGTAGTTGATTTCCAGATAGAAAATGTGCTTTTTGAGGAGGACACTCTCCCACAAACCTCAGGGCAAGGGTTTTAAGTTATGCCCTGAGGGCATATAAGAACGATGTTGGTACAATGTACTATGTATTATTTTCTTCCTTTAGAGCAGGGCACTTCATATGGAAGGGATCGTCATGAAAACTTCAAAGGGGGCTCATTCGATTGGAAAATGAGAGTTCCAGTGCCCTTTTTAATAATTGAAAGTGATTGGAGGGCAGCTAGCCCCCTCCCACGCCTATGATTCCCCCAAACACATCCAATCAAAATTTTGAGATAGCCATTTTGTTCAGTGTAGTTGATTTCACGGTAAAAAATATGTTTTTGAGGAGGACACTCCCCCACAACCCTCAGGGCAAGAGTTTTAAGTTATGTCTTGGGGGCATATTAGGTTTTCGTAGAAGGCGTTGTCGTAGAAACTTCAAAAAAGACTCATTCGATTGGAAATTCAAAGGGCTAGTGCCCTTTTTAATAGTCGAAAGTGATTGGATGGCAACTAGACCCCCCACACCCATCATTACCCCAGAACACATCCAATTCAAATTGTCAAACAGCTATGTTGTTTAGTGTGGTTGATTTCCAGATATAAAATATCCTTATGAGGAAGACACTCCCCCACAGCCCTCAGGGCAAGGGTTTTAAGTTATGCCCTGGGGGCATATGAGGTTTTTAAAGAAGGTGTTGTCACAGAAACTTCAGAAAAGGCTCATTCGATTGGAAATACAAAGGGCTAGTTCCCTTTTTAATAGTCGAAACTGATTGGAGGGCAACTAGCCCACTACCACGCCCGTCATTCTCCCAAAGCATCCAATAAGAACTTCGAGATAGCCATTTTGTTCATCGTAGTTTATTTGCAGATAGAAAAAATATTTTTTATGAGGACACTCCCCCACAACCCTCAGGGCAAGGGTTATGAGTTATGCCCTCGGGATATATGAGGTTTTTATTAAAATCTTTGTCTTAAAAACTTGATAATGGGCTTATTCGATGTGAAATTCAAAGGGGTAGTGCTCTTTTTAATGGTCAAGAGTGATTTGAGGGCAACTAACCCCTCTCTCACGCCCACCTTTTCCCAATATACATCCAATCAAAATTTTTAGATAGCCATTTTATTCAACGTAGTTGAAAGTTTTGGAAATTAGGTCTTTCATGATGACAGCCCCTCCCCCCAAAGCCCCCAGGGCAAGGGTTGTGAGTTATGCCCTGGGGCACATAAAGTTTGTATTGAAAGCGTTGTCGTAGAAACTTCAAAAGGGCTCATTCAATTGGAAATTGAAAGGGCTAGTGCTTTTTTTAATAGTTGAAAAGGATTGGATAGCGACTAACGCCCCTCTCACGCCCACCATTTTCCAAAACACATCCAATCAAAATTTTTAGATATCCATTTTGTCCCCTCAGAGCCCTCAGTGCAAGGGTTGTAAGGTATGCCCTGGGGGCATATAAGGTTTATATAGAAAATTGTTGCATAAATCATAGGCAGCACGACCGCCCTGCCTAAATAATGAACAGGACCGCTCATGAACCAGACAAGAGACGTGTACTATATAAACAGGATAATAATCCCCTACAACCCTAAATGCAAAAGTTTTAAGTTATGCCCTGGGGATTTAAAAGAGCGACGTTGGCGTAATGTATTATTTATTAATTATTTCCTTTAGAACAGGACACGTCGTATCGAAGAAGTTGTCGTAGAAACTTCAAAAAGCGCTCTTTCAATTAGAAATTGGAGTAGATGGTGCCCTTTATAATAGTCAAAAGTGATTGGAAGGCGACTAACACAACTCTCACACCCACTACTTCCCTAAACACATCCAATCAAAATTGTGAGATAGCCATGTTGTTTAACGTAGTTGAAAGTTCTGGAAATTCGGTTTTAGAGGATGACAACCACCCTAACAGTCAAACTGAAGTAATTAATTTTCCATTCCTTGAAAGTAATATACATTCAAATATTACTTATTCAGCTGATTATACCCAATTATTTAGGTGTGAAAAAATATGCAGTAATTACACAGATTTTAAAAATAGATGTAAAAAGCTGAGCGAAAAACTGATCTTAAGAGGTTTTTCTGCCAAAAAAATTAGTTGGCAATTCAAAAAAATTAGTTTTGTGTATCATGAACTTTTAGGTAAATATACAAAAAAATTATAAAGAAATACTGAATGATATTTTAATATAATCTCTCTTTTCCTTTTCTTTTTTGGAATTTTGAATTTCTAGGCTGTTTTCAAACAAGCTTAAAGAACTTTAAATCTATAACTGGTTCTGGAATTTCTGGATACCAATAAAAGACTTTTTTTATAACTCACATCTGGACCAGTCTTCATTTTATCCAGAATGGTTTTTGCTCAGTGATCTCTGGGATTTTATTAAGGAAAGAATGAAACTCATTTTGTATGTAATTTTGAATAGCTTTACTAGTATGCATGTTTTTCACAAGTTTTACCTGACATAGGGATACCATATAGATCTTATGGTAGAGGCTCCACTGTGCCGGGTAAAGAAAGTAAAGCCTAGAAACCAGTTAAGGCAGATGGTATTTCTTCTGATGAGCCCTAATGGAAGGTTCTACTTGGAAATATTTCGCTAGATTTAAGGTGCTTTTGCTTGTAAATTTACAACGACTTACATTTACTGATGACGACTTTGCATGGATTTGGACATTTCTATTTGGTTGATGGTTCGTTATACTGTTTGGTCCTAGGTAGTTGGATAAATGAGTAAGGTCAAAATCTCGTTCAAGTGAACATTTGTCTCAATTGCTGGATTAGGATGACAATTTTTTTTTTTTTTTTTTTTCTTGCCAAGTAATTACCTCTAAAACATAATTAAACTGACAATACACATTCATTTGTATTTGTTCAGTAAAGTGAAAATTTTGTTCTGGCCTCGGGAAGCCATAGGGGTTCTGCGCCCAACTTATGTTAATTCCTGCTCGTTTTGAGTTTGACTCAGTTATTTATTGTAATTTCTGTTTGTCTTGGGTTTCATTTGTTTATCGATGCTGATTTGTGGTAGTTTCACGCTTGGTAGATTATTTGATTTTATTTTTGCTCATATTTTGTTTAATGGAGTTCTTTACTTTTCTTTGAAAAACTTATTTTGTGGAAAAAGTTTTTTTAATTAATTATAAGTAAGGAGTGATCCGGCTCAATAACAGCCGAAACTCTAAAAACGGAATTTTGATACCAATATATATATATATATATCAGAAGGATTGAATTTTACACCACTGATTTCAAATATATAAATTTAATTAAGTTTAGTCTTACCCATCAAAGGTTACGGGCCTAAGGAAATTTTCCTGATTTTTGAAAAAAGGGGGAAACACCCTCTAAAAGTCAAGTGATCTTAATGAAAACCACACGATCAGATTCAGCATATCAGAGAAGTCTACTGAATAGGTTTCAAGCTCCTATCTGGAAAATGTGGAATTTTGTATTTTTTGCCAGAAGAAAGATCACGGATGCGTGTTTATTTGTTTGTCTTTTGTTTTCTCCCTCCGACTTCTTTCAGAACATGGTATAAAGAATAAATCAAATTTGATGTATCTAGTATCATAAATGTACTATCTTGGGTCTGGATACAACCCTAAGTCCAAGAGGGATAAAGAAGAGGACTCTAATTCTTAAAATTCGGACGCATGTCAGAACCAGTTCTTTGATTTTTAACATAATTCGGTGAAAAGTCAGATTTATTTCTCACGTTGCTATTTTTCAAGCTTCCAATGCAATACAACCTCAATGGGGTAGGGGTACAAAGTTTTTTGTCATCAGGGCATCTACCCAAAGAGATTGACTGATCTCAACCGAACTTGGAAAGAAGTATATTGCGCCATTTAATGGTTGAAAGCCAAAAACCTTTGTAGGAAGGGGGGTCTAAGGGACACGTAACTACCTAGTCATCAGGGAGCTACCAAAGGGTTGTCATGTATCTACCAAGTTTAGTCTGAAGCAACAGTTAATGTCCTAGTTATGACTGTTTTATAGTCCGAGATCAAGTCGACCTAAATGGAGAAGGAGGAAATGGTTTCTTAGAGATTTCGTCGTGAAGACATCTACGAAAAGTGTGCCCAGCCAAACTTGGTATCTTTAAGGTCTTTACCTAATTTGACCTATCTAGGGGGGGATATCAACATTAGGCTACCTACTGATTGAGAATAATTCATTCAAACTAACCTAGTCAAACACTGCCATTGTGGTTGCACCTTCCTAACTCCCACGAGAAGAAATAGTTATAGAATACATGGACTGATGAAACAAAGCCGCATCAGTAACAGAAACCGAATCGATGTTCATGGATTCTGAACCACATACATACAACTATATTAGAAATTGTAATAATGATCACATTTGTTCATCTATTTATAATAAAAAAAATACATATTAATGAACTGAAATATTTCGGTTTTAAACTTTATTTTCCCAGCTAGAATGACTAGACTTCCGGATACAGTAAGGTCTAGTTTTACATTGACTACTAGCCATCAGTTGTACTAGCTCATGTGTGTCATAATGCTTATATGCGTCATAAAACACACTTAGTTATATCAGTTGAGATATTTAGGCGTCATGATTTGAGTGTGATTATCTACTTACATGTGCAGTAGATAGTACTCCGTGGAAGATTTTTCCTTCACTCCAGGGTTAAAAATTCCAATGAGGTTAAAAATAAATTAATACTTGAGTATATTCCTAAGAAAAAGAATCCGTCCCTACCTTGAACACAACAAAGTGAACATATTCAACTCCAAAGAAACTCAACTTCGTGTATACAAGATATAAAACAGATCTAAGTTCAAACGGTTCCCAGAAACTGATCAACCTAACTGTTGATAGCTTTGCATTTTTCCAGCCTGTGAAATACATGTCATTTTGCGCATGGCTAAATGTGCAAAAAAAACTACCTTTAGGGAGTTGTGCCGTTTCTCTTTAATAAAACCTGCAATTCCAAATATCAAACTTAAGCAGTAGTCTGCTGTTTAAAAAGATCGGCCATATAAGAGTAATATTAAAAATGCGCTCATAATTTAATCCGCGGATGGTTGCAGGACTTTTATGGATTGGGAGGAGGAAATTAAATTTACCAACATAGCAATAAGCAACCAAGTTAATTAAGTCGATAAAGAAAATGAAATACATTTTTATATTTTGAGCTGGGGAGTTGATATTTACGGTCTATTGATACTTACGGACTGGTCTACGTGCATGAAGAGAACTAGTCTGCTTTCGGGCCTAAGTTAAAATCCTCCTAAAAAACACGAGAGAAAGAAAAATGATAGGTGAAACTTCCTAATTTAGCGAAATTTTGACATGTTTTAGTGTCACATAAACGTTAAAATATTAGCACCAATGAGTTTTTGGTGCCTTATAAACATTGATGACCTTAATACGTTTAAATTCTGACAATGCTGGCTTGCCTCAAATTAAACATACATATATTAATTCGCCAAGCAATAATCAAGAAAATCCCTGTGATTTTTGAGCAGTATAAGCTAAATAAGAAATAGAAATCCTCAGTGTTAAATTAAATAAAAAAATCAAATAAAAATGAATGGTTATGTTACAATTGAAAACAAACGAAAATTATTCTACATATTTGGGTGGCACCATACAGAACAACTACTTCTGAAACTGTTAAGCTCAATATAAGGCTTTTAGATAATTGCAAAGCGATTTGTTATCTCAGAATTTTCAGTCGATTTCATTTTCTCTCTAATTGGGGCAAAATTTTTGTTTTATAGCAGGATAAGGCGCCAATTTGCTCTGGCACAATCTTTTTACTACTTAAAAATGGCACTGAAAACTGTTAATTTCAACACGAGCGAGCCCTCTTCCGATTTTTAAAATCATTGGTACGATACGCCACAAATGGAAAAAAACAAAAAACAAACGCGGCTCTTTGATCATTCTTCGGGGAGGGGGTGCAAAATTTTCGCATTGTTGTAGATAAGGACTTGACACTATGCAGTAGGATTCTCTGATATATTAAATTTGACGTTTTAATTTTCAACGTCATTCAGCCTTTTTTTGGGGGGGGGAGTACTTTTTTCAAAAACAGGAAATGTTTTCGGCCTCGTAGCGTTTTGGTGGGCAGCCTTAAATTTAACTAAATCTATATATATATATTCTCGTAAAAAGTGATTCTTTTGATGTATTGTTATCAAAACTTTTTGGTTACTATTGGCACGAGTCACTCTTTTTTTCGCTACCACGAACTGTTTCGTAAAATTTATTAAGTTTATAATCCCACACCCATTTTGGTCCCAAGGGTCCACCGTGGTATGGCTCCCAAGTTAGTGCGATCCCTCCAAACACTGGGGGAAGGGCCCAAACCTATGAAGAATTGTTCATTTTGTGTTGAACATGGATCGCACAGGAACTGTTTTCTGAAAACAATTTCAAGAATTTTCCCTTATTTGTACAAATAAACAAACAATTGATATTCGATAAACTTCAGAGGAAGTTCAATGTTGTAAATTTTGAATTTAACATTGAAAGCAGATATAGTCTTGCTTTATTAATTCAAGAACCGAGAATTCAAGAGGAGATTCAAGAACCCTTCTCTCGCCTGTGTCATCCTAAATATACGCCAACGACAGCTGAAATTAAATTAGTGGTTGTGGAATACTGAAAGACGACTGTTTCAAACGGTAATTACTACCATTTACCCTTCTATTGTTCTATTGCCCTTCTAATGAGTTGTGAATGATTAGGGGTAACTAATTCCTTTCCTTGCCTTTTTGTTCCGAGGGTCCTATCATGGCAAACGATGATATTAGATCCAAAATATTCTACTGAGAGAGAATGAAATAAGCAAAAATCTTAAATCCGGATGCAAACTCGCAGAAATACCCTCAATTTGATATTAAAACCGAATAAGTATTAAATTTAAAAAAAATTACATGGAATTTTTGCAAAGAGCGACATTAGACCTGAAAATAATAAAAATGATTCTTTGCTTGATATGAACTGGCACCCCCTCAGCCTCTTACCTTTTGTAAAGATTTATGTTTTTAATTTAACTTTGATTTAAAAATTGAATTTAATAACATTGGTCTCGAGTCAGAACATGCGAGACAAACAGTCAAGCTTTAATGTAATTAAATATATTTAAAAAAAAACAAGTTTTTTCAACCGAAGTAAGGATCAACATAAAAACTTGAAACGAACAGAAATTATTACGTATATGAGGGGTTACCCCTCCTCAGCACTCGACTGTTCACGCTACTGTTTTTTAGTGTTTTGAAAAGCTTCTTATAGTTCCAATTAAACGACCCTTGTGTTTCAGGAGTCGTTCCGAAAGAATTGGGACGAAATTCAAACTTTGCAAACTCGAAAATTACAGAAAATTGCGGCATCGTGCTGAGAAGCGGTTCCTATGTACAAAAAGACAAAATTTTGCATTTCTTCCTATAGATTTGTTCACGGTTGTGTGTCTATTTGTTTTTTTGCTGTTTTTTCTTCCAAGGGTAATCATATCAAAATAACTGTCATAGAATATCAGGAGAGGGCTTATTCAAACAGAAAGAGTTCTAGAGCTCTTTCAAAGAAACAGTTGCAACAATATTTTGAAAATGATAAAAAGAATTATAATGAAAAACTCAAAGTCATACTCAAGCGGATAAACATACAACCCCATCTTTAAGAAGATGAGCAAACAGTGAAATAATTCTTTATTTCTTTCCCAACTGATGCACCGAATTAAAGATCAGTAAATTTTTTCTTTTTTATATTTGTATTTAAATTGGAATATATAGATGTGGAATATGTAGAATTAACGTGATTCGACTGAGCAACAATGTTGCATAGGCGTTGAGTTCACATGAAAATACATGTTAGTGGTCTCTTGACCCCTCCGACTCTCCCCATTCTCTTCTCACGCAGCTAACTTTAGGTCAAGGCTAAGCCTATTTGCAGTTGTGAGAAAAGTTAGGTGAGTCCTTGGGTCAAAAATTTACGAGCCTGATTATTACGGTACGAATCATAGTTTCGAATTTGATGAGCAAAAACTAAAGACAAAGTTTGCAAAATGTGAAAAATATAGCATAATTTTTGTTTGAATACTTTCTTTCAACTATATAAGAAATTGTATAGGTATGAAGGGTGAGATATAAATGTAAAAAACATCAGACTTAAAAGAGAAAAATAAATATTTAAAAACGAGCAAAAATAAACACTTTTATCTCCAAATTTACGACATTCTAAAACAAAATTCTTGCCTCCAGGGAAAATTGAAAGTGTTCGGTGGTCACGAAATAAAGGCTGGTTTGAAACGTCATGAACGGTTATGAAATGTCATGAGTGCCCAATACTCTCATTTTATTCCAAAAATTTAAGTTTTTCCTGATAGCAAGAAATAAGTTTTTTTTTTTAGTTTTAATCTAACAAGAGATAAAAAAAAAATTCATTTACATATTTTTCTGCATTGTCTCTAATTTTTGTTTTATAAACCGGTCACATCGGCCTCCGAATGGTTTGTTTAGCTAGTGTAGACGAAGAATTTTGAATACTTAATTAATGAAGAACTAAATTGAATTATCTTCTTTCATCTTAATTTACATCTAGGGGAGCTATTTTATGGAAATCTCGGAATAGCTCACTTTGGCAATTTGTCTAACTTTGATTATTTAGTGTTTTTGTTTTTGAAGTTTGAAATGGAATCTCCATTCGATGGAGATTCGTCCATTCAACGTATGGATAATCTCCATTAGTCCATTCAACGTATGGACAGAATACTAAGCTTTGGTTGGTTGATTTTCCAAGGAGTTCTGGCAATTTGGCAATTTTTTGGCAATTTGTCTAACTTTGATTATTTAATGTTTGTGTTTTTGAAGTTTCAAATGGAAACTCCATTCGTCCATTCAACGTATGGACGGAATACTAAGCTTTGGTTGGTTGGTTATTCTGTTCTTCTTTTGGACTTTATAGCTTATTCTACCATGAACTTAAATGACCTTGAAAACCAAATAGCCCTTCTACACAATAAACGTACTTGAAAACAATATCAGCCATGAAAAAGTTCTATAGCAGATGACCTGGAAATCTTTGCTCACTCATGAAAAGAATGTTGAGCTTTTATAGATTCTTCCAGTCCCCTCATATTTCCTAATGATTATTTTAAGTACCAGGGTTTCCCTATGGGAAACCACTATGGGAACTCATAGAGACAAGGAAAAAAATAAAGCAACACTTATCCAAAGACAAACCTCCGACCGACAGATCCTCAGAAGCGATGAATACAGAGCCGCGGATAAAGAGGTAAAGAAGAGTGCCAGAAAAGACCAGAGAAACCTGCTGGAGCGAAAAGCAGCGCAGGCAGAAGAGGCGGCGGAGAGAGGTGATTCAAGAGCCGTCTATAAAATCACTAATGAGATTATTGGGAAGAAATCCTCTATTCAACATAGACTAGTAACAGACCCCTCGGGCATCCTGATAACACAGCAGTCTGACGTAAACGAAGTTTGGGCCAGTCACTTCGAGAAGCGGTTGAATAAACATCCACCGGAGGATCCCCCAGAGATCCCAGCAACAACACTGTTTTCCTTAGATATCAAAACGGATCCGCCGTCATCCACTGAAATTATAGCAGCAGCGAAGAAGCTGAAAGATGGGAAGTCGCCTGGCGAAGACAGGATATCCGCGGAAATGATCAAAGCGACTGTTATGACCTTCCTCAAGTTCTGGACAGCGTTGTTCGCAGTAATCTTAACGACCGCCAAAATACCTTCGGATTGGAAACGCAGCACCCTTGTGAGAATCTTTAAGAAAGGCGATGCGTCCCTCCCAGGCAACTGGCGAGGAATATGCATGCTTTTCATACCTAGGAAATTTCTGGCGCAAATTTTACAGCAGAGAATCAACTCACAGCTCGACAGACACCTTCGCGACGAACAACATGGATTCAGACCGAAGCGTTCATGTGCAGACTTGATATTTACACTACGGCTACTGAAGGAAGAAAGCATAGAATGGCGCTCCAAAATCTATATGATATTCATCGATTTTGAGAAGGCCTTTGACTCAGTAGACCGCCAAAGTCTGTGGAAGATTTTACTGCATTACGAAATCCCTGAAAAGATAGTTTCACTGATTGTTGCGTTTTATGAAGATAGCGAGTGCTGTGTAAAGACACCAGATGGCCAAACTCGTTTCTTCCGCATTCTGTCAGGAGTTAAGCAAGGTTGCGTCTTGTCACCGCTACTTTTCGTAATCGTCATTGATTACATACTGCGAAGTACAAGCACAGACGGAATCCACATGAATCCAGAAAGATGACTCAGTGATGTAGACTTCACTGATGACATCGCCGTGCTAGAATCATGCAATCAAAGACTCCAAGTACTTCTTGAAAAAAATGAGGGAGAGAGGTGGCCATATCGGCCTGAAAATAAAATGCATGGCTACCACAGATTCAACCCCGAGCATCACTTGCGGAGACCAACACATAGAGCAAGTCGTCCATTTCAAATACTTGGGAAGCATAATAGAAAGCACCGGATCGACCACAAAAGAAGTGCTCACAAGAATCGGCCAAGCCAATGGGGCCTTCATTAGATGACGGAAAGTATGGCGGTCCAAAAGCTTCTCTGTACGGCTAAAGTTACGACTCTTCAATAGCAATGTTATGCCAGTGCTGCCTTACGCAGCCGAAACCTGGCACCTGAACCAGAAACAAGAGAGAAGAATACTTGCTTTCGAAAACACATTTTTCAGAAGAATTCTCAACATCCGTTGGCAGCAGAGAATAACAAACCAATCCATCCGTGACAAGACTGGCCAGCCTCTTGTGACATATATCATAAGAGTCCACCGATGGAGATACCTTGGCCACGTACTACGTATGGACAATCTCCAAATACCAAATGCAGAGCTTCATTAGCAGCCAACGGGTCCACGCCGCAGGGGCAGACCCAGAAACACCCTGCGTCGAACGTACCACACGGATCTCCGTAACCTGCACGCATCAATCCAACCTCAGTGGGAGGACATACTGGCAGCAGCAAACCTGCGGTAAGATTGGCGGCTCCTTTTTGATGCCCTGTGTGCCTCTGGACGCACAGGCGGGTCTAAGGTAAGGACCAGGGTTTCCCGAACAACTCCTTATTCACAATTGTATCACCGTTTAGTTCACACATTATTCACAATTCATCAACTGACTTTAAGGTTCAGTTTGTTTCAAAACAAAAACATCACCTGATTGCTAATCCAATAAGGTTTGGTGTTTCTTTCAATGTTGAAACCTGCAAATGACATAATTTTCCACTATAATTTTATAAATGGTGGCCGATCAGACATTTTTGAGAAATGTCTGGTTATTCATAACTAAGTTCTAACCTTGGCTGCCGTTAAATTCAACGCTAAATTCTAGCCAAACCTTAATAATGTAAATGAGCTCATCAAATATATACGTCATAGATTAGAAAATTCCTTCTGTACATTGAGGTCTTCTTGACCCAGGAATTTGCGGAGATAAAATGAGCCTTGAAAATATTTTTTGGGGGGCGGAGGGGGGGGGGGTTCTAGATCCGTTTCAAGGTATACCATTTTTTGGAGGGGGTTCTGATGTGTTCGGGACAAAAAAAGCAAGGAAAAGTTAGTACTACCGTCACTCTGGTCTTTAAAAAGCCACTATCAGTTTCAGTTTTTGATAAAAATAAGCCACCTCCCAAATTCCTGCGACCACCTTTTCCATACAAAGCGGGCAGGAAAAAAGACATAGGGAATACTTCGCTCTTTATTCCAATCACCAGCAATAGTGGTGATTTAATCGCCGATCATCACCAATATCACTAATAATCACCAATTTAATCACAAATAATGACGATTAAATCAATAATATTGCTCTGACTCTGATCAAGTTCAATTTGTTTGTCCAGGAAAAGTTTCTTAGGCGTCTAAAATACGAAAAAAAAATTGATATCAAAAGATTGATTTCCGTCTATTTCTGTGAGCGGCAAGATTGAATACAATACATGTTTCCTAAATCGAAAACTACTCATTATCTTTAAAATCAAATACAACAAGAGAAAAAAGATCCCCCTCGTAGTTTATATATATATATATATATATATATATATATATATATATATATATATATATATATATATATATATATATATATATATATATATATATATATATATATATATATATATATATATGTATATATGTATATATGTATATATATATATATATATATATATATATATATATATATATATATATATATATATATATATATATATATATATATATATATATATATATATATATATATATATATATATATATATATAAATCTATTAGTTTTTTGGCTTGTTTTGTCATTAATACGTCTATTCATATTTTTTGGCTCATTCCTAGAAATTTCAGCAGTGCCTTCCTGAGCAATAGACAGGGGCGAATCTCCAGCATTTTTATTGGGGGGGGGGAAGAAGGGTCCATATCTGGATAATCAAAGGGCATGGGATGTATGATATTTTTTTATCCACATTATTGGGGGGGGCAACTGCCCCCCTTGCCACCCCCCAAACGACGCCCCTGGCAGTAGACACAATTATGTTGGAATTCCAGATTTAATCAAACCTATCAATAATCTTAAAAAACTAACACTACTATTTAAATTAAAAAGTATATTACAGCAACTTGTTAAATAGCACTTTACAAAATAATACTCTGTAATACTATAAACGAGTGGAATTTCCGAATAAGATTCAATAATTAACATAATACTATTTTATTTGGCTGCAGTTGCAAGGTCATATCAAACAGTTGCTTCTGGGAGGGTAGTATAAAAAAAAATTAAGAAGGTTGTCAAAAAGATGTATCGTTACGAATATTTAATTCCAAATTATAAAGCTTTGCTGTAAGCTGAAGGTTTTCAAAACGTGTTCCAGGCACTATCCTCTATCCTTAAATTGTTTTAGTGCCAATATAGATATCCCTATATTACTACAGAAGATGTTTCGATACGTTAGGTCAGTGGTGGATCCAGAGGCCCCCCCTAGTGTAGTCTGAAGTAGTGTAATTTACTTAATTAACTCAAGTTTGCGTTAATTAAACTTGCTCCTAACGAAGTTTATCGGATCAACCTATTTTGCGCCCCGTCCTCCTAAACAAAATCCTGGATCCACCCCTGCGTTAGGTATAGCTGGGTTTTGCTCTTTAACTACTGGACAATGCAGTCACTTGCATAAATATAATTTCTTTCTATTTCAGAAATGAAAATTCAGAGAAAAAAAAATCAGAAAGGAAGCAGAAGTTAAATTTTGTTAATAGCTCCAGAAGATAAGACCTTTGTAATCATATAGCACCGAAGTATCAGTACTTGTAAACTCACACTGTCGACTACTTTATCATGGCAATAAATTCGGCTTAACCTGGAAGAGCGCCAAGCAATTATTAGCCTAAAGGAAAAGGCTTTCGGCCATTCCTAGGAAATCATGAGAGGTTATTACTGACACAACTGCATTTTCGTGTGCATGGTCTATATTTTTGTGTATGGTCTTTTTTCTCTCAGAAAGACTACCCTTCAACAACTTGTAAGCTTTTGGGCTTAAAACCCACCTCTCTAAGGTTTTCTACATCTCTTTACTTAAATAGGGAAGTATCGTTCATAAATTCAAAAATGCGGCTATCTTGGATATTTCAGTATTTTGTACTTCCAAGACAAAATTTAAAACCTTGGGTCTCAAAGTGTTTTTTTTTTATCATTGAACTTCCTTAGAACTATCATGCCAGTATTGTCCTCCCCAAGCCTTGAAAATGTTTCTGTGCTAAAACATGGTAGATGCCTTATTCAGACCCTTTTTATCTTCGGACTATTATATTATTTGGGTCTTTTAAAATAGCGATAGGATATTTTCATACATTTTTCGGAAGTTTTAAACACCGGAGTAAGACTCTCTAAAACTTCCCTTCCCCTGGAATACCAAAAATATGCAAAAGATAGAGATTTTAGTATATCTGGAAAATTTTAACATTTCTGGAAAGAAAACTTTTTTTCCCAAGCTTCCACCCTGGAAAATTGTTGACAGCCCCTTTTCCCTTTTGGAAAATCCATGCTTGTTTTATTGAACTTACAATAACAAATGGTTATTTCTAAGTGAAATTAATATCATTTGTGGAATTATTTAAATCATTCTTCTTATTCTGTCACGATAACAAGCAATAAAGAAATACTTTCCGTATACAGTTTGGATACATTTTTGACTGAACGCCGAATAATGAGAAGAAAATTCAGTCTTTTTACTGACAGAGGAATTATATAGGTTTTACACTAATGTTTCTTTGATAACGCAAATTAATTACAAAGTTGTATTCAGGACGTCTAAAAGAAATTAATCCATAATGTAGGGTGGAGCTAAAAATGCGGAATTACATAAAAATGTTATCAAGCGCAAACAAAAGAAAATAAACAGGTTACAACAAAGTCTTATAATTTTGCAGACAAAAATTCTACCCCCCCCCCTTAATATACGGCAACACTATATTAACGATCAAATTCGTGGATATTTCGCGGGTGTTTCTGTAATAAGCGAGAAATTCAAGGAAAGATAAATAAAATGCAAGTATTACAGGGGAGGGTTTACGGATCTAGATCTGCCTCCTCCATTCCTGGCTTCAAAGGAGGAAAATAGCTGAAAATGCAGATATTTCTGCAGAAACCTTCACTAGCCCGTCTCCATGGCCAATTAGAAGTTAGCAATTCCAATGTTTCCATACATTTTTTCTGTGGTTCTTCCCATTTTTATTTTCTCAAAGTTTTTCATTCTTCCCCATTTTCTTTCTAGGAAGATGAGGTGGAAGACAACCATGCCAAAATATCTGCAGCTCATTTTTTTTTCATTTTTTTTTTTTTACTGGCTGATACTTTCCATCCTATTTATTCTCTTATTTTAATTTTATAATTACCAATGCGGTCACATCATTTGTTCATAGCAACTCTTAGTAATAGCGTATTAAATATTCCCGACAGAAAGAAAACGAATATGGAACTTAAAGCAAAAATAAACGCTTCTGCAACTGACATTCGTAGAAAGCTGGGGTAGGGTTAAGTAAAGAAACACGGCAAACTTTAAAGGTCAAACAAAACTTTCTTTTGTCCTTAGTTCTGCTAAGAAATCACAAGGACTCTCTCACTTTTAAATGGAATAAATTGGGCCAAAGAAACAGTTCTTATTGTACAAAACAGTTCCCGAAGTGCAAATAGCAGAAGGAAAACTATGAAGCATAGCAACTTAAGAATATATTTCTTTAAAAATGTTATAAATAGTTTTGAAAGCCATATACAAGTTTATTTAATAAATTCTTTGTTGGTTGCAAGATATAAAATAAATAAACGTAGCAATAATTTCATTTGAGCCTTAACTCTTTCAGAGGGGTAACTATCGAAAATATACTAGTTGTATGCTAACAATCTGGATAAATCAAAATATAATTTTATTAATTTTGAAGAAGGAGTATGGATCCAAGGACTTCCTGCAAAACTTGACATCGATGAGAGATTATGGCAATCATAAATTAATGATATTGTAGGATCTAGGAAAAAGAAATTAAAAATGTGCTAAGACTAAGGACAGTGGGCAGATCCAGAGGGTAATTTTAAAGACATGTGACCCCCCTCCCCCATTCAAAGGTTGAAAGCTGCACTAATTATTTGGCTGGAGTCGCGAAAAAAACAGGGGAGCCTAATTTTCGGTCGTACTCCCCTCCAAACATTAATTCCGTGCCCGCACCTGCTAAGTCCTGAAGTTAGTATTGTAGCAATGAAGAAATTATCCATTTAGCGCTAACTAGCTCAATCTTTCTTGAATGTTATTTCTTATTTTTGCTCTGTACCAAAAGTAAAATTCAACAGCTTTTGAGGCTTTCGTAACAGATAATATTGCTCCTAAATCTTCTTTTCTGTATTTGCAGCAGCCGTCGATAGTAAAGTTACTTGTGGAAATTCCGTTATAGGCACTTTTGCTTTTTTAAGTCTGCTTAGTAACGATAGGCTGCTTTTGGCACTAGTAGTCCTTAATTATTATTCTGTCCATGTTACCCCAAGTTCAAGTAACTGTTTTTTTTCTGATGCATAATGCTTGACGCTAGTGGCGTAGCTGGTGGAGGGGGGACGGCTGACCCCACGTGCAGCCTCTGAGGAAGCATTTTTTTGTTTTATTTTTTCGTCAATACTATAATCTTCCGGCTGGGCACTTCAATTGGGGAGGGGAGCAAAAGTCAAAATTGTCCCAGGGTGCTGAAAACCCTAGTTACGCTCCCACCTGACAAGCAGTAAATGTAAGAAAAAACAGTTCATATTAAAGCAGTTCCTTCTACTGTGAAAACACAAACAGCAACGCTAGACACGAGGAAATAGCATAAATCAAAAGATGGATTTGACAAGAAAGTCATTTATGTTTTAGCAGATGTTTTTTAACGATTAAGTTGAAATTTTAAATGCAGCCGTTTAACCGTCATGACTCATGAGCTTCAGGTAAAACACAGATGAAATATGAAAGTATATATAAAAAGTAGTCTTTCCACGAGAACATTGCTGAGTCAGCTTCAACTAAAGCATCAAAGATTTGCACTGAAGCACCAAATAATCTACAAGAATACTGCTGCCGTTATTTGGTGTGAAAATATAAAATTACCACTTGGAGGGTGGGGGGAAATAAATGTACCTTTTTTACGCAACCCCTCTCCTCACATAGATTTCCCAACTTAAAGATAAAACAGTGTGGTTAACCTAGGGCTAGATATATATGATTTAAGGTTAAGCTTGTCTAGTGAGATGGCTCCCGGTGAAACATTTTTTGGCATTGGTCCAAAGGGAAAGTGATATTGAAGGAAATCATTCCATTTTAACATGACAGATTTCAGAGCATAGAAAAATATATATTCTGTAAGTGAACTTTGCCCCTCCCAACAATAGATTATGTTTTCAATTGAAACCATACTTTTTCTTTGAAACCAAACTTGGAGGAGAGAAAAGCCATTAGTAGTAGTAGCAATAAAAAAGAAATTAACACAAACCCAAAGAACTTAAATGGTTTCACGAGGTTGGTAATGCAGCTCAGTTTTATATTTCAATTACCTCAGCCAAGGTTTTAATAATTGTTGGAAAAAATTCCAAGGTTCATTGTTGGTCCTAGGCTGAATGAAATAACCCCTGGTTCTTGCCGACAGCAATGAAATACCGCTACCACCACCACCAGCAACCAATGTAGCCCTAAGTCACCTAAGGTCAACGAAGATACACAAACCGTTTCTGCATCATTCTCTACCTCATTTTAGAGCATCATTCTCTACTCCATCCCATGAAGTTCCAATCTCCTTTATATATTTTCTCATAGACTCTTTCCATGCCTTACGAGGTTGTTCGTTTGACCCCAAATGGATCATCGAAAAGCACAAATTTTGACCACTTATCCTCTTTCATTGTACAAAAAACCTATCCAGATTAGATAAGTATATGTTTAGCAATGTGTACAACCTGCTTCTTAAATTTATTTTTCTACTTTGCTACTAAGATGACAATTAATACCACTCTTTTTTCGGTTCAGTTATTCTAATCATACGTTTGTGAAAGGTCGCTAAACCAATACTTTTGGATAGCAAATGGGTGGACAACCTGCAATGCCACGCCCACAGTGGCAAAAGTTTTAGCTACGTTGCTGAGCTCTTCCAGCGTCTTGTAAGTGCTCCCTAAATTACAGCAGACTACGGAAAAAGTACGTTTTGGCGAGCTCCTTATGCTTTTCTCTTCTAAGCCACCAGCAAAGGTTTCCTAAAGTGTTTGAAGGATGAAAAACCGGTTATTCAGGTTTGCTTCTCTATTACCCTTGTTGACTTTTAAATTTCTGGTGGCTATTTCCTTGCTCAAGTATTGGGATACCTTTTTTACATTATCTGGTATCTATTCAGGTATTAAATCTATAGTAAAATCTGAAATAAATTAAAATAATTAAGATAAAATTAAATCAACCGTAGCATTATTTGGCCAAGAGAAGTTCATGGTTAAAACCAAAAATTTCAGAATAAGAAAATCCAAAATAGCATAGAAGAAATTAGATTGGAAACGTGTTAGAACCCCTCAAATCTGAATATTTTGGGTGTAAAATCAGGCACCCTCAAGAATAAGCTACCCTGGAAAGATCAGATGAGCGCCAAGAGCGATAGACATTAAGAATATGCAAATAATTACGCAAAATAAACATATAGTTTTCTTGTACTGAATAAATTACGTTTTGATTACGTAGATACAAAGAGTTAAATATGTCAATTGGCATTACCCTCGTAAACAGAGGAAAACTGAAACTGAAAAGTAGAACATACAGAAATATTCAAGTACATAAACATTCAGAAATTTGACTTCTAGTCTATTCAAGAAAGCTTCAAAAAAGGTATGTCGAAGTACTGAAGCAATCAAGATTGATCCAGGTTAATCATTGGAAATAAATGACTTTTATTATCTATGTGGTACGTAATTTATTTACTACTAAGATAAAAAAAAGGGGAAATCAAATAAGGAACAAAAGAGAAAAAAAACAGAAAACTAAAAACCTCAATTTGTAAATGTTATTCTTCCACAAACTTCAGAGGTTTCTTAACTTCAGTACGGAGGGACAAGGGAACACTTAATAAGGCTTAGTCCGTGTTCTACTGTGTTAGGATCTTCCAGTTAAAAATACGACTAAACACTCAATTTTAGTACTGTATCCTTTAGTAACTTCTGAGTAGGCTACTGTACTGTCAGTACTGTAGATTCTGATGGATTTGGCACTAACGTACATCAGTCATTCTTAAATAATCACTAAACATAAATTCAAACATCTGATAATTTCACTATTTCAGAATTCAGCAAATACACTATACTTCATTAATTATGCAGTACTGCCATCTCCCGTACGTAAATTCTGGTAGATTTGGCGCTATATTGCAGCAGCAATACGCAAATAATTACCAAATATAGATTTAAAACCTGAAGAATTTTCTTTCAGATCCAGTTAACAATAGAGATTTGATTACCATATTCAGTAGCAAATTTGGCTGCTTTTTCAGCTTTCCAGGTTTTCTGTCCTGTATTCTGTAGTTATTCCAGTATTTCACTACTTCAGCATTCAGTAAAATACACTATTTTTCAGGAATTATCCAGTAAGTAAATTCTTATGGACTTAGCACTAACTTACGGTAGTCATACTTAAATAATCATCAAAGAACTTGACTCCTTCAATTGACTCATCAGGAGTCGAAACCTGATTTTTTTTTTTTTTGTTTAGCCAGGTCACAATAAAAATTTGGCAAGTTTGGACTAGTTAACACTTCCTGGAACACCCACACTTTTTAACAATTTCAACCTCTTTTGTATATCTAGTTCCATCATTACAGATTAATTTTATTCGACGCCGTTTGGTCTTCCTTGCAGTACAACAGTCAGTGCCACAGCCGCCAGAGCAGACGCCATTCCTTATTGGACGCGTAGAGCGGCAACCGTGCTCCATATAATAGTCTCGATATTGGTCTTTGCGACAAGTTGGAGCTAAAAGGACACAGAGTAAATGAAATTATAGAAAACAGCGATTTATAGTAAAAAGTCATAGAAAGATATTAATTTATCCTGGTCTTATCAGCGAAACAAAATACGAAAAACAGGAAATAATTTACAAACTTAGCATAAAAACTAATTCAAAACCCACAATTCCGTTTAGGTGCAATTAAACTATTAAACATCTTAAATACTTACTAGCTTTTCAATAAATTACTTCTAACGTTAAGGATTTTTTGGAGTATTAGGGACTTTAAAATAAACTAAATTACCAAGTCTTTGGCAATAGAATTTTCCTAAAAAGAAGAAGAAGAAGAAAAAAATAAAAAGAAGAAGAAGAAGAAAAAAATAAAAAGAAGAAGAAGAAAAAAAAAGAAGATAAAAAGAAAAAGAAGAAGAACCTAAAATAAAATCACCTAAAAAGAACCTAAAAGAAGAAGAACCTAAAAGAAGAAGAACCTAAAATAAAAAGAAGAAGAAGAAGAAGAAAAAAGAACTTGCTGGTGAAAAAGGGAAAATAGGAAAATTCAAATGAAATGATTCATATTGGCTATTTTTTCTTAAAATATGATGGTAGAAATGCTGCAACCAGTACTCCCATTATCACCAATTTTTTAGGGTTTCCCCGAGCTTCCCCAAAACAAATAGGGTTCTCCAGGATTTCCCTGAAAACTAATGCTAACAAAAATTAAAGATTTGTTTTTCGTGCTAATGTTCGTGTATTTACGAATATTAATTTTTGGGGAGATTTCAAATAAGCCAGTTTTTCCCCATAATTTAAGAATAGCGGAAGCAGTGGCTTTAACTATTGAGGGTGAGCTTTGCACAACAAGTTTGAGTGATTTTTAGTGCCAAAATTGACAATACTGTAAGTTAGACAGAATGGCGAAACGGATGTGACGCGCCGACATCATTTGGGCAAATGTGAACCTTGCCAACCAAAACTGAGCCATGTTTATAGTTATACAAATTTATAATCATGCTCAAGCATAATTTAGGGAGAAGCTGAGGACTCCCGATCAAAGTGGACCAACTTTTTACTCAGAAGCTTTAAATAATGCCCCATTTCGACAAAATAGTCAAAACATGTCACAAAACATGCGCTTGACACATCTAATAATCCTCCTCTAAAATCACGTGATTTCAAACTATAATGTTTTAATGCTTAATTTTCATTAAATGTATATTGAATTTTAGCGGGTTATAACAAATTGTACGGCCTAAGCACAATAATTGAGCAGCAACTGTGAAATAATTCGAAAACAAAATTCTGTCAAATCTATCAAAAATTCAGATGTTTGAATCTATTCTTTTTGCTGTAATCACCGAAAATGTTTCTGTTATTTTAGTTATATTTCTGAAATTATAATAGATCATGACAAATTATTAAAAACGTACGCTGGGGACTTTTTGGTCAATTACCTCCTCCTGAAATATCCAGATTATTTTATAATCTACCTCCTCCTGAAAGACTTATATTTCCCATATTATTCGCCTCTTTATCCGCTACATCGTGTCTCCGACCCCAAAATGTCTTCCTGCCTCTACCTATATATATTCCTGTGTCCCTTCAAAAGAAGTCGGCTTTCTCATACTTTTGTCTTTATAAAAAAGAATATCTTAGAGAATTCTGTACAAAATTTTACAACCGGAATAAAGATACTATTATCAAAAAGATATCTTTGACCTGTCATGGTCAAATTGACTTGACAAA
Organism: Artemia sp. Qi Xiang Cuo; assembly: GCF_049724085.1. Taxonomy (NCBI): domain Eukaryota; kingdom Metazoa; phylum Arthropoda; class Branchiopoda; order Anostraca; family Artemiidae; genus Artemia; species Artemia sp. Qi Xiang Cuo. The sequence continues at coordinate 65,516,267 of NC_142799.1, read as the reverse complement.
CGATTAGATATTGTCCGTGGCAGACTATCAAACGTGCTCATAAATTTAATATTAGCTCATCAAATACTTGAATCTTTCTATGAAACTTAGCCAGGAGAAATTGCTGATATAAACATCATTTTCGGCAAAATCAGAGTGTTGCTTTATCCTATATTTATACACAATAACAATTAAGTTACAAAAGAGTGGGTGGAGATACAATATCCAGGTCTGTTAGTCGACACGACACAAGGGCCATTATTCTTAGACCGGCATTACAAATATTTTTCCAGAATTTGAAAGGTTAATGGAGAGGAAACTTTGACAATTATAGCGACAGCTATGAATTCTTGGACGTAGAGTGATTAGAGGAAAAAACTCAGAAGTGTATGTGTAGATAGGAAGACACTGGCAGCGGCAGGAGGAATGGAAGACTGGAGATTTCTTGTCGATGGTCTGAGCACCTTTAATGCCGCAATAGAGTCTATAGAAGAGGGTAAGGATATAAAAGATAAAAAAAAAAGGAATTGCATTCCTCGTTTTCAACTTCCGTTTCGTATGACGGAAAGGCAGTGTGTCTTCGTCCTTGCATATATTAAAGATTATGTTATAAATTTATTTATTTTATCTTTGGGATTTGTGGAGCTAAACCTTTGCACAAAAGCGGAAGATTATTCGGGGAGATGGGTTTGTCCCAAGCACAAGAAAATTAATTTTTCATAACCTAATATTTAGATTTTGAACATTTATATGTTTATATTTTTTTTTGCATTTATGGGAAAGGCAGGGATCTTCGATCTATTCAGACAGGAAGGGGATTCTTTCTTCTCCTTCATGGTATGAAGGCCTTCTAAAACAATTTGTAGATGAATATGCTCAGTGTTGCCAGATAGAAATTTTTTTTTATACTTTAATTGCATTATTATTAGATAATGTATCTTTATTCACAACGGAAACTATTTTTTAGATAGTGCAGCTGTTTGTTGCAGTTTTCTTTCTCAGACCTAAGGCTTAAACAGCTAGTGACATGAACATATCCAGGATTTTTTTTCGGGGGAGGGGTGCAAAAAAACTAAAAACGCATCAAAAATTTGTTTATATTCATTTTTGTTACGTGTTTACGAGTCGGACAAATATTTCGAGGGGGGTTCAAACCACCTAACTCCCCCTGGATACGGCTTTGGCTAGTGATAACATCACAGAGAATCAGAGAAGTTACTTGTAAAAATGTTGAGGATCAAAACATTTTTCTTATCTTAAATGCCACAAATTTTATACATTAGAATCGATTAGATTTTGGAAAGTCGGAATTATCAGTTCCTCCGAGATTTACATTTTACTGTCTGTCTATATTTTTCACTCAGCATTAGTAAACCTAAAACAATAGTTAACCCATTTTTTAAAAGGTGAGGCTACCCCCCCCCCTCCAGAGATAAGGAATAATGTGATTGACTTACAAAAATACATCCCGCATATAAACCAATAAAATTAGAGCACACTTTTAACATGACAGCATAGGACAATATTCTCTCTTTCACTCTTGCTTAACATTTATCCCCTTTGGGGGAGGGGTATCTTTGGATTCTTAATCCTCCTCCCCACCTCCGTATTAAAAAAAATACGATTGTGTGCATGTTCATTGAAAAGTATTCTTTTTTTGGCGTTTTCATTGGAGAAAATCGAAAAAAAAATTCCCATTCCCCTGGACTTGTAAAATAAATTTCATCTCCTAATAATGCAAATTGGGCCACTGGCTGCCTTAATTAAGACCATCGTGGCTTTATGTAAGGTCATAATTCTGTAAAGACAATATAGCAATTATAAATTAATGATGTTGAAATAAGAGCTTCAAAATTAAAAAAAAAGAATCTATTTTAGAACCATATATTTTCAATACTTAATATGTTTTCAGTACATTCAGTACTTAATACATTCAGATTTTCAGCTGCATCCCTTAAAACTAAACAAGTTTTGTCGATTGGATTCATCTTTTTCTTCCTATCCTCCTCTGTTTTAAATGTTTTTAGAAATTTCCATCATTTTTGCAAAACGAGTCAAACTTTTTTCCTTACCCGCAAAAAAAAGAAAAAAAAAACAGAAAATGGAGCTTCTGATACTAAAATTGTTTTTCTTGCTTCTTGGATGTCTAAAACCCCTTTCTTGCACGAATATACAGCCCTTGAAAATAGTCGAAAACTTCGAAATACATTAATTTTTCCAATCTCCTGCAAGATTTGTGTTTTGTGATTTAAAGCATTATGAATTGCCGTATTTGATTATTGAGAAGAAGTTATAAACCAACTCATAACGTAAAAGTTGAAAAATACCTGAGGTTAAAATTATATTTCTTTTCGAATGTTAATAGACTATAAAACATATCATTCCGATTACTTTTATTTAAATATGACTGCGTGGTTTTTGCCAACAAAAATTTGTTCTATTCATTCTTCCTTGGAATTTCATAGGAATTATTTTGGGAAATAAAGTGAATACTGTTGTCTCTGACTTGATTAATGAAAAAAAAAGTGTTCACGGTTCCTTGTGTTTTTCTGACAAGACCGAATATGAATGTTAGAAATGTTTCCGAAGGACTTCTCGGGAACTGAATGGTTTTAGATTGATTTTGGATGGTTTTGTTGATTTTTGTTTTTACACTGGAAATTCAGTTCTATTTTAAGTTTAATGACATTTCTTACAAAACATTATCTAGTTTAGAAACTAAAAAAATTCAAAGAAAAGTGTTTAATTCTTTGAGTATTTTTAAACATATCAGTTAAAAAAACTAAAATTGCATTATTTTAAAGTTTATTTTTTTGAACTTTCAAACTCGGGAGAATAGTGATAAACTTGGCTTAACAAAATTCAGATTACAGACATTAAAGAAGAAATTGGAGAAAATGCTAGGTATTTTAAAAAGCTTCTGCTGCACCTGGTCTCTCTAGATAAAACTGAATAATTGTAGGTACCTTATCTCCAACATACCGCTCCATTAGTAAACAACACCTGTTGTAGGTGGGATGACACAAAATTGATAAACAGATTTGCAAAAGGTAAATAATATTGAATAACACTTAAATATTTTGAAATAGCTGTACAATTTACTTTTTATGAGTTTTTTTAGAATTTATGAATTTAATTATTTTTAGAAATTATTTTTAGAATTTATGTAGTTTGCAAGAATGGATTACTAACATATCGCACTATTAATGATAAAAGAAAAAGTTAAGAAAATAGCTTCTGATTTTGCAGTTAGTTTCAGATTTTATACCTCCCTAGTTTATATTGGGCATAATTATCCAGTTTATATTGAGTTTTAGAAAAAATGGGAAACAAAATGTTTAAAAAAAAATTGTGATCAGCTATAAACTTCATAATTATACGGTTTATGACGAGTTTTAGAGAAGGAATACTATTAATATGGTTCAATCCTGCTTTTAAGGGCTATAATGACCGAAAGATTGAGATGGCTTGGGCACGTTATGCGGAAGAAGGGTGACCAGATTGTCTAAGATTCTTTTTCGGCCAACCGTCTAGGGCTAAACGGTAAGCAGGTCGTCCGCGGTTGGGGTGCGAGGATGTCATAAAGAAAGATTTAAAGGAAATGAGAACTTCCAGGGAGGATTTAAAGAGGGAATCGTTGAATAGACTGGGATAGAGGAGGAGCATGCTAGGTTGTGTTGGCCTTTGGCGGCTTCGTCCTGCGGTGAGTTGTTAGTAGTAGTAGTAGTGGTAATACTGGTACTACTACTAACAGCTCACTGCAGCATTGAAAAACATCTTTTTTTGCATTGAAAATTTTAAGAAAGACACTTTTGCCCCTTCTGAATTTTTAAAAACACACTCCCCTCCACCCTATAAACTTCCATAAACTGAGATCATGGGACTGAAAGACACTTACTTATCTTCAAAATTTACACAAAGGTACTTTTTTTAAATAATTTACGGCTTATAGAGCCTAAAGAAGGTGGAGAGATTACGACGGAGAAGCATTTCCATAAATTTGAGTTATTTAATCTTGAAAAACAGCTTCATTAGCAGTTAAATTTAGCTGCACCTAAATTCAGAACTTGTGTCATTACTTTTGATCAACCTACACAATAATAGTTGATAACGATAAATTTAGTTTAGTAGTTTCCTTTGAAAAAATAATATATATAAAGAAAAAAAGGTAGGGAAATTAAACTGCGATGCACCCCCATATGGGCTTTCTCCAATATCTGGTGTACATCTTGGAACAACTCTTATTTTGCCATGCGTCGCGCACTTCTGTCACGTGGCTCCTTTTCCTACTACGTACGACACACTTAAAGCAACTATTACTACTAGTCGGACCTCATTCCAGCACCAGGTCACCCAAGGCCAACCCAACTGCGCGCGCTCCTCCACTATCTCAATTTATTCAAAATTTACACCCTTCCAAGAAGTTCCAGTTTCCTTTCAATCCATTCTGACGACCTCTTTTCATGGTATTTGGGGACGATCTGTTTTTCTTTTGGCCCTTCATGGATGGCCATAAAGGACGACCTTAGTTAATATGTCCTTCATCCGTTAAATGTGTCCTAACCATCTCAACGTTTTTTCTCATTGCAGCCCTAGAAAGGCGGATGGAGCCACATTTTTCGCACAGCTTACTTTTTAAAATACGTTCAGTGAAGTGGGTACCCGAAACTATCTGCCCACGATTCTTCTGGAAAATCCTCCAGATTGCCTCCGTCTAACAAATCTAACAAATCCTCCATCTAATAAATCCTCCTCCGTCTTCTGAAGCGCCCACGTTTAAGAACCATACTTGACCACTGACATTACTGTATCTTCCAATACTCTAATCTCGGTTCGTAGACTTCTGGAAAACTCTTCCATCCCTTCCAAACATTTTGACACGCTAGACCTGGTTATACACGATTTTGATAATAGAAAGAACTGTGAGACACTCATAATATTTACTTCTTTGAATCTATTGCTCTTACCAGATTATGGCTGATGTACATCTTTAGCAGAAAAATATTCGAACACTTTTCCCCATCTATTTTGGGAGAATATCAGGTACTTGTCTATTATATGAAACAGACTCGAGAAATAAGGTTTGGTGACAATATAATATGATAAAAATAAAATACTTTATTAGCAAAGCTGTGAAGGTCATTTGTGAATTATTAAATTGGGAGCTTCAGCGTCGGCTGACCGTCTCAAAGGCAAAGATAAATGCCTTATTAACGCGATTTTTAAACTAGTTCATTTTAGTCCAATTATTAACGGGATTCTTGAGGACACCGGTTAGTTTGCTTTGACTGATGATAGAATATATTGTTTCACCATGGAAGTTCAAGAATCATTTCAGATTGTTGGAAGGGCCACAACACAACTGATCTGGAAAAAGCAGGTTTCACTCATTTGAAAGTGAACCACAAAAATAATTTTGTCGACCCAGAAACCGGCGCCTCTACCCAAAAAGTAGAGAGATTGTGGGGTTTTGCAAAGTAGAGGAGTCACCAGCATTCACCAAACTTCACTTCTCGAGTGTATTTAATATAATAGACAAGTACCGAATATCATTTCATTTTTTAGACAAGGGGAGGGACGAATAAATAACTTTCTCAAAGGATGGTGCCAAAACTAATGAGAACTTTTCTATGTTTCCACAATTTCTGCACATACTTGATTACTTTTGGTATGTGAGAAGGGGGGAAGCGACAGAGAAGGATTACCACGGTTTTATTATGGTTAGTCTTATGAAACAATTTCATTTTATGCCTTTACAGCCAAATTTATAACTTTTGTCATTACTTTTGATTGCCCCCGCTAGAATAATTCATATTCATAGAAGTTTTAAAGTTCTACTAGAAAAAAATAGCAAAGGAAAAGGCGTGATCTCTCTTTAACTAATCCCCATGGAGACATGTAAACGTTCAATTCATATCTTGCAATGCAAGAAATTGGAAAAGAAAAATACATCTCAAAACCTTGAAAATATTTTTAGATCCTAATAAAAATTGGACAACATTTGCAAATGTTGTATGTTGATTCTCCTGTCTGGTAGTTCAACTTTTGTTTTTATACTAAATTTCCATTTTATCTAACAATTGAGACAGCTGAGCCAACGAAAATGCAGTAAAGTGTGTTGATTTGTACGAGTTGTTTAGGAGACAACTAACTGCCAAGATAATTTATTAGTTCAGACTATTTTCAACTCGAGAATTGGAACAACGCTGCCTAGCCAAAACGAATAACACTAAAATGAATCTTTGAAAATCCCTTGGTCTTGAGCAATCTCCAAAGGGGATTTAAATGTAGAAGTAGATTGGATGATTGATAAATTAAATACACATTGAGTGGCTTGTATCTCTCCCATGAAATATTTTGCTTCTTCTCGGCCATATTGGGACCACTTATCGAACCTTTGAATAAGTAGCGGGCTTAGCTTAGTCACAATTATACATCCATCGGGTTTAACTTGTCAAATAGTTTAAAGGTTTAAGCATTCTTTATATGCTTCAAATAATCCCCAATCTATATTTAATTTGTTAATGATTCATTTGATCTTTCTCAAAATTCTTGTTTTGCAATGGTCGGAAAATAAATATCTTACTTTATTCCTTGATTTCCTCTCAGCCTCGTTCCCCCCCCCCCCTCCCCATTCTTAATGGTTTAATTTTGTCAAATAGCATATTTCAAGCATTGAACCAAACGACAGATCCGTCCTTGCTTACTTAAAAAAAAAACTGAAAAAAAGTGTTTCAAAGAAGATAAAGAGTCATAATATAACCCTACTCCACCTCCACAGTCACTCCAAAGTCAAGATATGCCCCTACTCCACCCCTATTTGCTCAAAGCTTTTCCCCTTCTTTCCTTTCACTTTTTTATTCTTGCGATGAAGTTATGTTAAATCTGTTTTTATTTCTCCTCCTATCCCATTCGAGAACACCCTTTTCGTCGGCCCAGATGGTTAGGGAAATATCACGATTTTTGGCAACGTGTCATCCTTCATCCGTATAACGCCACCTCGCCACCTTAACCTTTCTTCCATTACCGTCGCTGAAAGCACGATCGATCCAAAATTTTCGCGCAGCTTATTTTTTGATATAAGGTAGGTCAACAGTTAACGTGAAGCAAGAATTTAGAAGGTAGGTCAATATGTAACGTCAACTAAGAATTTAGAAGGTAGGGCAAGAAGGTAGGTCAACAGTTAACGTGAAGCAAGAATTTAGAATGTAGGTCAATAGTTAACGTGAAGCAAGAATTTAGAAAGTAGGGCAAGAAGTTAGGTCAACAGTTAATGTGAAGCAAGAATTTAGAATGTAGGTCAAGAGTTAACGTTAAGCAAGAATTTAGAAGGTAGGGCAAGAAGGTAGGTCAACAGTTAACGTGAAGCAAGAATTTAGAAGATAGGGCAAGAAGGTACGTCAACAGTTAACGTGAAGCAAGAATTTAGAAGGTAAGGCAAGAAGGTAGGACAACAGTTAACGAGAAGCAAGAATTTAGAAGGTAAGGCAAGAAGGTAGGTCAACAGTTAACGTGAAGCAAGAATTTAGAAGGTAAGGCAAGAAGGTAGGCCAACAGTTAACGTGAAGCAAGAATTTAGAAGGTAGGGCAAGAAGGTAGATCAACAGTTAACGTGAAGCAAGAATTTAGAAGATAATGCAAGAAGGTAGGTCAACAGTTAACGTGAAGCAAGAATTTAGAAGATAGGGCAAGAAGGTAGGTCAACAGCTAACGTGAAGCAAGAATTTAGAATGTAGGGCAAGAAGTTAGGTCAACAGTTAATGTGAAGCAAGAATTTAGAAGGTAGGTCAAGAGTTAACGTGAAGCAAGAATTTAGAAGATAGGGCAAGAAGGTAGGTCAACAGTTAACGTGAAGCAAGAATTTAGAAGGTAGGGCAAGAAGGTAGGTCAACAGTTAACGTGAAGCAAGAATTTAGATGATAGGTCAAGAAGTTAGGTCAACAGTTAACGTGAATCAAGAATTTAGAATGTAGGTCAATAGTTAACGTGAAGCAAGAATTTAGAAGATAGGGCAAGAATGTAGGTCAACAGTTAACGTGAAGCAAGAATTTAGAAGGTAGGGCAAGAAGGTACGTCAACAGTTAACGTGAAGCAAGAATTTAGAAGGTAAGGCAAGAAGGTAGGCCAACAGTTAACGCGAAGCAAGAATTTAGAAGGTAAGGCAAGAAGGTAGATCAACAGTTAACGTGAAGCAAGAATTTAGAAGTTAAGGCAAGAAGGTAGGCCAACAGTTAACGTGAAGCAAGAATTTAGAAGGTAGGGCAAGAAGGTAGGTCTACAGTTAACGTGAAGCAAGAATTTAGAATTTAGGGCAAGAAGGTAGGTCATCAGTTAACGTGAAGCAAGAATTTAGAAAGTAGGGCAAGAAGCTAGGTCAACAGTTAATGTGAAGCAAGAATTTAAAATGTAGGTCAAGAGTTAACGTGAAGCAAGAATTTAGAAGGTAGGGCAAGAAGGTAGGTCAACAGTTAACGTGAAGCAAGAATTTAGAAGATAGGGCAAGAAGGTACGTCAACAGTTAACGTGAAGCAAGAATTTAGAAGGTAGGGCAAGAAGGTAGGTCAACAGTTAACGTGAAGCAAGAATTTAGAAGGTAAGGCAAGAAGGTAGGCCAACAGTTAACGTGAAGCAAGAATTTAGAAGGTAGGGCAAGAAGGTAGGTCAACAGTTAACGTGAAGCAAGAATTTAGAAGTTAGGGCAAGAAGGTAGGTCAACAGTTAACGTGAAGCAAGAATTTAGAAGTTAGGGCAAGAAGGTAGGTCAACAGTTAACGTGAAGCAAGAATTTAGAATGTAGGTCAAGAGTTAACGTGAAGCAAGAATTTAGAAGGTAAGGCAAGAAGGTAGGACAACAGTTAACGTGAAGCAAGAATTTAGAAGCTAGGGCAAGAAGGTAGGTCAACAGTTAACGTGAAGCAAGAATTTAGAAAGTAGGGCAAGAAGGTAGGTCAACAGTTAACGTGAAGCAAGAATTTAGAAAGTAGGGCAAGAAGTTAGGTCAACAGTTAATGTGAAGCAAGAATTTAGAATGTAGGTCAATAGTTAACGTGAAGCAAGAATTTAGAAGGTAGGGCAAGAAGGTAGGCCAACAGTTAATTTGAATCAAGAATTTAGAAGGTAGGGCAAGAAGGTAGGTCAACAGTTAACGTGAAGCAAGAATTTAGAAGATAGGGCAAGAAGGTAGGTCAAAAGTTAACGTGAAGCAAGAATTTAGAAGATAGGGCAAGAAGGTAGGTCAACAGTTAACGTGAAGCAAGAATTTAGAATGTAGGTCAATAGTTAACGTGAAGCAAGAATTTAGAAGGTAAGGCAAGAAGGTAGGTCAACAGTTAACGTGAAGCAAGAATTTAGAAGTTAGGGCAAGAAGGTAGGTCAACAGTTAACGTGAAGCAAGAATTTAGAAGATAGGGCAAGAAGGTAGGTCAACAGTTAACGTGAAGCAAGAATTTAGAAGATACGGCAAGAAGGTAGGTCAACAGTTAACTTGAAGCAAGAATTTAGAAAGTAGGGCAAGAAGTTAGGTCAACAGTTAATGTTTAGCAAGACTATAGAAGGTAGGTCAATAGTTAACGTGAAGCAAGAATTTAGAAGATCGGGCAAGAATGTAGGACAACAGCTAACGTGAAGCAAGAATTTAGAAGGTAGGGCAAGAAGGTAGGTCAACAGTTAACGTGAAGCAAGAATTTAGAAGATAGGGCAAGAAGGTAGGTCAACAGTTAAAGTGAAGCAAGAATTTAGAAGATAGGTCAAGAAGGTAGGTCAACATTTAAAGTGAAGCAAGAATTTAGAAGTTATGGCAAGACGGTAGGTCATCAGTTAACTTGAAGCAAGAATTTAGAAGATAGGGCAAGAAGGTAGGTCAACAGTTAACGTGAATCAAGAATTTAGAAGATAGGGCAAGAAGGTAGGTCAACAGTTAACGTGAAGCAAGAATTTAGAAGATAGGGCAAGAAGGTAGGTCAACAGTTAACGTGAAGCAAGAATTTAGAAAGGATAGAAGGCAAGAATGTAGGTCAATAGTTAACGTGAAGCAAGAATTTAGAAGGTAAGGCAAGAAGGTAGGTCAACAGTTAACGTGAAGCAATAATTTAGAAGATAGGGCAAGAAGGTAGGTCAACAGTTAACGTGAAGCAAGAATTTAGAAGGTAGGGCAAGAAGGTAGGTCAACAGATAACGTGAAGCTAGAATTTAGAATATAGGGCAAGAAGTTAGGTCAACAGTTAAAGTGAAGCAAGAATTTAGAAGGTAGGTCAAGAAGGTAGGTCAACAGTTAACGTGAAGCAAGAATTTAGAAGATAGGGCAAGAAGGTAGGTCAACAGTTAACGTGAAGCAAGAATTTAGAAGATAGGGCAAGAAGTTAGCTCAAAAGTTAACGTGAAGCAAGAATTTAGATGATAGGGCAAGAAGGTAGGTCAACAGTTAACGTGAAGCAAGAATTTAGAAGGAAGGTCAATAGTTAACGTCAAGCTATAATTTAGAAGGTCAGGCAAGAAGGTAGGCCAACAGTTAAAGTGAAGCAAGAATTTAGAAGAGAGGGCAAGAAGTTAGGTCAACAGTTAACGTGAAGCAAGAATTTAGAAGGTAGGGCAAGAAGGTAGGTCAACAGTTAACGTGAAGCAAGAATTTAGAAGATAGGGCAAGAAGGTAGGTCAACAGTTAACGTGAAGCAAGAATTTAGAACGTAGGTCAAGAAGTTAGGTCAACAGTTAACGTGAAGCACGAATTTAGAAGGTAGGGCAAGAAGGTAGGTCAACAGTTAACGTGAAGCAAGAATTTAGAATGTAGGTCAATAGTTAACGTGAAGCAAGAATTTAGAAGGTACGGCAAGAAGGTAGGCCAACAGTTAACGTGAAGCAAGAATTTAGAAGGTAGGGCAAGAAGGTAGGTCAACAGTTAACGTGAAGCAAGAATTTAGAAGTTAGGGCAAGAAGGTAAGTCAACAGTTAACGTGAAGCAAGAATTTAGAAGGTAGGTCAATAGTTAACGTGAAGCAAGAATTTAGAAGGTAGGGCAAGAAGGTAGGCCAAAAGTTAACGTGAAGCAAGAATTTAGAAGGTAGGGCAAGAAGGTAGGTCAACAGTTAACGTAAAGCAAGAATTTAGAAGTTAGGGCAAGAAGGTAGGTCAACAGTTAACGTGAAGCAAGAATTTAGAAGTTAGGGCAAGAAGGTAGGTCAACAGTTAACGTGAAGCAAGAATTTAGAAGTTAGGGCAAGAAGGTAGGTCAACAGTTAACGTGAAGCTAGAATTTAGAAGATAGGGCAAGAAGGTAGGTCAACAGTTAACGTGAAGCAAGAATTTAGAAGATACGGCAAGAAGGTAGGACAACAGTTAACGTGAAGCAAGAATTTAGAAGGTAGGGCAAGAAGGTAGGTCAACAGTTAACGTGAAGCAAGAATTTAGAATGTAGGTCAATAGTTAACGTGAAGCAAGAATTTAGAAGATAGGGCAAGAAGTTAAGTCAACAGTTAATGTGAAGCAAGAATTTAGAATGTAGGTCAATAGTTAACGTGAAGCAAGAAGTTAGACGGTAAGGCAAGAAGGTAGGCCAACAGTTAACGTGAAGCAATAATTTAGAAGATAGGGCAAGAAGGTAGGTCAACAGTTAACGTGAAGCAAGAATTTAGAAGGTACGGCAAGAATGTAGGTCAAAAGTTAACGTGAAGCAAGAATTTAGAAGATAGGACAAGAAGGTAGGTCAACAGCTAACGTGAAGCAAGAATTTAGAAAGTAGGTCAAGAAGTTAGGTCAACATTTAATGTTAAGCACGACTTTAGACGGTAGGTCAACATTTAACATGAAGCAAGAATTTAGAAGATAAGGCAAGAAGGTAGGCCAACAGCTAACGTGAAGCAAGCATTTAGAAGGTAGGGAAAGAAGGTAGGTCTACATTTAGCGTAAATCTAGAATTTAGAATATAGGGCACGAAGTTAGTTCAGCAGTTAACGTTACGCAAGAAGTGAGAAGATAGGGCAAGAAGGTAGGTCAACAGTTAACGTGAAGCAAGAATTTAGAAGGTATGGCAAGAAGGTAGGTCAACAGATAACGTGAAGCAAGAATTTAGAAGGTAGGGCAAGAAGGTAGGTCAACAGTTAACGTGAAGCAAGAATTTAGAAGATAGGGCAGGAAGGTAGGTCAACAGTTAACGTGAAGCAAGAATTTAGAAGATAGGACAAGAAGGTAGGTCAACAGTTCACGTGAAGCAAGAATTTAGAAAGTAGGGCAAGAAGTTAGGTCAACAGTTAATGTGAAGCAAGAATTTAGAATGTAGGTCAATAGTTAACATGAAGCAAGAATTTAGAAGGTAAGGCAAGAAGGTAGGCCAACAGTTAACGTGAAGCAAGAATTTAGAAGGTAGGGCAAGAAGGTAGGTCAACAGTTAACGTGAAGCAAGAATTTAGAAGATAGGGCAAGAAGGTAGGTCAACAGTTAACGTGAAGCAAGAATTTAGAAGGTAGGGCAAGAAGGTAGGTCAACAGTTAACCTGAAGCAAGGATTTCGAGGGCCAATGAATGATATGGAAAGAGGTAACTCCTCAGAATAAAATCTAAGGCAATTTCAACTCATGGGATACTCTTTTGTCTTTAATCTAAAATATATTTTAAGACACGCGTTAAGCACGTTTTTATTTTTAGATGTGATATAAAATGCTAATGTTATTAATTACCATAAAACTTTCCATCGGAGATTAATCTGATAATCGTAAAACTTAGGATTTAATGTGTTTTGAGCGTCTCCTTTTCTGCCACCTGAGTTACAAGTCTCCTCTTGATCCCCTCCCCCAAGAACGAGCAAGGCTTGCCAACTTGACTTGCCCACAAAATACTGAAAGTATATGGACCGTAGCCGAAAAAAAAAAAAAGAGATATAGATCGGATAAGATTTTATTTTGTTGAAATTTATCATATTTATTGGTGAAAAAATATTAGTTTACGGCAAAAACCGTATTTTAAATATAAAATAGGTATAAAATTAATAATAATAAAGAATATAACTAAAAGTACACAGTAAAATAAATACTATTCCTAATAAAAACATAAAAATACAACAGTTGTTCTCAAACTGTGGTACGCGTACCCCTTGGGGGTACGCAAATATTTTTAAGGGGTACGTGGCCGACCAACAAAAAAAATAAAAGCACCCTTTAACTCTAGGACTGACTTTATTTATAGTTTAACTACAGTTTACTTAAAACCGGTAACTGAGAAGAGGTACCTGAAATATTTTGTGGGTAAAAAGGGGTACAGTGTTTAAATAAGTTTGAGAACCACTGAAATATATGAAAACAATAGTTTATCCCAAAACTATAATAAAGCTAAAAAGATTATTTGTCAGAAAAGAGTTTCAGTTAAATGATCGATGAATTTTGAAAAATTATTCAAAATTAGTTGAAGTTTTTCAGTCTAAGGATCAATGTCTCACACGTGGTGGACCCCCCCCTTATAAACAGGGTAAAAGTACGTGTAATTCAAGTTTCTTTGGTTTGTTGGCGGCTGATGCGACCTTTTCCGTAGTTGCTGCCATACTTTGAAATAACTTGAAGAACATTTTGATTCTCTTGGAAAGTGAAGGAGAAGTTAGGAAAGGAAAGTTTCACGACTATGAATTCTTGGGAAATAAAGCGAGTACTGATTACTTAATTTTGTCAATGTAACAGTAGTGGATTAAAAATGAACGGTAAATATTATTTTTTCCACTAGAATATTTTTAGAAAATGGGTTCCTTTTATGAATACATTCCACAGACCAAAATATGTTTTGTTTTTTTATTTTACAGTTCTATGTATTACATAATTATTATTTTAATTATTTATTAATTTATATTATTACTAGTGATTTATTTTTTTATAATTAGTTTATTATTTAATGAGAGAAAGGTTGAGATGACTAGGGCCCGCTCTTCGGATGAAGGATGACGGATTGACAAAGATTATTTTTGTCGGCCAACCGTCTAAGCCAAACGAAAAGCAGGCCGTCGCCTCTTGGGGTTGGAAGATGTCGTAAGGAAAGATTTAAGGGTAATGGGAACCTCCTGGGAGGGCGTAAAGAGGGAGGCTTTAAATAGATTGGGATGGAGGAGAAGCGTGCGTAGATGTGTTTGCCTTAGGCGGCTTGGGGCTGCAGTGAGTTGTTAGTAGCAGTAGTAGTAGTAGTATATTATTGTACTTATTTGTTTTTACATTGTATCATCTAATATTGTTATTACTTATATTACTTACAAAAAAAATCCGCAAAATAAGTTTTTTAAGGAAAAGTAAAGAACTCCATTAAACCAAAAAAGGTCAAAAATATAATCAAATAATCTACGAAGCGTAAAACTACCACAAATCAACATCAATACATAAATGAAACCCAAAACGAACGGAAATTGCAATAAATAACCGATTAAAACTCAAAACGAGCAGAAATTAACATAATTAGGGCTCACAACCCATACGCCTTCACAAGGCTAGAACATAATTTGCACTTTACTGGAAAAAAAAATACATATGAATCTGCATTGTCAGTTTAATGTTAAATAAATAAAAAATAGTTTTTTTTTAACTGAAATTAAGGAAAAACATTAAAGCTTAAAACGAACAGAAATCATCCCGTATATGAGGGGGGTCACTCCCTCGTCGATACCTCGCTCTTTACGCTAAAGTTCAAATTTTGTCTCAATTCTTTTAGAATGACTCCTGAATCACAAGGGCCGTTTAATTAGAATAAAAACCTCTTTTAAAAGTAATAAAAAAGACTTTAGCATGAAGAGCGAGGTACTGACGAAGGGGAGACCCCACTCATATACGTGATAATTTATCTTCGTTTTAGGCTTTAATGTTTCTCCTTACTTTCAGTTGAAAAAATGTTTTTTTTTTATTTAATTTCTGATCGTGTTTTTAAATAATACTGGGAAATCTGGCTCCCTTTTCATAGAAAATTCCCTTTCCCCCATGAAAAATTCTTCAATGAAAAGATCCTCCCACGAACCCCCCCCCCCCTCCACACACTAGAAAATCCTCCCTGAAAAACATCAGTACACTTCCTAATAACCAATACTATATGTAAACTAAATGGGCAAAGTTCATAGCTTGCAGCCCTTCCCCCGGGGACTGGGAGGTTGAGTCATCCTCAAAGACATAGTTACTTGAATTTTAGACTACCTGAAAAATGGCTATCTCAAAATTTCGATCGGGCGAGTTTGGGGGAAAATGAGCGTGCGATGGGGCTAGCTGTCCTCCAAAATTTTTGGTCACTTGAAAAGGCCACTAGAACTTTTGATTTCCAATCAAATGAGCCCTCTACCGAATTTCTATTATCACTTGTTCAATATCATCACCCCTGGGAAAAAAAACAAAAAAAAACAACAAATAAAAACACATCCGTGATCTTTCTTCAGGAAAAAAAAATTCAAAATTCAACATTTTTGTACATAGGAGATCTAAACCACTATAGTTTTGGTGGTGTTTTCCCCCTTTCTAAAAAAAAATCTTTCAGGCTTTTGATAGGTACCAGTAAATTTGATGAATTTTACATATTTTTGAATAAGCATCAAAATTCGATTCTTTGGATGTATTTATCGTTATTAAGACTCTGTTTCTTATTTTCTTATAGTTTCGGTTACTATTGAGCCGCATCACTCCTTACTAACAGTTCGTTACCATGAACTGTTTGATATGTGCTCATATTTATTCTTTAAAATCTGATTTGCCATTAATATTCTCTCAAACGTTACCTTCATAGACTTAGCCTTAATAGTACTAGTATCCCAGTAGTGGCGGTGGTAGTAGAAGAAGAAGTAGTTGTAGTGTTAGTGTTGCATTAGTAGTAGTAGTAACAGTAGTAGCAGCAGTATTAATAGTGGTAGTAGCATATACATCTTGCCTTTTTATCAGTTGAACACATCTTTTATGATGTCCCGGAAGTTTCACCTTGGCAGGGTAAGCAGTTCAAAAATATTGCTGATTTGCACTTTTCACCCCCTTTTCATCTTAATACTCTAAGCCTTAAAAGTTGTTGCAATTGAAGTAGTAGTTGGACTAGTTTAGCTGCAGTAGCAGTATTAGTAAAAGTAACAGTGACAGTAGTGTTAGTAGTGACATGTATATATTACTATCTTGTCAATTGATCTTCACCTTTCTGTATTCTCTGAAACTTCCAACTTATTACCCAAATCCATTCTTGAGATACGCCATATTGACAATCTGCAAGAACATAGTGTGTTTTGATTTACTTCAAACTTCCCCTCAATATTCTGTCAGATTTTCAACTTCCTACCCTTAGTCTTAATTATCCTAGTATCATAGAAGTAGTAGTAGTAGTGGGAACTGGCGTATTATTATTATTATTATTAGCAGTAACAGTAGTAGCAGCAGTATTAATAGCAGTAGTAGCAGGTTCATTGCCTTTTGGTCAGCTGAATATCCCATTCATGATACCCCAGAAGTTTCCTCTTGATACGCTAATCCGTTCTAAAAATTGCCGATATGCCCGTATTATCAATCTGTATGCACATAATATGCTTTGATTAGTTCAACGTTTCCCCTTTACGTTTTGTCAGATGTTTATTTCAATATCCTCAGCCTTAGTAGTACCCACTACAGGAGTAGTAGTTTTAGTGATGGTAGAGGTAGTAGTAGAAGCAGCGGTAGTTGTAGTAATAGTAGCGTGCAAATATTGCCTTTTTGGTCAATTGATCATCTCCTTCATTATTTCCCGAAATTTCAAAATTAATATACTCAGTCATTCGTGAGTTACACCCTTTTGACAACCCATATATACAAAACATGTTTTGATTTAGTTCAAAATTCCTTGAAAGATTCACCTTGATACCCTTCGAATTTTGAGAAAGTAGTAGTCAAACATGCACACCTTTTCTCAATAACAAAAAAATATATGTAAACAATGAACAAATTGCCTAACTTACAGCCCTTGCCCTCAGGCCTCGAGGCGTAGGGGTTGACATCCCCAAACGCATAATTACTGAACCTTTCAACAATGCTGAAAAATAGATATCTCAAAACTTGGTTTGGATGTTTGTTTTTGGGACATGATGGGCGTGGGGGAGGTTCTGGTTGCTCTCAAATCACTTTTGACTTTTAAATAGGGCACTATCACTTCCAATTTAACATCAAATGAGCCCCACCTGAAGTTTATATGACTACCCATTCCATAAAAACCTTGTATTCCCCAAGGGCATAACTTAGAAACATTGACTCAGGGCTCTTGGGAGTAGACTCAATCCTGGAAGCAATGTTATGTGTTCTATAAACCATTTTGAACAAAATAAATGTATCACAATTTCAATCAGATACGTTTCGTGAAAAGAGGGGTAGTCAGGGGGGGGGGGTGGCTAGTTGCCTTCCATCACTTTTGACTTTTAAAAGGGAATTGTAACTTCGAATTTTAAACCAAATGAGACTCGTCTAAAGTTTATACAACCCTCCCTTCCTTAAATACCCTCAGGGCATAGTCTACAACCCTTGCCCCTTGGCTCTGGGGGTTTGTTTCAACACCAAAAAGCCTTGTTATATGATTTTTGGACTATTTTTGAATTAAATTGCTATCTTAAAATTTCAATTGGATGCATTTCGGGAAATTACGACGTGTGTGTGTTTGGGGGGAGGATAGTTGCTATCCAATCACTCTGAATCTTAAGGAGGACACTAGAACTTCTGATTACCAATCCAAGAAGCCCCCTCCGAAGTTTATACCATCACCATTTCTATATAAGCCTTACATGCCCCCAGGGCATAATTTACAACCCTTGCCCTGACGGCTGTGAGAGAGTTGTCATTCTTAAAGACATCATTTTCGGACGTTTCAACTACGTTGAACAAAATGGCTATCTCAAAATTTTGATTATATGTGTTTGAGTAAATAGTGGGCTTGGGAGGGGCTTAGTTACCCTCCAATCACTTTCTACTATGAAACAGGGCAATAGCCCTTTCAATGCCCAATCAAATGAGCCCTTTTCGAAGTTTCTACAATAACTCCTTCGATACGAAGTGCCCTGGTCTAAAAAAAAATAATAAATAAATAATATATTGTGCCAACATCTTTCTTTAACTAGGCAGCACTGTTGCGCTGCCTATTATATACCTAAATATATATTTTATTATTATGCGCAATTTTATATTACATTGTTTTATAGTTTTTTTTTCGTTTAAAAAGGTTTCATTTCAGCCACACATCAAATAACAGATGTATACGAATGCTTCTCAGTTCTCACCCTTCTAAAAAGACAATATTTCATTCGAGCCGTTCAATATCTTAATTCCCTTCAGATAAAGTTGAATCAAACAAGAGATGCTGGCAATATTTTCGATCGGTTCAATGAAAGGCTGGCCATCAATCCCAATGATCAAAATGTCCACGTAACATGGCAGTTGTCATCACGTATGAATGCCTATTCCTAAGTGCCGACATTCAGAAAGAATCAGTGGATAACAGAGTAACCCATCTTATCCCAAACGAAAGCCAAAAGTGATAAGAAATGTTGAAGTTAGTCCTGGTATTTTAAGATTTGGCAGCAGTTTCAAGGAAACGAGACACCACTATTTTGACAGGTGACTCACAACCACTTCATTTATTTCAAAATATAACAAAGTGTTTTGTTTGATAATCACCTATCCAATTTAGTTCCGGTAAATCAAAGGGTGTTGTGTGATATTTTATGTAAAACTCGGATTTCCAGTTCACCCTCTTATATTAAGGAATTTCAATATATTGGCTCAATCTGTTTTTTCATTTTCTATTCCGTTTTCATTATTTTTAGCAAGGGCGTCATTTGCTATGGCCCCGATTGGTCCCACCCCCAGCTGAAACTTAGCGTCGTCAAAATTTTGTCAAAACTAAGATATGCCTACATAATTCGAGCACCCACAAAAACAGATCAGTTTTCTTTAAGCTTACCTTTGCCCCTATGGTACTATATGGCCCATTTGTCACTCTCATCTTCGCTTGACTTGGGAGAGTAAGCTCCAGCTTTGCCCCCCCCCCCCCCCACGCATGATGTTGACAAAATTACGCCATAGATTTCTAGGAGTTACAATTTTCTTTAAAATGAGTTACATCCCGTTTTCTCATTCACAGAAATAATTAGGAAAAAGATATTTAGGTATGTAATTTTCGTTGGTCCTACATTGGATGCCAACAAAAATTTATTATTACCAACATTACCAACAGTCTCTCTTAAAAATTGCCAATAGGTTGGCAAAAACTTCGGAACGTGTTCTTTGGCTTTCTTGCTGTCCTGTAAAAGCCACGACTTCTAACATAAAACCTATTGAATTAACACAGCCACGTCACAACCTAGAGTGCATTATCCAACAGGCAAGTAAAAAATGCAGCCTGGAAGGCCCCTGAGCTTGAGGGTCCAACTCTTAGGTCTTCAAATACCAAGTGTTTTTTGAGAAATGCTTTATAGGTGAATTTCTACAGCTGACTTGTGGATCTAATCAATTTAACTTCTGAACGACTCGGATTAATTTTTTTTTTTAACATGGGCTTTTAATAAGCTCCTTATTTGAGGCCTACTTTTCGAGCAGAATTATTGTAATAGATGTGGACTTTTCAAGAGAGTGACAAGTATATAGCCAATATACTCCCCCCTTAGCTAAATACCAGAAAAACTAAATGAGAGCCTTAAAAATAACTCGTAACAAAAACCAAATTAAAATTGAAAACCAAAAATAAAATCACGTTCAAAATAGAGAGGCAGTGAGAGAGAGAAATGAGAAAGAAGGGGAAAGAGTTGGGAGAGTGTGAGAGGAAAAGAGAGAAGAAGAAGATATATATATATATATATATATATATATATATATATATATATATATATATATATATATATATATATATATATATATATATAGTGAGAGAGAGATGGAGAGAAGGCGTTATAACATATCACCGTCAGGAGCACTAACGTCAGGACATCGACAAAATCCGTCGTAACATCGACAAAAAATCCTTCAGAACCTCTAACCGTCACAACATCGACACGTCAGTTCATCGACAGTCACAATTACTATCCGTCAGAAAGTCGACAGTCATAACACTGACACATCATAACATCTAAAAAAATTTTCATAACGAAATTCCGTCAAAACCACTAACCGTCAGAACGTTGACAGTCATAAGATCGACACGTCATAACGTCTAAAAATTTTTTTTATGTTATGACGTGTCGATGTTATGACTGTCGACGTCCTGACGGGTAGCGATTGTGACTGTCGATAAACTGACGTGTCGATATTATGACTGTCGACGTGTCACGGTTAGTGGTTCTGAAGGACTTTCCTTGTCGACGAAATGACGTTTAGTGCTCCTGACGGTTGTTCAAAATGGTAGCACCCCATGGAGAGGTAGAGGGAAAGAGAGAAAAACGAATGAAGATGGAATTCGGGCGAAAAAAAAGTTTTAATATGGAAAATTGCAGGTAATTTGAGTAAAAAATATATATATACAATTTCCTTGAGTGTACATATGAAAAAATGGGAAAAATTCTTCTGATACCCCCCCCCCCCCCGAAAAATTGGCGCAAAATTTCTTAATAAAAAACCTAATGGTTACACGCATTTTGTGATTTTCAAAATATTATTCTTATTAAAATAATGTAGAGGGTGCAGTTGGCAGTAGATACAAGCAAATTGAATCCGAAATTTTCATTTTTCCCACATCTTCATCACCATTCCTTGAAAATATTAAATAAAAATAAAACAAGCTTTTTTTAACTGAAAGTAAGGAGCGATATTAAAACTTAAAACGAACAGAAATTATTCCGTATATGAAAGGGGCTGTCCCCTGCTCAACGCCTCAAAGCTTACAATTGTAAGCTTATTTTCCTAATTCAAACGTATAGCTTTTTTTTAGAGATCTGAATTGAAGCAGGAGCATTTCTTTGGGTTAGAATCAAGGCCGTATCCAGGAGGGGGGGATAGGGGTTTTAACCCTACCCCCTTCCGAAGTATTTGTCCGACTTCTATAAACGTAAAAAATGAATATAAACCAATTTTGATGCGTTTTCCAAAGTTTTTTTGTAAACCCCTCCCCGCGGAAAAAAATCTTTTGTAACACCCCCTCCCCCCAAAAAAAATCCTGGATACGTCCCTGGTTAGAACTCTTATTTTAGGAGAAAGGTTCCGCATTGATCATTAAATTGAGGCTTCATGCATTGATTAAAATGATTGAGCTAAAATACAGTAAAGATATATCAATCATTGAAAAATAAAAACATATTTCATTGGGAGAAGTAAACTGACGATTTTGGCAATTATTTCAGTGTTAGAAATGTCCCCAGGTGGCGCTCCTCTCCTCTGTGATTGCAAATTTTAAGAATTTTAATTTATAGTATATGGGTTAGTTGAAATTCAGTAATTAATTGGAGATTCGAAAATAAAAAAAATAGTTTAAGAATACGGCATTAGACTTTACAGTCCCTACCGGCGGTACTGATCTCCGTTTCTTGGCCCTTCAGCCAGGAAGTGCAATGGGGGGTTGGGGGCCAACCATCCTGTGCTTTTGCACACCCTTCCTGTTTAGCTTCCCCAGATTTCTCCAGGTACCCATTTCGAGCTGGGTTAACTCTGGCTGAGGTTACAGAGTCACGCCCCTGATCCCCGTCCTAAATCAAATAATTTAAACACTAGGATCGAACCCTCGCCTTCTCAGACAAAGAATCCTAAATCAAGCGCACCAATCCACTCTGCTAGGACGGATTCGAAAATAGCCAATAATTTAAGTTTAATCTACTGGCTTTTCCATAATTTATCGCACATTAAAATCGTCAAAATCATTTAAGATACAATAAAAGGAATTTTCTTTTTAGCTTACCTGTTTCACAGTACTTTCCAGTATGCCCAGTTAAGCATTTGCAAATATAGGATCGTCTATCCTTCCGTGGAATGCAACGTCCTTTCTTACACCGATTTGTTTCACAGGGATCGACCAATGATAGCAAGGCCGACTAGAAAACAAAGATCATGTAAAAAAAGAGCAAAAAAGATCAAAAACACAACCAAAATTTAATAACAAGACAAAAAGAAAACAGTAAAATCAAAATCATTAAAACTATAAGGCTGCAAATATCCACGAAGGCTGGGGGGATTACACACAGAAAATTTGCCTCCTTCCCTTCCCCCGACCGTGAGACTGTTTTAGTCGAAAGTTTAATCTATCACTTAACTGACAGCAACTTTTAAGTTTCAGAAAGCGATAAATTTTCCTATTATTGTAAAATCAACCAAAGACAAAATATGAATATTTGAATATGGAACAAAAGAAGCAAAACAGGAACATTCAAACAGCGTTCAAAAGTAAAAAAATACATAGAAAAGTACAATATTTTGAAATTTATATTTTTGAACAACTTCAAACCCACCCCCTTTGGGTTCCAGAAAATTAATAAGGACATCCCCGAATATTGTCAAGAAAATGCACGATCAAATACTTTAGCTTGACAAAAAAAGCAACTCTATGGATTGAGAAACCCAAAATGGCAACTCATTTACATAACTAAATGTTTCGTATTGACAAAAATGATTAATATGATTAATATAATGTGAGTTTTGACATTGAAGCATTAATATATGATATTTAAATAATATTTAAAGCAAAATTAATATAATTTAAATATGACATTGAAATATTTACTACCTATTTCTATGATTACACCAATAATATTTCCAACATGTTATATTAAGACTTGGGAATCTTGGTCTTCTAGTTGACACAGGAATTGCAATAAAATAATTAATGACTTTTACATCCTATACAGGCGCTAAACTATATAAACGATTAACTAAAGAACAAAGTAATTATCAAGATTTAACAAATAATAAATTTGGGAAAAGAAAGAAAAAATATAATAGTTAAGGAGACAATAAAAAAAAAAATTAAAGAAAAATCCAAAAATGGAAATGGCTCCTTCCTATTATCATGCCAGTGCAAAACTATATGAGGGTATACTTTTATGTGATTCTTAAGCACCATGGAAAACAGCCAAAAACCATCAGAATATCCATAAGAAAGCCTAGAAGGGGGGAGGGCATGGTCGTGAAAAATAAGTTACAAATTCATGCAAATTGATAAACTTTCGAGTAAAATACATATAAAGAACACGTACAAAAGAAAATCAATAGAGAAAACAGCCAAAATCCATCAGAATATCCATAAGAAAGCCTAGAAGGGGGGAGGGCATGGTCGTGAAAAATAAGTTACAAATTCATGCAAATTGATAAACTTTCGAGTAAAATACATATAAAGAACACATACAAAAGAACATCAATAGAGAAAACAGCCAAAATCATCAGCACATCCATAGAACAGCCGAGGAGGATAGGACATGGTCGTGAAAAAACAAACCACAAATTTATGCAGATTAATAAGCTTTTGAGCAAAGTATAGATATATGACCCATACCAAAAATATTCAAATTGGATATAGCAAAAAAAAACTAAGAGAATGTTCATAAAATTGCCGAGGAGGGGGGTGAGCATGGTTGTGAAAAAACAGCAAATGCATACAGATTAAGAAACTTCAGAGCGAAAAAAAAATATAGAGGGCCGGTACATAAAAATATTCCAAGTGGAAATAGCCAAAAAAAAACTTAAGAATACCAAGATAAAATACCGAAAAGCCAAAAACCATAAGAATAGCCGAGGGTGGGTAAGGTTGTAAAAGGTAAACTTGAATTCCTGTTGGTTAATAAACTTTCGAAGAAAGAAAATATATGGCACCCACACAAAAAAAAATCCATCGGAAAATGAAAAAGAAAACTCTATAAATAAGGGTTCATCAGAAAAGATTGTTGTGTGATATGTCATCGATAGATGGGGTTCGTCCAAAGAGGAACGAAAGGGCAACTGAGATTTTTCAAACTGTATGGGCTTAGCCTACTAGGAAAGCCCACTGGAATCGTCCTTTCGGAAGAACCTTCTTTTCCAAAGGGGAAAAGGGGAGACTAATGTCCTATATTTTCGTATCAAAAAGTCTGCTTTAATTCCATCAGTTTATTTTTGTGCTTTATTTTCTTAAGCCATTCACATTATTCCTTTTCTCTGAAGAAAAAAATGAGCCCTCCTTTTTAAAATCAGATTAATTAACATTTTTGGTTAACAAGGTGATCGACAAATCTAGACATACATTTAGACTCAATTCCATAAAGAAAAAAAACTCTGCCTTTTTAAAACCCAATTGGTTCTCTGCAGGTTCTAGTTCTTTTGTATTAAATTTTAAGCCAATAAAAAGAACGAAAAGTTTTTGAGTCACGACATTGTTTACAAGTAAACTCTCTGTTTTTCTGTGGTTTGTCAGAGAGATTGGTGATCCAAAGATGCTGTGTCCTATATGGATGGATCGTGAATTACCTCTGTAATTATCAGTAGTTATATCGCTACTGGATCAGTCCAGAATTTATGTTCTAGCCCTTGAACCTCTTAAGAAAAGTAGATATAGGAATAAAAATAACCATTTAAATAAAAACAATCTTAAATAACAAAACCATCCCTTTTCAATTCAGCTAAGTGACTGTTGGGACACCATGAAAATTTGTCAAACTTTTTTCTACTTTTTTTTAGACATAAAACAGAAAATCAATAAAAGTAACTCTCTAACCTGTTTCGCGTACGGCCTCTTCAAATCAAACTTCTCAGCTAGGCCACCAGATTGTCTAGCATCTTGAGGAGGGGATACTGGTTGATTTTCTTCTTTTTCTTCTTCTACGTCTGAACTGAACTGAGGACAGCCTGGTCCGACCTAAATTTATAATTTTGATCTCTTTATATTTTATATTTGCAGAAACAAGGTATATAGCAAAGATTGAAGTAAATAAGAAAATGTAATACAAAATTGAAACAAAGTAGTACAAACTGTAAACTGATAAAATTTAAAATTCTACCACTTTTATTTTTCAGAATTTAACTCTTACATATATATATATATAGCTAAATAAAGATTATAAAGGGAGGTTTAGTATTTCAATAGCATTATTAAAAAAGAATTGAACTGAAAAAAAAACAATCAGCAATGTTTACTGTGAGTTTTCACATGACCCGTCTCCGGTTGACCTGCAATACTTATTCTCGGCTTTGGGGCTAAAAACAAATCCTTCAGCAGATCTCGTTACAGGTTTTCATTGTTCGTCAGCTCTATAAATTTTCAAACATCGGTTTGACAGTAATTTACTGTGTTCTAAGGTGATAAATATACTTTTCTTAGAAGAAAAAATGGAAACCCCTCTTTTTCACGGATATTGAAATACACGAAATTAAGATTCAAGCAAAGTAGATTGCTCTAAGTTCATCTAAATTAATCTCGATTAATCCATCCGAGTAGTAGATTATAGGGGACGTAAAGCTATACATGGCAAAGATAATACCACCGTCTAGTCTATTTTCTTCTTTTTTTTTATTAGTACCAGATTTACAAAGGGTTGTTTGAGACCTTTTTCTCTTATAGGTGATTTTACAATTTTTATAAAACGTTTTTTTTTTGGTGCCTTGTTTGGATTCTTTTGGGTATTTTATGGTTTAAATGTTTATTTTTGGATTAAAAAAATCCACTTTAACAATAACTCAGAAGTGAGAAATTTCTACTGGAAACAGTAGAAAAAAACGTTTCTATATCTCATTTCAAGACAGTCAAAAACACAAAACCTAAAAGAAAGTAACTAATAAAAAATCGATTTTTTTCTCCTTATTTATAACTGAATCTTGTCTTTGAATGTAACCCGCCCAAAAATAACAATCCAAATAATTAGTAACAAAGAGTCGAAACAGGGTAGGGGATAGATAATAGGCCTGTGTTTCACTGAAACTCGTGCCTTCCTTTGAAAGGAAGAACAATGTGGCCTCATGTATTTTTTCCCAGGCCACTTCAAATAGAAGGGGATGTCGCGGAAAGCTTAGAAGAGGGTTTACCTGATTGGAAATTGAGTTCTAGTTTCTTTTTTAGAAACTAGAAAGCGGATGGATAAGAGAAGAAGAAGAGGAGAGAAGAAAGCGATTGGAAAAGAGAAGAAGAAGAGAAGATACGAAAGCGATTGGAGAAGAGAAGAAGAAAAGAAGAGAAGATTCGATTGGAGAAGAGAAGAAGAAGATACGAAAGTGATTGGAGAAGAGAAGAAGAAGAGAAGAGAAGAAAGCGATTGGAGAAGAGAAGAAGAAGAGAGAAGAAAGCGATTGGATTAAAGTGAGATGCATAAAAAACTACCTTTTTTCGTAGTTGCGTACTATAAAGAGGATCAAAGTGCCGGTGAGTTAAAAAAAAATTACCTTTATCACAAACAAATTGTATTACAAAAAGCTTTCCATCAAAATCTATATTGCCTAATGTGGGCAATTAAAAAATTTGATGAATTAGTAAGGACCTAAGGTCGAAAAAGCTGAACAAAAACGTTTGAAACTCGATGCTTACCTTATGTTGTAATTTAGCAGCCTGAAGAAAGTCCACAAGCTTACCATTGATCCAAACTTCTTTCATACATCCTAAAAATAAATTAGTTTAATTATGACACAAGATTAAAAAAAAAAACATTACAAAATTATTTCCGAAGTTCTGTGTTTTCTTACTTAAAAAGTTTTCTTATTACAATTGGGTTTTCCTATCTAACCTTGACTTTTGCCACAGCTGAAAACTGAATATTAATTTCAAAACTTTACTCAAACTCTTCAAATATTATGTACCAGTATGTAATCATACATAATATATATATATATATATATATATATATATATATATATATATATATATATATATATATATATATATATATATATATATATATATATATATATATATATATATATATATATATATATATATATATATATATATATATATATATATTATTATTCATTTTTATATATTTATATTATTTTTATTATAATTATCGTTATACAATTTCTTGTTGTTGGGTTTATTAGAATAAAATTCCCTTCCGCCAAAACAAATTGCAGCAAAGTACCTGAGCCTCGAATCATTAATTTCTCCTCAATTTCTTTCAGCCTCATAATCTAATCCAAGAAGTAAACAAGTTAATTTTCAAGAAAAGAGGTGGACGAAGAGAGAAAGTGTAAGTGCTTGTCTTTCCTCTTTTCTTAATTCTAAGAACGACAAACAAAAGACAGAGAGGAAAACAAAAATCGTTTATGGTAATTTTGCCGGCACATTACAATGAGTTTACAGCAAATAAATTACCATCGACTTTTGACATAAATGCCCTTAGCGACAGAAACAGTTCTTCGGATAAGTCCGGTGAAAAGAACATAGTGCTAAACTGTTATATAAACAATGGCATTAAAACCAAAATCCTCTTATTTCAAAGAGCCGATTAATGTAACTGTTCTATTTACGAATAAAGTACATAAAATGGGGTCTCGGGCCATATCCCCTCTTTTTTACCATGAAATAGGTGAATACCATTCCCAATGACAGTTTACAAAGGCCAAGATTCAGATTTTCAAACCAGTTGGATTCAAACACATAGAGGTTTAAGCCCATGACACGCCATGATCAAAAAGGCTGCTTGTTAAGCGCCGCGAGAATCTTAAGACTTGTTACATCTAGGCACTCAAACTGTTACAGATAGGCTATTATTACAGTAATTTTCGACATTCTGATATAGAGGAAAGATTTGATACTCCTGACTGAATTAGTTAAGAATCATCTATTTAACTTTTTATCTTTGCTTTCTGAATTCAACAAAAGGCAGCTTTATAGCAAAAGGTGGCTTGTTAAGCACGGTAGGAATTTGAAGACTTGTCACATCTAGGCACTCTCAGCTGTTACAGGCAGGCAATTATTACCGTAACTTTCGAGATTCTGATATAGAGGAAAGATTTGATATTCCTGACTGAATTAGTTAAGAATCATCTATTTAACTTTTCATCTTTGCTTTCTGAATTCAACAAAAGGCAGCTTTATAGCAAAAGGTTGCTTGTTAAGCATGGTAGGAATTTAGATTAAGAATGATCGATGATTAAGAATCATCGATTTACTCTTTCATCTTTGCTTTCTGAATTCAAAAAAAGGCAGCTTTATGGCAAAAGGTTGCTTGTTTGATGCGGCAGGATATTGAAGGCTTGTAAATTTCTGGGCAAGCTCAACTCTAACAAGTAGCGTTTTATTATAGGAAAGTGTAATTTAGTAGATTTTGCCATAAAGGAATGATATGAAATTCCTGACTGAATTAATTTTAAATGTTCTATTTATCCTCTCATATATACTTTCAACAAAGAAAAGACCCCTGTCGGATCGTCGGTCATAAGACGGACATTTACAATAAAGCTTTAATTATGCTAATATTCAGCAAACGGTAGATTTGTAAATCAGTTGAATCCAATCATGCTCACAATAGAGGTTTAAGCCCAAGACCCAATAAAAAAACAAAAAAAGTAATACAATAAAATAAAACTGAAAGAAAAGGTCGCTTTTTCAGTGTGCAAGAAAATTGATGAATTCTTTACTTCTAGGCAAGGTACATTCTTATAGGCAGCTTTCTTTTAAGGGAAATTGTAACTTTGTACATTTTACTGTAAGGAAAGGTATGAGATTTTTGGCTAAAATAGGGTTTAAAACCGGCAAAATTGTCAGCATAAGTGAAAAATTAAAAAATAATAATAAAAGAAACAAAATCCGAACAGTTATAAAAATTGCGACGAAGACCACACTGCCTTTCCATCATAAACAAATAAGAAGAACAACAGAGGAATTTTTTTATACAAGACAGTGGAATTTAACTTTAAATGAATATTTCAACCCCATATCCAAGGCCCGTCCTCAGCAAAACCGACGAAGAGAATAAAAATAATATAAAAGACACTTACATTGAAATTTAATAAATAAAACTGCTTAAAGAATTTTTAAAACAGCCCTAATATGATTCTTCAAGGAAGTTCAACCAGGACGTCCTGGTTGAACTTCCTTGAAGTAATGATATTAGGGCTGTTTCAAAACTTTTTTAAACAGTTTTAATGATTGAATTCTAATGTAAGTTTCTTTTATAGTGTTTTTATTCTCTTCGTCTGTTTTGCTGAGGACGGCCCTTGGATATAGGGTCGAAATATTCATTTAAAGTTGCGTTCCACTGTCTTGTATAAAAAAATTTCCCTGTTGTTCTTCTTATTTGTTTATGTTATAAAAATTAGCAAATACGCGCAAATAAAAAAAAAAAAACGGCCAAACAGGGTTTGGTCTTTTGGAAACAATGATTATTTAATTCTCTGAGCTTTAAGACGAAATACATCCCTAGCTTCTTTCGATATTGCCAGGTGTTCACGTTTTTTTCGTGACTACTTTTTATGTATGTTATATTTTTTCAGTTTTCTTGTTCCCCTTTTTGACATTTTGTTCTTCATTTGTAAGTGCGGACACGTGACAAAAACTCCACTGCCAGTAAAACAGTTTGTTTTCCTGAAAAATCAAAGTTGTTGGCCTTTGTTTTTTACTAAAAAAAAAATTCAAATTGACCGTTTCACCCACCAACTTTACATTGATAAACGGTTTCTTTCTTGAAGACAATAAAAAGAACAAAATAGGAAAAGCAAAACTTTGTCAAAATTTTCTCTGAAATTTGGGAAACGGCCGGATCTCTTGCTAACTGATAACTAAATTATCTAGCTACCCTATATGGCTAAATCTCTGTGGCCCAAAGTATTATCAGTCTGCTTAGAATGTCAGCGTCCTAGCCCAAAAACGTAAGTAACAATTTTATCAACGAATTTGTTTTCTCAAACTAACAGAAAGTTCTTGCAAACCCAGTGCTTGCAAAATTCTAGAACGATTTAGACCTAACAATTTAACAATTCAGAGCAAACTAACAATTTAGATCTGGAGAAAATTATTAATGAATTTACAGCGCAAATTGAAAACAATTCCATTTCCGCGATCCAAAAGAAACTGGTTAGTAATAGGGACGGTGGAAAGAGGCCGTAAGACAGTGAATCAGCAGTCTAAGGTCCATCGACGAATTTTTAGCGTCATTGTCTTCTTTTTTTTGTTCAAAATATTCAGAAGTTTTAGGCACTGAATTTGTTTTCTCATAGATCAGTTGACACTGAGTGTATTTTCTTTAAAAAAAAAACACACACACACAGAGTTCCCTAGAAAAAACTGCACATTTGCTAGAGCAATAAAAGCTAGATTCCTAGAATTTAGATCAAAGTGGAAAGAAATTTTTCCTCTGATACAAATTTAATTAAATATTTAGATAGTCTGATGAGTGATCTTGAGGGATGCATATGGGTTTATTACCACTTATCTCTTGAAGTTTATTTGTGTCTGAGATCGTAAACACTAGTTCCGGATGACGTTTCCTTGTTTTCTAATCTAGTTCATACAGAATGAGAAATCATAAGCCATCTCCATTTTTGTGTTTGTTAAAATAACTTATTGAGGAGAAGAAACATTATTAGAAGATCTAGAGAGGTGTGTAGCCATCAAAATATTTTATAGGGAAATTTTATTGTCCTTTGCTCCGTCATTCATCTTATTAAAATCTCTTTTTGCATGAAGCAGTCTTTGTGTTCCAGGAGTGTTGTGTAACTGGTTCAAATGATTTATTAGAAGCAGGCCTGTTCTGAACAACAAGTTGATTTATTTTTACTTTTCAAATAAGTCAGTACTGGATTTTGTTCAAAATTAATGCATGCGTATGATCATACCACAAAATAAAAAAGGAGCAGTATATTCCGCTCCAAAACCGGTGTAGGACGATCTATGCAGGTCTCCCCCTCCATTGCTGAAGAGTGGGTATAAGGTTCTTCGGCTCTATTTTGAATCTGAGGAATACATTGGCGCTAAGAAAATCCCGTCAATAGCTTTGGTAAATAACCACCCAGCAAACTTGTCTCTATCTTGTTTTCAAAACCTAAAGTAAAAAAGCCTTGGATCGGACCAACTTCTCGTAAAAAGACTTTGAGCTTGCACCCCGAATAGGAAAGGTACATCGGTTTGCAGCATCCCATTGTAGTGTACGAGGTCCCAGATCAAAATCTGATAGGCATTTTCACATGACTAACACGGTCAAGCCAACCCCAATGGGGATTAGTTACCGAGACTAATCTCAACCGACAGGTACCAAACAGTGAACTTACGATACGGATATACGTACATAGTGCTCAGGCGAGACCGAAAGCATCAAGACAGTACTAAACGGTGCATAAACCGAGGTAACTTTTCCATTCCACAATCGACCAAGCATCGCCGGGTTATTCAACAATACAATAAAGGGAATTAGGACATTCTTCATTGTATGCTTACTACCCTGAATTTGAAAGCCCTAGCACGGAAGATCTTGACAAGGGTGCGGGAGCATAGCAACGTATTTTATCAGTTTCTATCGAATATCAGGTACCATCTAAGAGAATCCAGATATTGAGCAAAGATAAACCGTGGTTCGACGTCAACTGTACGAAGACGACCAGAACACAGCAGGAAGAACACAAACGCTGGCTTTGAGGCAATCGGGTTGTGTTTCATGAAGGCACGTAGTGATGAGGTTTATGTGACTGGCCAATCCCGGCTACAATACAAGGAGAATTTTGCCAGAAAATATTTCTAGAAACAGCTGGTGAAGGGTAAGGACATCCGTTCCCTCCTTCAGATTCACGGGATATTCAAGATTCACAGACAAAGAGTGAAGCGCTATCTCATGCTTTTTCCATGTGTACAAGTTTTGATGACCTAAAGTTATGGAACTCCCTGACGTGCTTTATTGTACTGATACCATCCTCGAACACATCGACTACTCTGCTCCGAAAATCCAACAGGGTCTACAGTACCTTGACGTGACTAAATCATCGGGTCCAGATAGCAAACTATATATTATCCTTAAGTAGTGAAGTGCCGAACAGACAGCCCGCTGGCATCACACCCGACTATGCTTTCACTCCGGATCCTTTCCAAGGGTTTGAAAGTCCACCTGTATCATCCTTAATCCCAATTCAGTTAGTGATTCTACCCCTCTAGGTGATATAGACCTATAAGCCTCCTCCCTTGCATTGGTAATGTCTATGAGAGCATTTCCGCTAAAATCCTAATACATACCTAGAGTCAAGTAGCCATATTAGCGATAAGCGATATGGATCCCACCAATAAAAAGTCCTGCCAGGTTGCAGATTGCTGATCAAAGCACTCAGAGACCACAGATACAAAATGGGAAAACCAAAAACTAGGTAGGCACCTAAAACTCATTACTACTTAAGTGAAAAGATCTGCAGATGCTGAAGAATAACATTGCCACATCAGTGAAACCTGTAAAGCAGTTTCAGTTTGCCATAAAGGATACAAATGAAGTGGAGCGGGAGATAATGCTGCTTAAACAAACAATGAAGCAATCTGTTATACAAATTGTACATGAACTCACAAGGATTGAGGACTGGAATAGTGATATACCGTGATGCCCAGGATTTAAATGAAACAATATCAAGTTATTACCAAGGGAAATTTAATACGGTCTTCAGGCTGAAGCGTTTGGAAAATAACAGTCAACTAGGAGACTGAAGCAAATAGAAAGTACAGGATATATGCATCTTTTCTGATAACGAAGCAAGTCTCAAGACTCTTGAGAGGATTAATAGCAGGCAAATAAGTGAGTTGGAATGCTATTAAGCATTCAGCAAATGTTCAATGGATATCGAATTACACTGATGTGGGCTCAGGGACACTATGGGATCACAGGTAATGAATTGGCAGATCAATCAGCTAAAGACGGGGTATCACTGATGTACTTTGGACGGAAAACTTTCATCCCATATCTCAAAACGGCTGGAAACCGGCAATGAGGAGACGAGCTATGAAAAAGCGGAGCAAAACTAGCATAGAAAGGTGGAATACAGAGAATCAAAGGAAGTGACTCGGAAGTTTAATCCTACGCTGACTACGCCGACTTAATGGGTCTGAAATACAAATAGTTACTAAGGCTTTTAGGGGAATTGGAAATATTTGGAAATGTCTCAGAGATGGCCATCGAAACAAAAAAGTATATGATAGAAGAATGTAAGGCCGGGATAATACACTGGTCAGAGGTATTTCATAAGCATGATGTTAAGATCGAGGACATTATTAGCGAAGGTGTTGTCTGACAGCTGGCAAAGAATATGTTAAAGATAAATCAAAACACGTTATCAGCAAAAAGTTTTTTGTTAAATGTTATTTGTTAACATTTAGGTTATCTGACCCATTGACTTTTAAAATCTGTAGAAGTAAAAAAACGCATTGGGGCAATACCTTCAGTAGTTTCCGCTCTTTGCTCTATTTTTAAATTCCCATCAGAATTTTAGGTTTCCTTTTGGCTGTGGATACAATGGACCTTTGGGGCCTGAGCCCTGACTCAGTTTGGTAACTCCTCCTATAATAATAATAATAATAAAATCGGTTCTACCGAAACTACTCGATGCTTGACTGCCTAAATGCCCAGCACCATAAATGGGTTAATTTCTAACCCAACGGCAGGATATTAGGGTGCCAGCATGTTGATACCACAAAAGCTTTACATAGAATCTTACGAGTCAAAGGCTTGTTGATCAGAATCTCAATCGCAGGGAATTTGTGGTCACCTATTTGAGGTTCTTTTCAAAGAATTTGTATTTTATGTAAAAGGTTGGTGTTCCTCAGGGTAGTATAATGGAACTCTCACTTTGCTTGACATATATCCTTAACATAAGGGACACTCTCACCAGCCCTATACACAATTTCCCTGGCGAAACCCCGTTAAACAGAGCTGTCCACAAAAACAGTAACCAATACAGGCATCCCTGTGTCTACAATGAGATCATCTATAGATATAACAAAGCGGTCTGTTGCTGTGGATAGTAAACTTCAATGTGCCCCCAACAAAGTCACAAATAACCCGATCTTGAGACGGCATCCCAACTTAATACTTAAGGATAAAGCTATCAAGAAAATTGAAGAACTTCATCTTTTAAGAATTCATATCTCTTCAGGTCTCTTTTGAGGCGCACATCTCAATCTCTTCTGATCCTCCCGCACGAGAAAACCGGGTGTGATTATTTATCAGCACTAGTCATACATTAGACCTACTGCAAAATATACATTCCGAAATTTTGCAGGGATTCCAAAGACCCTACTAGAACCACTTCAAATGATCGAAAATAAGGATGAAAATGACAAGACATCAGCAATGATCGGATACCTTTACAACTCTGAGTGAGAGATTTGATGCGGCACCAATGGCAGTTTCCTACGAGTGCATCTACCACTCTCCCTTTGACGAGCTATCTCTACTTATACCGGCGTTTGCCAAGCCTATAAGCAAGCCTAACCCGCAGAAAGACTGTACGCTTCAGATTTGAAAACTTAAAGAACACCTATGTAAGACGTTATTTTTGTATTTTGTATTTTTCCATTACTAAGCTGCCTTGTAAGTTTAAGTAGACCTTATAAGGTGAAACTAAATAGTGATAAATTTTCGCGCTTATTTTACACAGGACATCACAATCACTAAACAATAAAGACTGTTCTCAGATGTGTTAAAATATTAATAAAACAGTTTTAACAACTGCGGTTTGGCGTTACGGGGCTTTATGGAATTACGTTTAGAACAAGGATTGACTAAAATTGAGACGTTTAGTAATATTGCCATAGACATATAAAAAGAATAGAGACCAGCATTCTATAAAATTTCGAACAAAGAGCGAAAACTAGTGAAGACACGGCCCCAGTGCGTTTTTCTATTTCTACCGATTTTGAAAGTCAATGGGACGGCTAACCTAAATGTTTACAAATAACATCTGAAAAAAAAACTCTTTTTTTAGATAGTGTGTTTTGATTTTCAACGGTCATGCTATAATAATAATTTTATGTTTAAAAGGATAAAATGATAATAACAATAAAAATAATGCTGAAATACATGCAGATCCAAATCTCAAAATTTTCTTAAGTGATGCATTTTTCCTGGTGTATTTCCGTATTTAATGGTGGAAACAGTACCCGAGAGGACGAACTGAGAAAACCCCACCCCCAACTCGACTGCAGCAAATCAAAAGATGTTATGCTGCATGAGAGTTGAATCGCTAAACAAAAATATTATTTTCTCTTTTTTTAACTGTTAATGGTATTTATTGGCGACCATTTTTAACACAACGATTATTTTTTTTTAATAAAAGATAAGGAAAAATAAATTTTTATACCAAAAGTTCCACTTTCCAACTATTTTTAAAAGTGGGAAAAGGGAATACATTTTGCTACCTTTCGGAAAAAAATATTAAATATTTCTAACTGTCTTCAGAGCTAAACAAGACATAAAAGCAAATAAGATAAATACAGATCCAGGACACCAGTCCCCAACAGGCATAATGTACCTCAATTTTGAATTACAACAGCCAAACTAGGCAGAGAAGTAGCAGGATTTAAGAACGAACTCAAAATATTAGAAGGCTCATATCCTTCTCCCTTCCTCCAAGGTAAATTCTGTCAATGCCTTGTTTCAAATATCACACATTTTACCGATAAAATATTTAAGAGTTTTTTTAAGGAGAAAATTATAAAGAATTTTCCCCTGTATGTAGAGTATGAATCAGAGCCTGATAAAAATTAAATGCACTTAATGCATATCTATTTTTACTGTTTACAAAGTACTTTACCGCAAGGCTTTTTATTTCCTTTATTCTGCCGCCCCTTTTGTACTGGACTCTAAGCAAAAGATAAATAAACAACCTTATCATTTTCAAACGAAAAGTGACGCGGTCCTATTTCACAGTAAATTTCCTGCCCTATCAAAAATTGGAAGAAATAAGTTAACAGTAGTATTTTCCCATAGTAAATTTTAGGAATCACATAATGGTCTGTCATAAATAAGCATCCAAAATAGGCGATTTCCCTCCACTTCCATTATTTTCTTCGTTATAACTGAGGATGACTGATAGGTTTAAGGCTGGGAAATTACCAATACGTAGATAAAGTGATGCGATTTAACTCGTGTAGGGGCTTGTCTTGATAGTCGAATATCGACAATAAAAATTCATCATTTTTGGGTAGTATTTTGAATAACGAAAATTGCGCTAAGAGTACTCTTATTCTTGGTACTGCCTTCAAAGATTTTAGGACGTCAAAATAAAAACATTTTTTGCCTCCCGGACCCGTCTTACGTCTATTCATACCTAAAAACAATAATTTTCTAAGAATTCTCTTTTGATTGTTTCAAAATTATGAAATCTTTAAGGGAGAACAAAAATTTCGTCAGTGTTGCTACGTTAAGCCGTAAAAATAGATCAGCTAAACTAACTACTTAAATTTGAAAACACGTTTCGTCCGTATTAACTCAAACATTAAAAAAATGTTGGTTCCCTAAGACATCTACACCTTCAAAGGAAAGCTTACACCTTCTTAAGCTGTTTGGTGACACTAGGTTTTAGCTTCTTTTTTGCTGAATTTTCATCCACGCTGGGTTTTTTTTTCTTTTTTTTAAATTTGGTGTCCGTTGCTACCGAAACCTACATAACAACATATGGAGGTTCTTTTCAATAAAAATTGGGTACTTACGTGTTATTGAGACTACACTCAAGCTCTTGATCTGAGTAAAACCGGTTTCTCTGTTTGCATTGGGAGACAATTAGCCCAATCTCAGTGAGATAAACTACTATACAGGCATATTCTAATTAAATATTTAATATATAGAGCTGGTTAGTTTAGGTGTTTAATATAATGCGTTCTGGGCGGCCTGCTTTCCATAATTCTGTAGTTTCCCGAATTTTGCTACTAAGGTATAATTTTTTTTTATCATATTTCGGTTTATTTCTTTAGGATTAACATATAAATACCAAAAACTGATTCCCAAATGTTCCTAGTTTTTGAGATACATTTGGTTGTATAGACCTCAACTTAACCAGGTCAGACATTCATGTTTCATTTTCAATATCCTTGTTGTTGAAATACAATCTTTTGCCGGGATGTCCATTGGTCAGATACCAAAGCTGTTTTTTTTATAAAACGTCCTGCAAAAACGTTAATTCTATGGGACGTTTAAGATGACTCTTATCGAGTAGAGCTTCTAATACTGACCATTAAACGAAAAAAAAATCCTTCTTTTGTACAGCAAGAACAGAGAGCATATCAAAGTTGGGGGAAAACTAACTTATAAGAATTTTGAAAACTAATTAAGAAACGGAATAACCAAGTGGAACAATATGCCAAGTGGATCTGTTCACTTTAGATGGGGAGGGGTTGTGGGTTGTAAAGACTCTTAGAAAAATTGACGTAGCACCCAATTGAGTTACCAAATCCATACTGGTGCATGGAACTCTCATATCATTTTGGAGCCAAAATTCATGCTTATTTACTCTAAGAGAAAACAAAATCGAAAAATCATAGCAATAATAAAAAAAAATCCAAGCTGGAATATGGAATTCCCCTGTCACATTGAAATACAATTGTATGTGTCTTCAACATATTCTATGAGATAAAAACAAAGAAAAGCTGGAACACGGAATTTTTCTGTCGCTAATATGCAAATTATATATTTTTAACGAATTACAAGAGCTAAAAAAAAATACAATAAAGAAATGTATTGTCAAGCGAGTTTAGCGGAAACCAAATGAAAAAAAAACAACTTGCAAGCACCTGGAGAAGCAGTTAATGCAGGCAAAGAAAATCCCAGTGGAGCAATACACTGAGTGAGCCCATTCACTTTGGGATGAGATGGGTGACTTTTACGATTCTTTAAAGAAAAACATTCCGTAGCTCCATTTGAGTTACCAAGTCTAAGCTGGAACACGGATTTCTTCTGCCATTTTCAAACAAATTTTTAGAATTTTTAAAAATCTTTAAGATTAAAAAAAAGTTAAACAAACGAACATAAAATCGAAGTTAGAGCATGGGATTCCTATACTAAATTCAAATATAGCTTTTCTGTGTCTTTAATCATAATGAATATCTAAAAAGTAGACAAACATTACCTTTAAAACTACTGATACTTCTCAAATGCCATTGATTGTAGGCCTTCTTTGCCACTTCTTGTGGTAGACCTCCTATATACAAGGAACTTGATATTTTCATATAGTCTTTCTCACCATCATTAATGATTGTTCGACTAGCTCCTTGATTTACTCTCAAAGTGAAATTTTTACCTCTTGATATCAATTCAACTGTGTGGTATTTACCGTCGTTCACCGTTTCAAAACTAAAAAAAATAATACTATTTTAAGTTTCACATGGTCATGTCCAGTGGATACTAAGGATGTGGGAATCCCCATGGAGCTAAAGAACTTATAAATATGTCCCAAAAATAGATAAAATAATATAATATTTGAAAAACAATATTTATGTTGTCCTTATATATTCTATTAAACCCCTTCTCCCAGTAAACTTCTAGCTAATACTTTAGTTCAACTTTATAGGACTCACTTGAATATATCTGGGATCTGTTTTGAACACATTCAAGGGCAGTAAATTGTCTTTCCAGGTAGAAAGGGAGGAAAATGAGGAGGTTCCGATTCTTCATGTGACAAGAAACAACATCGGCATTCTAGCTCTATCCCATTATCCTCTATGGCTTTTCATAGACCCATCATTGACACTTCTTTTTCATTATTGAGGTGTTCCTTTTTCAAGGCTTTCTTTTTTGTCAATCACATATTGTGGTCAACGGTAATACGACTTGTTTTATCGTACGAATATTCGTTAGGCGCATGATTTGTTGCGTATTTTGCTTGTAGGTCCATGAAGCGAACAGTTGCAGGATCACTCAATCGCTTTTAAGGGGTTCCGATTCTTCATGTGACAAGAAACAACATCGGCATTCTAGCTCTATCCCATTATCCTCTATGGCTTTTCATAGACCCATCATTGACACTTCTTTTTCATTATTGAGGTGTTCCTTTTTCAAGGCTTTCTTTTTTGTCAATCACATATTGTGGTCAACGGTAATACGACTTGTTTTATCGTACGAATATTCGTTAGGCGCATGATTTGTTGCGTATTTTGCTTGTAGGTCCATGAAGCGAACAGTTGCAGGATCACTCAATCGCTTTTAAGGGGTTCCGATTCTTCATGTGACAAGAAACAACATCGGCATTCTAGCTCTATCCCATTATCCTCTATGGCTTTTCATAGACCCATCATTGACACTTCTTTTTCATTATTGAGGTGTTCCTTTTTCAAGGCTTTCTTTTTTGTCAATCACATATTGTGGTCAACGGTAATACGACTTGTTTTATCGTACGAATATTCGTTAGGCGCATGATTTGTTGCGTATTTTGCTTGTAGGTCCATGAAGCGAACAGTTGCAGGATCACTCAATCGCTTTTAAGGGGTTCCGATTCTTCATGTGACAAGAAACAACATCGGCATTCTAGCTCTATCCCATTATCCTCTATGGCTTTTCATAGACCAATCATTGACACTTCTTTTTCATTATTGAGGTGTTCCTTTTTCAAGGCTTTCTTTTTTGTCAATCACATATTGTGGTCAACGGTAATACGACTTGTTTTATCGTACGAATATTCGTTAGGCGCATGATTTGTTGCGTATTTTGCTTGTAGGTCCATGAAGCGAACAGTTGCAGGATCACTCAATCGCTTTTAAGGGATTCCGTAAAAAAATAAATACAAAAAACTGGTTTTTCAAACTAACTTTGAGGTCCAAAATTAAGGCTTCCACATTCCACCATCCCTAAGTTTTAGGTCTTATCCTTGTGTCTAAAAATGCGAACCCCAAGTTTTTTTCCTCCGAGCAGCGACCCATGTTCAAACAGGTCAAGTTATATATGACTCATGGGAAACTGCATTAAATGCTGGCCGTTAATGTAAATATTTAATAAAGAATTTGAAAAAAATAAAACTCAAATAACTCTAGACTAAAAACCCAGCAGCTTGAGACCGCCTTGGAGAGGCAGCACTCACTCCAAAAAAAGAAAGGGAGTCACCCACCATTCCCCAGCCATCAGCAGCAAGCGGCAAAAGTTCTTCGGAACCAGTACTGGCGAGAAAAAAACATACTTAAAATCCATCCATTAGCTTTACCACAATAATTTGCTCGATTCTTATAGTCAAATTATAGGAGATTTCTCTAATTCCCCTTTCTAATGTAAAAATGCGTCAAAAACAAATATCCAATTCATTGAGGCAACAAACTGCATTGCAGAGGAAGGGGGATTCTGTAGGGAAAACATCTCAATACAGACATATTATAATAAGTCCGACAAAGGGAAAGGCTTTCTCAGCAGCCATTTTGTCTTCATTTCCTCATTAGCTTAAAAAGGAACATGAAATTAGTTTGCTTAAAAAAGGATTAAAAACATTTTTCTAAGTAGGG
Organism: Artemia sp. Qi Xiang Cuo; assembly: GCF_049724085.1. Lineage (NCBI taxonomy): Eukaryota > Metazoa > Arthropoda > Branchiopoda > Anostraca > Artemiidae > Artemia > Artemia sp. Qi Xiang Cuo. The sequence continues at coordinate 65,476,041 of NC_142799.1, read as the reverse complement.
CCTACAGAGACGCTTAAATCCTAAAAAAATCTTGTTATTAACGGGTGGTAAAGTTGGTTTTACATGGTATTTACGATACAATCTTGTAAGTTTAGTTATAAATAGGACAATTAGAAGTTGTCAAGGCCGTATCCAGAGGAGAGTTTAGGGGGTTTCAACCCCCCCCCCCGAAATGTTTGTCTGACTCGTAAAAACGTAACAAAAATGGATATAAACAGATTTTGTATGCGTTTTCTGAGTTTTTTGTGTACCCCCCCCCCCGAATTGGTTTTCAATAAAACCCCCTCCGAAAAAAAATCCTGGATACGGCCTTGGAAGTTGCTGCTGAAATAGAAGATCCTGGCACAGAGAAAGAGGGGCTATATGTAAAAAATCTTAAGCCCCAAAAATTTTCATTTTTTGTACTGGCTCAATTTTTCGCATGGATAACCGATCAGGAGGAGCTTAAGTCATTCTAGCTTAATATTTCATACAAGATTTTTACCAATCAAGTTGTTAAAAGACGGGGCTATTTGACCCTCCAGAAATAAGGATAATGTAATTGGATTATGAAAATACATCACACATTTAAACCAATCAAATTAAAGCACAGTTTCTACCGTGGAATTGTAGGAAAGTGATGTCTTTTTCTCTTTGATCTGGGCTAGAGAGAAAACCACTGTTCCACAGCAAAAACTGCTGCATCTAGCATTTCTGTGCAAAGCCTGTTTGTCGGCGTAATCACATCTAATGCTATGCGCATTTTCAAAACTTTGGACCTGTCTTCATTGTGCCTCTTCTAGGGGAAGTTCGTCAAGCTTTCACTTGCCTCTTAAGCCTTTAAAAATCCTACTAGAGAGTGGAATAACCAGAAAAAATAAAGAATACTAGGCCAATTTTGTCGGAAAGAGCCATAATGATGACATGGCCTTGCATTCAGCTTTCCCTTTCTTCTTGAGGATTTTTTAGAGTATTTATGAATCCTTTTCTTTTTTACATTTGTAATTCCAGGTTAAAACAATTCACGGGGATATGATGAATGTCCCCCTAATACCTTTCTGGTGGCCCCCATGCAACCAGTACAACAACAAATTTAGATATTAGAAGTTAAGGGTAATTAAACTATAACACAGTAAAGTATCTGGTAATAGTAAAAAGAAATTAGGAAGAATTTTTACAGAAAAGCCAAGAAAACTATGAACTTTGCATTTGTTTTTTGAAGAAAATAGTAAAAATAAAATAGAAGACAGATTCTGGAAAATGTGCTTTGAATGATTTTTAATTGGATAAAAACTTTCCGACATATGGAAATCATATTTTTGTCATAATGGTTTTTTAAATAATGTGAGCAACCTGCACTTTAAAATTTCAACAATAAAAAAATAATAGTCGAAAAAAAACGGAATGGTATTCCTTTAACTAGCATCCAGAAGTACAGAATGCTTCCAACTAATGACATTAACTGAACACAGGATGAAATTAGTTAAAAAACTAATTTCATGTAGTCCAAACTGTTATTAGATCTAAAATCAGATGCGTTTCAATAACAATCATGAAAATAGGCCTATAGTGGGAGCAGCATTTAGTCAACCACATCCAGAAAATATGAAAGCTTACCGAATATAAAAGACAAAAAATGATGGCACTGTCTAGAATTAAAATACAAAATCAATGGTATCATCATTGCCATGCCACGCGTAGCCTAGTAAAGAACAAACTTTAGCCCATAGTAACCGTACATGTATAAAAAAATACGATACCACCAGTCTATTTAGTTAACTAGCGTCCAAAAAAATAAAAAACTCATTAAATAATAGGCAATTTCCCTTAAAATTTATATATTATTCTAAATTTAGCAATTTGTAGTGTCATTAAAATTTATAGTTCGATGAAAAAAAAACTTATAGCTCGATGAAAAAAAACTTAAAATTTATATATTATTCTAAATTTAGCAATTTGTATTGTCATTAAAATTTATAGTTCGATGAAAAAAAAATATTGAGTCCACCCATATCGAGAGAATGAAAAATCTTTGTAAATAAATATGCAATAATAGAATCTAAAATGAAACTATAGGTTTCACAGAGACTATAAATACCTGTATATATTTGAGACGGGATAATTTCCAACATCATAACTGACACGAATCCGACCCCTAAAAAGCTCAACAGCCATATGCTGTTCCTCGCCAAGGTACACTAAAACACCACTATCGTCTTCAGTTGCAAACAAGATGGTTATGTTTGACTCCGGTTTCATTTTTAATGATGGCATTTCAACATATGAACCATTTATTTGGAAACTGATACTTGTTAGGAATTCACATCTCTTCCCTGAAAACAATGTTTTAGTTCAGTCTGATGTGCTTAAACATATAGGGAAACACAAGATCAACCCCTAAGTGACGGAGAAAAGGGGTCAGTTATGTTGACACTGGAGTTTGTTACATATTCATAACTTTCCCTTAAAAAGGGGGTTTTGATCAAATGTCCTTAAATATATAGGAAAACACAAGACTAGCCCTTAATAGGGGAAATGGGGTACACGAGATTTTTTTCATAGAAATGAGGGAAACACGAAAAACCAGAGCATGATTTTTCAATTTTCTCAAATGAGCTTTCAGAACAAACCGACAGGGAATTCTTATCCCCCCCACGCAGTATGCAGTAGACAAGTACACTTGATACAAATAGGCCAAAGGTGTATATACATAAGTATCTGTAACGAATTAATTATACATGAATTTTAAATATCCTTTCCAGTTATTTTATTTACAAAGAGTTTTAAATGAGTTCATGACAAGACATTAACTTAAAACATCTACAAAACCAATGACAAGGTACGCTATAGGCTACAGCCTTTTCAGTTTAAAATGTAGAATTTTCCTCTGCGAATAATTCTCAAATTGTCATTCAACAGAAACATAGGGGAATGAAGCAGAATGTAGATGGAGGCTGAAGAAATCCTTCTTCGGTTTAAGATAGCCTTTTTCCAAGTCTTTTCCCACATTTGTTTAAAACACGAGAGAGGTCCAGGCCCTCTTGAGCTACCCAAAATTGTTCTCCTGCAATATTCAAATATATTTCAACCATACACGTCACCAGGCAGTTAACTTTGGGTTCTTAAACCGTTTCAAACAGACGACCAGATTTTGCTAGATTTAGCCCCTCTTCCTTCATTGTAGATAAGATAATATTTATTCATAATTAATTAAGCACACAATGAATACCTGAAAGTGATCCCCCAAAGACTCCTAGGCTTGAAAGGGAGGGGGAAGAGATTCAATTATGCACTAAACCAAAGAATACAAAGAGTAGGCAGATTAAAACATCATTAACAAAAAAACAAACAAACTATTGTGTATTGGCAAGATTCCTAACTTGATAACTAGTTTAATAATTCTAATGGTAGAAAAAGAGCATATTCGGTCTTTTACCACATTCATCACTTCATTACATTCGTTACCACGAAAATTGGCTTATCTCAAATAATAAAAACAAGGTTAAATAAAAAATCACAAACGAAAGTGCTCTCTCCAAAGAATCCCCCCAAAGAATCATTGGCTTCTAAAGTAAGGGGAAGTGACAAGAGTCATTTACTCAGAGACAATATTTATTTACAGAGAGTCGGGCAATAGATTTTTTAGGGGGGAGGGTTCAAAACCACACCCTCCCTGGTAAGCCTTGATTGGCTCTAGTGGTGTTACAATAGAGATAAGTACATTTTTTAAAATAGCTTTTTACGAGTCGGGCAATAATTTCGGGGGTGGGAGGGTTCAAACACAGACCCCTCCTATGTAAGGTCTTGATTGGCTCTCCTGGTTTAACAATAGAAGTAAGTAAATTTTCAAAAGTACAATAGTGCATATAAGGTAGACCGAGAATTTTAATAGAGCAAAATACACCTTCTTGCAAATGCTGCAAGTAAAAAAAAAACTAAAACATTTTGTTAAGAGAAGTTTAACTACTTCTCATAAAAACAACAACTGATAATGTTTAATGTTTTTAAAACCTTATGTGCCTTGAATAAACACTTTATTTAAATAAATTCGTTCAAAATAGAAAATCTTAACAAGGACAGCTTTGGATTTGCTTCGCTGGATGATTACTCGGAAGCTGTAAGAAAGTTTCGCCAGCATTGTATGTGACTGACAATTTCAAAATTTAAACCTATGTAGTGGTGAAAAAAAAAGTTCACTTTCCCTTTCTTTTCTGCTAACTTGTCTTCTCTAATTCCTATTTTAAACAAATGTTGTGCGTCCCAACAGGAATAGCTCTGACAGGAGTCACTGCTCACTTTAGCAATCGGATTTCTTGTTGCCAGTTGAAAAAAATATTTTCACGTGGGTGAGTATTTAGCTCGGGTGATTGTTAATCTGCTGTTACAGATTTTTGTTGTTACGGATAATTCTGGTACCTTCTGTTACAGATAATTTTTTAAAAATTCGCTTCTCCGGCGGGCAAAATTATGCTTAAAAGAAATTATAGATACCTATTTATCCACAGGCATAAATATAATATCAGTTTTCTTTTCAGATTCAAAAGAACATTTTTTAGATTCCTTTCTAGGGTGGCTTCAGAGGATGTTGTTTTCAATCGTGTGCGTTCGTTTTCGTCGTACATCAGCCATTAGTCGCACAGCAACATGATATAGTCGTTTTCCCTTGAATAAATCAAAAGTCTTTTGTCAGAGCTTAACTTTCTACTTTGCTTTTCACTGTCTACTTTCATTAGGAATTGTATTTTCATTTCGGCTAAGTTACCTCCCATAATTTCTTTTTCAAAGAATTGCGGTATAGGCTATCGTATCGAACCCATGGTCCTAGAATATCGGGAGAGGGCTCGTTTAAACGGAAATTAAAAAGTTCTTGTGCCCTTTTTAAGTGACCAAAAAGATTGGAGGGCAGCTAGCCCCTCTCTTATGCCCCTTTTTTCGCCAAAGTAGTTCGATCAAAATTTTAAGACAGCCATTTTCTTCAGTATAGTTGAAAGGTCCAATATCTATGTCGTTGGAAATAGCATGAACCCCCCACAACTCCTGGGGAAAGGTTTTTAAGTTACGAAATGTGCCCATTGTTTACGTATAGTATGTGTTATTGGGAACTATGCATACATTTCTAAAAGCTTGAGAACAGCTACAGGTAAAAACTTTGAGGGGCGTCTAATTTTACTTCAGCTGTCGTTTTTCCCATCGCCCACTGAAAAGGCACCTTGAAGTGTGCGGGTATTCGGTTTTCTTCTGTTGCAGATCATTGTTGAAAATGTGTTTCTCTAGTTGGCAATATAGTTATATTTGAAATCAAATTAAAATCTCTAATAACAGATAAAGCTTTTAATTAAGACAGTGAAGAAAATATACACTAATAAAAGCCCGAGTATTTTGGCTTCGCGTCCAAAAGCCTTCATCAATACAATAAAACGAAAAACACTAAACAGTTAATACATACAAGAAGTCGACAGTTGATAGCTAACACAAGTAGAGGGGATATGGGAACATCAAGGCTTCCGGACATGAGGCCGAAGCATTCGGGCTTATATTAGTGTAAAAATTATTTTCAACACTTTTTCAATGATATCGTATGAAACTTACATATTTTATCATGAAGTCATTATAATGAAATTATATGCTTTCGTTTTATTATCATTATAATGGAATCAAAAAGAAAATGAACATTCATTTTAAATTGCGGTGATTTTAGGATACATTTATTCGTGAATGGTAGCATGTCTTATCTTCATGTTTGAAGTTATTATTTATCTAAATTTCAGTTCGTTTTAGACTTTTATTTAAGCTGCGTTAAGGAAAAGAGCTTCGGACCGCATTATGGAAAGAAAAAAGAATCAAAATAAAACATACGTACAGCAGCGTAATCTTCTCGATTTCAGCAAATAATGACACTAAAAAATTAGCCTCAAAAGAAGTTCTAAAAAAAAATGGGAAAACAGAGAGCCTTTTAGATACACTTAGTGTTGCAATGTCTAAAAGATTATTTATTACAAAGTTTTTTTTTTAAATAAATACTTACATGCTTCGAACTTATCGTGTTTTTTAGATAGGTTTTCAAATGGGTCTCGAAAATATAGGGACCTCACGAAAATATAGGGAGGGAAAAGTGTTTTGTTCAGAACCTTTGGATAGAGGGGAGGGGAAATTTGTGGGGTTTTTTTCATGAGAATACTAAAAAGGCATTTTCAATTGAAAAACTAAATTGAAAGGTCTTTCAAAATCTGCCCTTGCCTTCCCTCCCTAATTGACGTCCCTGTTCAGAGAACGTCAATTCCATTTGCCGCGATTCGACCCTCCTTCATGATTTAAGTATTCAAGGCCATCCCGCCCTGTCGCAACACTGGTCTCCAGAACAAGAATCTCTAAGCCTGTGTTTGCACAAAAGGGTGGATCTCCCTGGCAATACGTGAGTAGGGGTTTGAATCCCATCAGCCTAAAATGATGTAGAGATTATACACTATCGTCTCTAAATAATCAAACAAGAAGTAGAAGAAGAAGAATGTTGCTTTCAATCACAACCTTCTTTTATGATGTTATCAGCCCTTTTTTTCTTTGCTACTGGTTCTTTTTCCTATTTATTTAATTTTGTATCACCAACAGTAGATCTCGTTTATTATCGGCTAATTCTGGACAAACACCGGTCGTAATTCATACAGCGCTATCGTTGGTTTTTTTTCCCTTGAAAAAATTCACAGAGTTCTATCATAACTTACCTTTAGGAAACTAATTGGTCGATCCTAGAACAAAACCTGAACATAAAACATTTAAATATAAAATGTCAACCACTAATCCAAAGAGCATGCAAAACTGACAAGAGGGGAGAATCATGTTCGTCTCAAAGAAATAAATAACAAACGACGTCAAACGTCGCCCACAAAAATAATAAAGTTATAACAATTTGACTTTTTTTGTTTCCTCTTATTTACTCTAGCTTTAACTTGGGCCAAAGTTAAAAACGACTTTTGTCAAAAGGGTACAATAGGTGTAGACTATGTATGTACATTTTGTATGTAGCCTATATTCTGTAAACGAGCATAACTATAGCTATTGTCCAAGCCGGGTTAATAAACAAAAATATCCCTACTTTCAGAAAAGATCATGGTGGATCCTAAGAATTTAGCCTTAAGTTGAAATTAGAATTTTAATAAATCAAAAATTAATGTAAGCTTCTTTGGAATATTCCGATATATTCCAAAGTGTATATATATAGTTCTTAGTTCTTATAGTCCTTATCTAGTATATAAAGTATATATATATAGTTCTTAGTTCTTATAATTCTTATAGTCCGATATATATAGTTCTTCAGAGTAACGCGACACTGTCAACGATGCTAGTAGTTTTTCATAATTTCTAGTTGGCCTGTATTATAGCAGCAAGTCTTCCTTTTCATTCAGTTTCCCATTTTTTTATTTAATAATTTTTTTTTCTTTTACTCCAATGGAGAAAAGTCAAATAAGTAATTCAATTACAACAAAAAATGATTTGACTTGAAAATTAGTTACATACCGTAAAGCACTGTCTGGAGTTTCCTAATGTTTTACTTGATTTTAATTATTTACCTATCAGGTATGTATTTAATTATAATTATTTCTTAAATTTTTTATTTATGTTCTACATTTTGGAGTTCCAGTGTGCATTTGAAAGACGTTGCAAACTCCAATTTGGAATATCTTGATTTTCCCCAATAGAATCAAAAGTGAAATAAAGTTGTTGCTCTGGGGAACTGCAAAAAACAAAATTTAGTTTTAAATGTAATTTTAAATTCATAATAAAACAGTATAGGAGCAAGTCGAAGATATGAAATAGAACATAAAAATCAAATTACTCATTAATTTTTATTGAAAATAATAACATGTGTTTACTGGATAGGTTCGGTTACAAAGAAGCAAACAGTATGGATGAGTTTTACAACTCTAGAAGAAAAGACATTCAATATTCATGGGCATACTCTTGTTTTCTCTAGTTTTGTTAAGAATTCACAGGATTTCCTTGCATATAAATATATATATAACATCTCCACATGTAAAAGTGAGTCAGAAGAGAGAAAGTCAGACACTTAAAAAGAAGTTTGTATAGGAATTAGAGCCCAGTGTAAAGTTTCCTCTCAAAAGTGCACCCCCGAAAACTTCCCTCCCTCTGAGAAATTCTCCCCATGGAAAATCCCCCCAGTAGAAAATTCACCCCTCCCCAATCGGAAAATGCATACATACTTCCCAATAATAAATACTATACGTAAACAATAGGCAAATTTTATTCCTTAAAAACCTTTCCCCAAGGGATAAGGGGGTCATGTTATCTACAAAGGCGTAGTTACTGAACTTTTCAACTATGCTAAACAAAATAAATATCTCAAAATTTTGATTGGATGACTTTGGGGGAGGGGGTGAATGGGCATGGGAGGGGCTAGTTAAGCTCCAATCTTTTTGGTCACTTAAAAAGCGCATTAGAACTTTTATTTTCCGTTTGAATGAACTCTTCCGATATTCTAGGAACATTGGTTCAATACGATCACCTCTGGGAAAAAATAAACTGATCTTTCTTCTGGCAAAAAATACAAAATTCCACATTTTTGCCGATGGGAAATTGAAACCTTCACAGTAGGGTTCTCTGATACGTTGAATCTGATCGTGATTTAGATTACTTGACTTTCAGGGGGGTGTTTTCCTCCATTTTTTGAAAATCATGCAAATTCTCTCAGGCTCGTAGCTTTTGATGGGGAACACTAAACTCAATGAATCTTGTAGATTTGGAATCAGCATGAAATGTCAATTCTTTTGATACATCTACTGACATCGAATATGTTTTTTTAGAGTTTCGGTTACTATTGAGCCACGTTGCTCTTTACTCATAGTTCGTTACCATGAACTGTTTGAAAACTGAGCTTATTATTTCGCAATACATATATCCCTAGTTACTGAAAAGTTACCATATTAATCTTGCAACCGCCAGAATGTTAAAAATTCAGAAAAGTTGACTAGGGATGAGGCCATGATTACATCATGCGACGTAATCATGACGTAACTACCATGCGAGCAAAGTGAGGGCACCTTTCCATGAGCCCAGCTAGCAGATTACAGTCAATTAGACAAGATTTGAAATCATATCTGATTGATTCAAACCGAGCTAAAGCTGCTATCTAAACTAGGAAAATGATTGGCGACGATAATTTGTCAAACCAGATGGAGTATCAACTCTCGTTAATGGCTGATAATTTATTTGTGTCGGTTTCTAGATTTAACGACTAGTAGATTTGTTTCCAATTAGCGAACCAGGTCGCTTGTATTTTTGCTTCCTCCCTTGTCTTTTTAGCTCTCTTGCAATCGTTTTTGCGGCAATCATTTACTAAACATTATATTTACACAAAAATCCTTTTTATAATTACGAGAAAAGGCCGAAAGATATAACAATAAGTTGCTTTTGAGTTTTATCTTTTTTTTTTCAGCGTGACATGTCTTTCTTACCAAATTTATGTAATAATTTTTAGTGTCATTAAAAATTATCATGGCATAAGAAAGAAAAAGCAAATAGTCAACTTTTCTTTCTCCGGAAAGAGCTTTCGTTAATAACACGCTTTCGCACTTCCGCAAGAAATTACTTCTTTGCTTTTCTATTATACACAGACTTTTTCTTGTTGTAGGAAATTATTAACGCAGCATGAAACACAGGATGATACAAGTAAAAAGAAATAGTGCAATAAATAACTTACGAAAGCTAAATTAAGGTAATAAAGAGCAATGTCAGATAAAAGACACAGTCTACGATAAAGAAAAAGTTAGAAACTCTTAGAAAGTTAGAAAAAGTAAAAAACAACTTTCGTTTTTTTCTTCTTTATCATCAATCCAAAAAATTGTGCCTAGATATGATGAATGTTAAAAAAAGAAGTTAAGCACAACCCACCAACAATCCAGTAACATTGCTGGCTGATGACATGAGCAGACCAATCTTCTTCTCGTTTACAATATAATCTTATATGGCGAGTCTTTTTGTCGGTTACTTCCAGCGGGTTGTAAACAGAAATTTACTTTGGGGGAGAGGGAGGGTCAATTTTGACAAAAAAAATACTACCATAGCAAATCATATGAAAAGTTCACGAAACTATTTAACAAATTGTAAGAATCATGAGGGTTTATTGGGGGGAGGGTCAAGGATATGAAGCTCCTACTCCCTCTTTCTACGTGCCTGGGCACTTGAAAAATGTTTCACTAGAAAAAATCAATGTCTTTTTTACTATAAACGCCCATTCTTATTTTATTAGTCCAAAAATTTGATTCGAAGAAACATATACACCATGTGGCACAAGTCACGGTGGTGTAAAATTGTACCAATTATGGAATGAGGAGGCGTATTGCGGCAGAAGTGTGCCTAAGGGCGTGATGTCAGGTGCGTCGGAGTGCGTGATGGAAGAGGTGGTGATCCTATGTCTACACCAGGTGTCGGAGAGTGGGTAGCTCCTCGGTTTGTGCAAAGAAAGGATTCGATTGGGCAAAACTATTAATCAAGGATTGTCACTAGAAGTAAGTTCTATCTAGATTAATAAATCCCAAGCGGTTGCCCACTTCCTACCACGTGGTGTACATTTCGAGACGCCAAGTGTTCGTGCCGTCCAGCTCAGCCACAGTTGGCACTGTCCCCAAAACATTTGACATACTCCTCAAAACCCTTGGCATGCGCCATCAGGTCTACATGATTTCTTAGAATGAGTAACCCCTCGATTGGTGCAAATTAGTGGACATCCTCTATCTGGTTTGAGCGCTGGAATTTTCTCTCTTTAAATTTTATTGCCATAAAATTTTACGCATTGGAGTTTTTTTGTGTTTTTTTAAGAGAATAATAATTTTTGGAAAAGATCACTGGAGAAAGTGCCAAATTTTTTTTCGGTATATTTCCATCATCTGCAAAATTTTATGTGATAATTTTTTTCTTTATTTTGTATATTTTATTTCCTTGAGCAACAATAACAATTTTGAAAGATAGCGAACACTAAACTTATTTCAGCCGTTTTCCGGGTTGGAACTTTCAGATCCCCTCCTTTGGAGGTCACAAACTTCCGCATCTTAAAATTAGCCACGTAGGCTTAAGCTGGGTTAACGTAGGCTTATCAGTACAGAAAGTAGCTGGGAAAATTCGTGTAAGATATGGACTAAAGCTAGGTGCCCACAGAAAGTAAATTCGCTGACGCTAGGCGAATTAGTCGTCGTCAGGCAAATATTTTCAGCTTCGCACGTCCAAAATCTGCAGTTCGCACCTTTCAACTCCGAGTCGAATTTTATTCGCACGATAGATATTCGCAAGACGAGATACAATGAACTTCTAAAAATTTCTTTAATTTACTTCTACAAACTATAATATATTATAAACTTCAATATATTACATTACAAACTATAATATATTAATAAACTTCTTTAACCATAAAAACTTCAAAAAATTCGCGTTCTGTGATGCATACCACGCGAATTCGCTGTCGTGATGCGAACTCACGAATTCGTCTGTGAAAAAAATTCGCTTTCTGTGGGCACCTAGCTTAAATCTTGAAACATACTCGTATATTCACATTTAAAAGGTGAACTTGTCAACCCAGCTAAGTCTTCTCAATTAGAAGAATCGCTTTTTTCTCAATTAACTTCAGTTAACTATTAATAACAAAGAAACCTAATATCGTGGAATCATATTTCTCAATTACAAAAATCTTATTTCAAATTTGATATCCCAGTTTCCCAGTTTTTTTTTATAAAAAGTGACAGTAATTGTTACCTTACAACTCGCGGGATTCTATGGAGCTTCTATTCGTAAGGTTTTGTTAAAAAAAAGTTAGTTAAGATTAGTTAAAAAAAAGAAAAAAAATTAGATCATGCGCTATAATATTTATTTCCCCACGTCCCGCTAGATTTAGAAAAAAATACCCCTGCTCTGGTAGTTTCATTCGAAATGACGTTTTTTTATTCCATAAAAAAATTGACTCCCCCCTCCTAAATTTTGAAAACTACGTTTTTAACCCCGCCCTAACAATTAAGGTAACGGGGGGATATTGATCTTATGAGTACTCTGATTTTGATGATATTCAATTTGACTCCTACATAATCCCTTCAAATGAGCTCTCTTCTGGTATATACCTACCTAGATTAGGTATTTAATATATGCTATGCTTTACCTGTGTCGGAGTGCTTTAATAGAAGGGCATCTCTAATTTTTAGACCAGACTCCCGTATATAGAATTTTTAATTCTGGATGGGGGGGGTCATAAGGGAATCTCCTCTGGGCTATGTATGTAAACTGTTTAGACTAATTATCAGTATTTATTTACTTTTCTCTTCCAGAACTCAACTGCGGCCTTCTCTCAATTTGATACTGACAGGGACGGAGTGATTACTGTTCACTATGAACAATTTCTGCAAATGGTTTTTAATACCAAAGTTTGATGCTTCCATTCAACGGGGTGATGTATTTTAATCAAACAGTTCGTGGTAACGAACTGTAAGTAAGGAGCGACCCGGCTCAATGGTAACCGAAACTCTAGAAAACGGGTTTTTGATACCAATAGATATATCAAAAGAATCAGATTTCAATGCTGATTTCAAATATATATATTTCATCAAGTTTAGTGCTACCCATCAAAAGTTACGCGCCTGAGAAAATTTGGCTGATTTTCAAAAAAAGGGGGAAAGAACCCCTAAAAGATACAGAGAATTAATGAAAATAACACCATCATATTTAGCGTATCAGAGAACCCTACTGTAGAGTTTTCAAGCTCATATCTACAAAAGGGTGGAATTTTATATTTTTTGCCAGAAGAAATATCACGGATTCGTGTTTATTTTTTTTTTTTTTTTTGTTTGTTTTTTTTCCCCAGGGGTGATCGTATCGACCCAGTGGTCCTAGAATATCGTGGGAGGGCTCATTGGAACGAAAATTAAAAGTTCTAGTGCGCTTTTTAAGTGACCCAAAAAAATGGAGGGCAACTAGGCCCCCTCCCACGCTTATTTTTTCCCCAAAGTCACCCAATCAAAATTTTGAGATAGCATTGTGTTCAGCATGGTCGAAAATATAATAAATATGTCTTTTAGGATGACTTAATCCCCCGAAGTTCCCAGAGGGAGGGCTAAAAGTTATGAACTTTACCCCATGTTAACATATAGTATTGGTTATTGGGAAGTATACAGAAGTTTTCAGGAGGTTTTTTTTCTGGTAGTGAGGGGGAAGGGTGGGTCGGTGGTTATGTTGGAGGATCTGTTCATGAAGGAAGTTTTCACGGGGGAAGGGAAATTGCCATGAAGGGGGCGCCGGACTTGCCAGCATTATTTATTGGTTATTGGGAAGTATACAAGCATTTTCAGGAAGGATTTTTTTCTGGAGGGACGGCTAGAGGAGGGGGTTATTCTGGAGAATGTGTCTGTGGAGGATGTTTCTTTGGGGTAAGGGACATTTCTAGGAAGGGGGCGCCGGATTTCCAAGCATTATTTAAAAAACTATCAGAAATTAAATAAAAAAAAAAACAAGTCTTTTCAACTAAAATGTAAGAAGGAATATTAGAAATTAAAACGAACAGAAATTATAACGTATGTGAGGGGGTTGTCCCCAAGTCAATACCTCGCTCTTTAAGCTACAGTTTTTTTTTAGTGATTTAAAAAGAGCTATCTATTATAATTAAACGGCCTTGTTGTTTCTGTTGTTTGTTTATAAGATATTGTTTTAAATGTTAACTTAAAGGGCGTCGTTTTGACTACGGGTAGAACCCCATCATATACGTAATAACATATATGTAATGAAAAAGACAATAAAAAAACAAGCTATACGGCTCAATAGTAATCGAAGCTTTTAAAAACGGAATTTTGATGTCAATAAATGTATCAAAAGAATGGGCTTATAATGCTGATTCTAAATATATAAATTTTATTAAGTTTAGTATTACTCATCAAAGGCTACGAGCCTGAGGAAATTTACTCGATTTTTTAAAGAGGGGGGAAACATCCCCTACAAGTGAAAAATTTTTAATGAAAATCACACCGTCAGATTCAGCGTATTAGAAAACCCTATTACATAGGTTTCAAGCTCATATCTGCAAAAATCTGCAACTTTGTATTTTTTGCCAGAAGAAATATATACGAATATAGAAGTTAGTTACGTAAGTTAATTTGTAAAGACATCCATTTAGCAAAAGAAAAGTAAAATTTTTATGCAAATAAAAGCTGCATTAACTAAAAAACAATCAGAAATTAAATAAAAAAACAAGTTTTTTTAACTGAAAGTAAGGAGCGACATTAAAACTTAAAACGAACAGAAATTATTCCCTATATGAAAGGGCTGTCCCCTCCTCAACGCCTCGCTCTTTACGCTAAAGTTTGACTCTGTCTCACAACTTTATTTTTTAAAACAATAAAAAACTTTAGCGTAAAGAGCGAGGCGTTGAGCAGGGGAGAGCCCCTTTCATATACGGAAGAATTACATTTCAACTGAAATGTAAGAAGGAATATTAGAACTTAAAACGAACAGAAATTATAATGTATGTGAGGGGGTTCTCCCCCAAGTCAATACCTCGCTCTTTACGCTACAGTTTTTTTTTAGTGCTTTCAAAAGAGCTATCTATTCTAATTAAACGGTCTTTGTGATTCAGGGGTTTGGGGCTGTCCCCTCCACAACGACACACTCTTTACGATAAAGTTTTACGCTGTCTCACAACTTTATTTTTTAAAACACTAAAAAACTTTAGCTTAAAGAGCGAGGCGTTGAGGAGCGGACAGCCCCTTTCATATATGGAATAATTACATTTCAACTGAAATGTTAGAAGGAATATTAAAACTTGAAACAAACAGAGATTATAACGTATGTGAGGGGGTTCTCCCCCAAGTCAATACCTCGCTCTTTACGCTACAGTTTTTTTTTCGTGCTTTCAAAAGAGCTATCTATTCTGATTAAACGGCCTTTTTAATTCAGGGGTTTGTGAATCAAAATTTTTTTTTTACTTTTAACGTAAAGAGCGTGGTATTGACTATGGGGAGAACCCCCTCATATACGCAATAACATATACGTAAAAAAAAACAATAAAAAAACAAGCAATACGGCTCAATAGTAATCGAAACTTTTAAAAACGGAATTTTGATGTCAATAAATGTATCAAAAGAATATGTTTATAATGCTGATTCTAAATTTATAAATTTTTTATTAAGTTTAGTATTACTCATCAAAGGCTACGAGCCTGAGAAAATTTACTCGATTTTTTAAAGAGGGGGAAACATCCCCTACAAGTGAAAGAATTTTAATGAAAATCACACCGTCAGATTCAGCGTATCAGAAAACCCTATTACATAGGTTTCAAGCTCATATCTGCAAAAATCTGCAACTTTGTATTTTTTGCCAGAAGAAAAATATACGAATATAGAAGTTAGTTACGTAAGTTAATTTGTAAAGACATCCATTTAGCAAAAGGAAAGTAAAATTTTTATGCAAATAAAAGCTGCATTAACTAAAAACGATCAAAAATTAAATAAAAAAAAACAAGTTTTTTAAACTGAAAGTAAGGAGCGACATTAAAACTTAAAACGAACAGAAATTATTCCGTATATGAAAGGGGCTGTCCCCTCCTCAACGCCTCGCTCTTTACGCTAAAGTTTGACTCTGTCTCACAACTTTATTTTTTAAAACAATAAAAAACTTTAGCGTAAAGAGCGAGGCGTTGAGGAGGGGACAGCCCCTTTCATATACGGAATAATTTCTGTTCGTTTTAAGTTTTAATGTCGCTCCTTACTTTCAGTTTAAAAAACTTGTTGTTTTTATTTAATCTCAGTTAAGCATCGAACGCAGATAAAGCTTAAATTTCGATAACAAAAATCTCGTTTCTCGATTAAAAAAACATCATTTCAAATTAAAAAATCTCTTGAAATTAATAGTATAGCTGTTATGGCAAGCGGAAGGGATCTAGGTGTAACTGCCTTTGCATGAAGATATGGAAACAAGCTTCCACTTCTAAAATTTTCTCAAGCCATACACAATCCCCATCTGGGTTTTGGGCCTTAGAGTCAGCTAAATGCGAATAGAATGCGAAGGATAGCAAAACTGCTATTAAAAATCTACGCTTTACTTGCTGTAAAATAAGAGCATTTTAAGACTACTTTAACATTACATTGACACGTGTATGGATGATTTTAAGAGGGAGGAGGTCCCAGATAGGCCAGCAACACAGTTCTGAGAAGGAGGGGGCAGAAATTAGAGAGGTATCCAACATTACATCTTTTTGACCTCTGACAGAGGGTGGGGGGATAAATACCCAGTACATCTCCCTCCACTTTACTGAAGGGGTTATGTCCAGGGCCGTATCCAGGATTTTTTTTCGGGGGGAGGGGGAGGGGTACGAAATAACTCCAAAAATGCATAAAACATTTTTTTTATTTATTTTTGTTACGTTTTTACGGGTCGGAAAAACATTTCTGGGGGGGGGGGGGGTTTAACCCCCCTGTAAACCTCTGCTGTCACCACTATGTAAACCTCTCTTTAGTTCTTTATTTGTATGCCTTTTACATTGGCAGATGTAATGGTTTACGTGAATTCCAAAGATAGACGATAAACGTTGGTACATGGTCTTTATTAAATAACGTGAGAATACACATAGAGAAAATAAGGTAGCACAAGAACAACTAACTACGACGAAGCCTTTAGAAATGAACCAAGAATATAACTTTTCTGGAACGGAAGTTCAAGGCCTGGGAACGAGCCCTTTCCCACGACTAGCTTTAGTCCCAAGAGCCCCCCCCCCCCTGGACCGCTATCGTTGACACATAAATGCCCACTTAACTAAGAAATGAGATACCCGGAAGAGCTTCTCCAATTGATGTTAAATACTTTACAGATTCTCCCCCCTGTTTTTAGTTAAATTTCCCAAATTTGGCTTATCCCCTTCTCATTAAACCCCCAAACTTTAATTGAATTCAAAACATTCCCTTTCCAAATTATTGACTTCTCGCCTACTAAAATTCTACAGCATGAACTAGTAAACAATTATATAATAAAAACACTACACAATACTTGCATAAGTAAAAACTTACATAGTATAAACGAACCCCACTAACAACATTAGTCGGAAACTGGATATTTTAACACTTCATTTTTCTTTCTATACTTTAAAATAGATTTGTTCCCCATCCCCTGAATTTGATGAGGACAAGGAAAGTTGGGGTTATGTATAAACTTCGGATTAGGGCAAAAGGAATGACCGGGAATGGCTAATTAATCCTGAAAATACCAGCGACAAATAAATGAAATTGCAGAAACTCTAAAAATCATACCATGCTGCAATGACGTTAAGATATTATTCCCAATAAAATCCTCGGGGTTTTATTGCTGCGGAACGCCTCGGTTTAGACCTATTTGGTTTTTCTCTACTAGCTTGTGGTTCAACAAATGGCAGTACTACTGGGGATTTCTCTACATTATTATTGGTGCTACTCTCCTGGACAGTATTACTTGTAGGACTAGTATGTTTCGACAAAATAGTAGATACATTAGTCATGTCAAGGTGAGTATCCCCTGTGTTTACATCCACAAATAATGGGTTGGTGGTATTGGACTCCTGGACTGTTAATTCCCCGTTTTGGCTTCTTGATTCTAATTAGGCGGTGCTTGAGTTACCTTTATTTCTTAAACTTTGTTGCTGTGCTACTGGTACATCTATACATAAAGAAATTTCTTTTAAACGCTGACCTAAACGCCCAACATCATTTAATGTCTTTTCCGATTCTTTAGTGATTGGTTTATTACTTACATACTCAGAGTACTCTGGATTTTTTGCAAGAAATACGGAGGGGTCTTTGACTGGTTTCATTAGTCTGATGTTTACTATTCTTCTGGTACCCTTTCCGTCTAGTTCCTGTAGTAGGAAAACTTGGTTTGGTTGTATTACTTTTATTATTATGTATGGACCGCGAAATTTCAATTTTAACCCTTTGCATGTCATATCCTGAACATAGGTAATGTCTCCCTCTTTCAACCTTGGAATTTTTGTGTTGTTTTTATTATATTGTCCGGCCTGAACTTCTCTTGATTTTTCGATTTCCTTGCGACAAACACTATGGAGGTAAAAAAGCTGTTGGACATGGCTAGCTGCAAACTCTTCGTAACTGCTGAAGTCGTCCCGTCTCGGTCGCAGTAACTTTAAATCAAGATAGGAAATCGGTTGTCGACCGAACATAAGTTGGAATGGTTGAAATTTTGTGGTTGATGAAATAGCGCTATTGAGTACCACTCTGTAAACCTCTGCTGTCACCACTCTGTAAACCTCTCTTTAGTTCTTTATTTGTATGCCTTTTACATTGGCAGATGTAATGGTTTACGTAAATTCCAAAGATAGACGATAAATGTTGGTACATGGTCTTTATTAAATAACGTGAGAATACACATAGAGAAAATAAGGTAGCACAAGAACAACTAGCTACGACGAAGGCGAGAGATGGACTGCCTTTAGAAATAAACCAAGAATATAACTTTCCTGGAACGGAAGTTCCAAGCCTGGGAACGACCCCTTTCCCACGACTAGCTTTAGTCCCAAGAGCCCCCCCCCCCTGGACCGCTATCGTTGACACATAAATGCCCACTTAACTAAGAAATGAGATACCCGGAAAAGCTTCTCGAATTGATGTTAAATACTTTACACCCCTACCCCTAAATACGGCCTTGGTTATGACACCCATATCAAATTGCATAGACCAAAGTTGTATTTCATTCCAATAATAATTTTCAGTATTATTGCTATAGGAACACTTGGTTCATTTTTACCGGAAATACTAAAACAGTTTGTACGCTAATTCCACAGTTCCTACATGAGAAAGATCATTAAGTAGCAGGTCATTAAGTCATTAAATAATTAGGTCATAATAAATCAAGACTTGAGCTATTATCGAATTGCATTACCTCTTTGATGTGTTTCTTAAAAGCAAGAATGTTGCCAAGAACATTGTAATCAAAACATTATGTCTGTAGAAATTATGGATTTTCTGGGTTACAATTTTTCAAGAGGGAATGGGGAAAAACCTTGCTTCCAGGATATACCCTATATCCCTTCCATCTTTGCGCAAGAAAATATGAATGTCAGCTTTTTTCAAAACCAAAATAATTCTGCAAAAAGAGGGGAGCTGATAGATTTCTTGTTATCAAAAACATAAAAATAACTGTAATTATGAATGTATTTCTCAAAAGCTAGGGTGGGGGGGGTGAATTTATCATTTTTCAATTTTTTAATGAATTTTAAAAAGAAGTCGTTTTTCAATAATGCAATCGAGACTGTAACGTGATTTTCACATTTTATTTCAATCTGAAGAATTGATCCAAATTCAAAGCTTTTTAATACAGGGCGAGGGTTATTGGTCAAATCGTGTCTCCTGGAAGATCACACCAACAATTCCACCTTTATGCAGGCGAACATCAATAAAGTCGTTTGTACAATATATTCTTTTACAATACAAGCACGTGGAATCAGGAAAAGTTTTGCATGCTATTCGCAAAGAGTCTTCATTAAGAGCATACTACTACTACTAATACTAACAACTCACCGCAGCACCAAGCCGCCTAAGGCCAACACAGCTACGCACGCAACTCCTCCACCCCAATCGTTTCAAAGCCTCCCTTTTTACACCCACCCACGAAGTTTCCATTTCCTTTAAATCTTTTTCTATGACCTCCACCCACCCCAGACAGAGACGACCTGTTTTCTGTTTAGCCCTAGACGGCTGGCCGGAAAGGAAAATTTTCGACAATACGACATATTTCATCCGCAGAACGCGCCCTAGCCATCTCAACCTTTCTCTAATTATAGCCCTAGAAAGCGGGATTGAACCACATTTTTCGTATACCCTAACGACGGTCAGTCAGCCGGGTACCCAGAACAGTCCTTAAGCAATTTCTCTGGAAAACATCTAGGAAATCTTCATCCGCTTTTCGAAGCGTCCATGCTTCAGAGCCATATTTGACCACTGTCATCACTGTAGCTTCTAATATTCTCATCTTGGTTTGTGGACTTATCTTCCTATTCTTCCAGGCTTTTTTTTAACTGTGAAAAAACACCCTGAGCCTTGGCTATTCTACTTTTAACATCTCCACTGCTCCCACAATCTTTACTAATAATACTACCAAGGTAAGTGAAGCTGCCCACCTGATCAATCTTTTCATTACCTAATATTACCTTTTCATCTTGACTTATTCCTAGCCTTAGTTACTTAGTCTTCCTAAGATTAATTTTCAAACCAATTCTAGAACCCTGAACTCGCAAAACCTCTAAAACTTCATTCATTTTGCTCACACTTTCATCTAGGATGCTTAAATCATCAGAATAATCCAAGTCCAGGAGACTTTTTCCTCCCCATTTGATTCCGTGGTCTCCCATTGCCTTTCCTGTGCTCCTTTAAAAAACAAAGTCCATCAAAATAATCCATACAAAGGAGGATAGAACGCAACTATGCTTAACTCCTAATTTAATACAAAACCAGCTGCTAACCTCATTTCCTACCTTAACCGCAGCAGTGTTATTCTCGTACACAGCACTAATCACTTTAATGTATTTGTCTGGTATACCATACAACGATAAGACCTTCGCTACAACTCTTCTACCATCTGAGCCAGACGCTTTCTCGTATTCTATAAAACTAAGGACTAGAGTTCTTCGATAATTCAAGCACTTCTCAATTATTAACCTAAGAGTGAAAATTTGGTCGACACATACTCTACCTTTTCTAAAACCGCACTGCTTTTCTCTTAAAACTTTGTCTACGGTATCTCTCAGTCTAAAAAGTATCATATTACTAAGTAATTTGCTACCTACAGAGAACAGACTAATGCCTCGATAACTACCACACTCACTTTTATTACCTTTCTTATAAAGTGGCTTAATTAAGGTTTTCCTAAAATCGTTAGGTGTTTCCCTTTTTCAAAAATCATATTCATAATCTCCAGTAACTTATTTCTAACCTCAGAGCCACCATATTTAAGAAACTCATTTACCACCCTATCAGCACATGGAGCCTTATTATTCTTTAATCCTTTTAGTACTGTTGCTAATTCTTCCTCACAAAACAAATCTTCATTCACATCCAAGGTATCATATACTTTTTCATATTCCTCTGTATTTTTTCCTGCAACTCTATCTCGGTCAAGCAAATTCTCAAAATGTTCGGCCCTTCTCTCTTTAGTTATTTCCTTATCGCTAATTGTGGCCCCATTCCTGTCTTTAACTGGGCCAAGTCCGCATTGACTACTCCCTCTCAATTTGTTACTATGCCAGTACAATATTTTACTATTATGCCGTCTAACTGCATCTTCCAGGTCCTTAACAATTTTATCCATGGCCTCGACTTCACAGCTCCCTAATTCATACTTTAATGCTTTCTCCATTTTCTCTATACTCCTTTTGTTTTCATGCGATCCATCACTGTGATAACTCTTGTACAAGTCCTTTCTCCTTTCTGTTAAACATTAAAGCTTTTTCACTAATATTTTTAGCTGCCGTTCTAGCTTTCTTCCCTAATACACCTTCAGCAACTTCACAATTTATTTTTCTAAAATTATTCCAACCATCTTCCACATTGTCAAATTTTAAACTCTCAAGTTTAGTATTCAACTGTTCCTGGAAAGTTCCTCTCAAATTCTCATCCTGGAGTCTACCAACATCATAACTTCCCGGAAGGTAGTTACCCTTTCGAAATTTCATCTTTAAATTAACCCTTGACACTACTAGATGGTGATCTTTACTTTTAACATCAATAACAGCACTCGTTTATACCATAATATCTTTTATTGATCCTGCCAGTCTTCGGTTTACTATAACATAATCAATAAGGTTTGCTGTCTTACCATCACGTGAATACCATGTTTACTTATGAGCGATTTTATGACCAAACACCGTATTGGTTATAACTAGATTGTTATACCTACAAAATTGCAAAAATCTGTATCCATTACTGTTTTCTTTTTCTACACCAAGTTTACCTAGGCTAGGATACCATCTATCCCTATTTCTACCAACCTAGGCGTTATAATCTCCTAGCAGAAAGATCAAAATTCTACCTAGGACCCTGTTTTTTTTTTCCTGTTACTGTAAGTAGAGTTCGTCTGAGTCACTAATATCTCTGTCAGTCGACTCTACAATGATATATACTACTATTACTGACACCCTGAATTTTCTAGTCATAAAATGAGCAATTAAGAGCATAGCTCTAAAACAAACAACAAATATAGATGTGATATCACATACCAACCATAAACCATTATTACTAAAATACTTCATGCTATTGGCAAAGAATCTTCAATAAGAACATAGCACTAAAACAAACAACAAATGTAGATATTCCACAGGTGACACTACATAGGGGTATACCATCTGGTTCTATGGCAGGCGCGCTTTTTTGCCTGGGTAAGGAAAAATAAGCGCCGAAACCTGTACAGGCAAGTGAGTTTCCCTCTGAGGAGCCCTGATATGTGGTGATTACTTGTGGAATATTAAATTTTGTAGAATTAAGGAGCTATGGCTTGGTTTTGGGACAACGATTTACACTTATTAATGCTGAATTTGCTCTATTTTGGACTTGATTTTTGGACTATTGGGTTGGATGTACTGTTTTGTTCTTGGTGATTGTATGGATGAGTAAGGTCTAGACCTCGTTCAAGTGCTCATTTATCTCAGATACTAAATTAGGAATACAGTTTTTTTTCTTGTTTTTAAACCAAGTAATTACCTGTAATACACTATAGATGTGACATCACATATCAACCATAAACCATTGTTACTAAAATACTTGTTATTTTAGCGTCGAAAGAAAAGCTTAGAAAATCATTGCTCGAATTCAAGGCCAGTTTCACAAAATAACCCTGGGTAGACTTTACAAAGGTTTTTTCGCCACACATGTCTTCTTCTTGGTCCCATTATGGAGTTTTTTCACACTATCTGAGCGTAAGAAAATTCGATCTCTATTGATCCGTTTGAGCAAATATCTTGTGCAGTTCCCGCTTTGGACCGTTAACCGGTACATTTCAGTTTTGATATTGTTTCAAAATGGACCTCCTTGTGGAGAGGTGGCTTAAGAGTCGCAAAAGTATTTTCGACGTTTCGATTAACTGTTAGTTGTGTTGTCTACGTAGTTGAGATCCTATTTTTCTCACGAGTTTTTTCTTGATTCTTTCTTTTTCTTTAATTTTCTCTATCTTTGTACTCCTTTATGTGCATTTTATGGATGTACAGAGGGGTCGAAATGGATTATTATTATTACTGAACAGATTCACGAGCAGCACTGGGTGCTTGCAACTTGTTGCCTCATTAAACCGTGAAAACAAATAAGCGAAACTCATTCAAACTTGACAAGGCTTTTCGTTCACAAAAATTCGAACACTACCAATCTGTTCATTCGCAAATAAAAATATACTTCAAAGGACGGTTATAATACATTCTTAAGATACTTGGTACCATTTATTTTTCGCTTATTTGTGCGGATTTTTCACCCGTGTCTCTTTTTTATGTTTGGCACCCGGTACTACCAAAATCTGCATAACTGTGTATGGAGGTCTTTGTGATAAAAATTAAATTCTCGATTTTTTTAAATATACATGGCTGCGTAAATTTCTACTTAAAAATCTTGGAACAATAATAATATTGAGGAAGACATAAACCTTAAAAAGAAAATAGGAACCCACTCTGTGCTGTTCAAAAATTATGTATCTTTAAAGTCATCTTTTGGTTATACCCGAGGCAAATTATAGTCACACTTGTAGATGAAATCAAAATTACGCACGAACACAGTGTCAATGATTTTTTTTCCATTCGTAATTTGTTGAGTCGAGCAATATTCAAGTTTTACCCGTAAATGTTTATGATTGACTAATCAGGGTGAAGATAAAATTTCGAAATTAGAAAAATTAGAAGCTTTGAAGAAGACCTTTCTTATCTGTATCACGAATCTGGCACAGAAACTACTAAGATATATTGGTAGGAGACAAAAGTTAGATGCAAATTACACTCAACCTAACGTTGATATATGCTATTCTAGACAATTTCTCGTTATTTCAATTTTGCGCTTCCCTTGCACAAGTGTGACGTTAAGATCAAGAAAGCATAGGTCATTCTTAGATCTTGTTTTTTTTTACCAGCAAGTGTGGCCCAAGACTGTGGCTTAAGAATCAATTGTAACATGTCTTCGCAAAGCTGGCTCCACAACAAGACTCGTTCAATCCTTTCATAGGGCGTCCAAAATTAATGCTATTTAAAACCTGTTTTTTCATACATCTTCCCTTTTTATCAACCAGAATGCCTATGGTTAGGCTCAAGCATCAGCTGCAGCGTGTGTTCAGAAATCTGGTCTGGTACCAAATCATGTTCAATACTTTTGCATGGAATTCAGAATTAGAGCTGTTTCAACTTTTTTTTTATGTTTTTTTTTTCAAGACTATTTTTTGTTCAAATGACATATAAGGATAAAGAATGAGTTTGGTATATCCTGGTACACATTAAAACCAATAGTCAGATTGCATTTGAAGTTGGAAATAAGTACGAAAAGACTTCTATTTTATTCTTATTTTTCCATATTTAAAGAGAGCCTTCGGACAAATACCATAAAGAGTGTGCGTCTAGGGGCGGGGAGGGGGGCATCTACCACAACTTGTGCACATGTACTATTGTTGAAGTGGAAGGATTCCTTCGATTCCAAATTTCGCTTTTTTTATTAGTTTATTTTATTTGTGATTTCACTATTGTAAAAACTATCAACAATTATCAGTAAATTGTAAACCTACTAACGGTAGATTCATAATTAAACAATTATTCCAGTTAAAGTAATTATTCTGTCAGAAAACCGCATAGCATAACACAAGTAGGGGGCTTCTGGGCCCATCCCAATCACACATTTTTCATTTACCTTCATGACTTTCATACATTAAGGCTTTAAAAATATATAGATGCCCTCATTCACATGGGGCCTTCACCCAATCCATTTACATGAGATTTGTAGTGCATGAGCTCAGGCATTACTTGCAGCGTGACTCCACAAAGCTAGTTCCACAGCAAAACTAGTCCAATCCTTTCAGAATTCAGAAGTAGTGCTATTACAACTTGTTTTCTGGAACTATTAAAAAAAGAATATTTAACAATTATATTGAAACAAGAATAAAAACTGAGTTCACTTACCAGTATACCCCGGTGTACATTTACATAAATAGTCAGAGGAGCCTTGAGGCTGGAAGCAAATTCCATTTTGACAGTCATGCTGTTGACACGGTGAAGTTTGAGGGTATAGCAGAGAGACCATGGGGGTAAGCTCACAATATTTCCCAGCAGTCTCTGGTGGACATTTGCAGTGGTATTCATTGACTCCGTCAACACAGGTTGCACCGTTCTGGAGAATAAGAACACTTAAATTCTCTTTATAACAGTTAGACATTAGATAATTTGATAAGAAAATTTTACGTTTACCCACTTTTCTGGCCAACGTCAACATAAACGGGAAAATATAAAACCAAACAGAACCAAGTAAGCTGCGTAAAGATATAAAACATTATAGAATAAATCATAACAGCATTGAGATTGTGTCTAGGGGCCTGGGTCTGTACTAAGTACACCAATTCATGAAAAAACGTACAGGAGGGGGAGCCAAAAGTATTTTATAAAGTTGATGAGGGGTTGCATTTTCAGTTTTTTTTTCTTCAATGTATACAGGCTAAGTTAATTTTCAATGAAAATCCAAAAAGAAATTTTAAAAATCTAACAGGGGGCAACCCCCCCCCCCACTTGACCCCAGCATGCACAATTTCTTACGTATCTCGACCTATCAGCAAAGTTGAGATGGCAACCTAAAGAGACTTCAGGTCATCTAAGACCAGGATTTTACCCCCCTCCATGCTGTTTTCCGAATCCGCTAAATCCACATCAAGGAGAATCTTCATATTAGAATGATTTTCCCTTTATCTAGCAACAATACTGATCAATTCTCAAAACATTCCTAAATTGTAAATAGCCTTCAATGTAAATTAAAGTCATACAATAAGGAGGATTTCCTCTTTTTTCTTCCACTACACTTATTTAATTTCAATTTAAGAGCCTCATTCTGCTCTGGAGCCTTTATCTACCTTTTTATCTCCCCAAAGATCCATTAAGAGCTCCATTAGCCTCATAATTGTAAACAGATCCTTTTTTGTTTTTTTATTTGATACTTTAATCTTCTCCAAGATTGACTTAATAAGTGGTGTTAATTTAATTATCTGAAAAGGCAAATTTTCCTCCATTATAGTTATAAACAACTCCGGAATTAAGTTTCAAAATAATTATATCTGAAGATTTGAAAATATGTATTATATAATTTTAAACAATCAAGGATAACGGTATATATATATATATATGTGTGTGAGCCATAATTGTGTATATTTGTATATATGTATGTTCTCGAAAACGGCTCCATGTTTTTTTCCGGAAAATTGGTATCTTGGGATTTTCTCGCATAAAAAAGCAATCTAGATATGTCAGAAGTCTGAGAAAATTCGTTAAGAGCCTTAATTTTGGTTTTTGCAAATGGCGTCATGTACTATGTTAGTATATCATATAAGCATTTCTTATAAAATCATATACGCATTTTTTTTATATGTCACGCACAGCATAAATATGATTATTAAGTTTCCAACGCAAAAGTTAGTTATATGATATAATGTCTGTTGAAAGGTCCTAAAAACGAAAATTTGCAGTTGCAGTTACTACATATGATGATTCCTTGGAACCAACACCTGAGCTATCAAACGTGATAATATATGAAAATCGACACCCTGGAACATCGATTGTGACAACACCAATACGGAAAAATCCAAAAACCTGTAAAAAATTAAAATTAAGAGAAAAGACACGTGAAGTTAGAATATATGCGAATCCGACAATTAAAGCATTTTAAAGATAAAAGACACACACGTTTATACACAAAGCGGCGGGGTTTCAAAATTAAAATGAAGAGCAAAGACACGCACAGTAAGAAGACATGCAACACAGATCACCTAAGAAAGTCAAAAATTAAAATGAAGAGCCAATACACACGTAGTTATAATAGCAGCGGCAGATTGTTAAAACAGCGGCGGCTTGTTAGAAGACATGCGACACCGAGCATGTGACCAAGTCAAAAATGAAAATGAAGAGCGAAGATGAAAGTGGTTAGAACACACGCGACACCGAACTTGCTAACGGGTTAATGGAAATCAGCATGGACAGCGCGAATCAAAACGTGTCAAAATTGAAAATGATAGCGATGATAATTGGGTTTGGGATTTTTACACGGATAATGTCATCAATGCCTACCATACCTTTGAAAATCAAAAATAAATGTATTTCATATGTATTTGCGATATGTATTTCATAATGACGAAAGATAAGCCGAGGTATAACGAAGCAAACAAATTGAAAATGATAGCAATGATGATTAGGTTTTGGATTTTGACGTGGATAAGGTCATCAAGACCAACCATACCTTTGTTAAAAAGAAAAATCTGCTATATGTATTTCATAATGACGAAAAATAAGCTGAGGTGTAATGAGGCAAGAAAACTGAAAATGACATCGGTGATGATTAGGTTTGGAATTTTTACATGTATAAGGTCCTCAATGCCTACCATACCTTTGAAAATCAAAAATGTGACTAGACAAATCGCTGGAAGGAAAGAAGTTTTTATCCCACCACGTGAACCATTAAAAGAAACAAAGGTTTGGCGATATGTCTTTCATAATGACGAAAGAAAAGACAAGGTCAAAGCAGAAGTTTTTGTCCCACCACATGAACAATTAAAAGAAACAAAGATTCGGCAATATGTCTTTCATAATGACAAAAGACAAGCCGAGGCAAAAGTTAAACGTTCAATAAAATAAAGTAATTTTACAAAGGAACCACTTCTAATTTAAGGTCCATTTAATGTCATGACATCAAGAAAAGGCTCAAATTGTCTGCGTCTAGAAGACAAGCGACAGTGAGAATCTATATATAGAGGCCTGCCGCGTAACAAGTGCCGGGGTCCGGCGGCAAAGCCGCCGTTCTTCCGGTACTATATGCATATATGTATATATATATATATATATATATATATATATATATATATATATATATATATATATATATATATATATATATATATATATATATATTTCTCATTGTGGTATAGAAGTTAACATGGGAGGGATGCGTTAAGTTGGAGAAACGCAACTAATTTGTTTTTCCCTAAAGACTTTTTTTCAAAAAATACATCTTTTCAAGTGAACTTTTTTCTGCGATAAAAAAAAAAAAAAAAAAAAAAAAAAAAAAAAAAAAAGACCGCATTAGTAAATTAGATAAATTTCACTTAGATAGAACCGCTCTTTTATAAGAATATATGTCACAAGGGCCGAGGACGACCATGACAGGTAGTAAACTACACATATTATTTTTGTCTCACCTAAGGGTGACAACAGGAGAGGGCAAAGGGGGTTACTCATTTAGGAATCCAAAAATAATATACAGTATTATTTTTTTTATATTTAGTAGAAATATAGCTCTTCCCCGGACAAAACGGCTTTTGAAAAGCTCTTACTTAAACCTTGACCTTAGGGCCCCTCTTCTCAGAACAATTTTACAGGTCTGCAATTTTGAAAAAATATAATCGTATTTTGCCTCCTCCCCAATAAGTGTTCTCTGTACCATATTTCGGTTCTGCTGTAGCCTGCTGCCATGCTAAGTCTAATCCATGTATCCCTTTGTTTTTCGTACCAGCGTTGGAAATTACAATAAGTCAACCAAATCAACCTTCTTCCAGAAGGAACAGTATATATTTTAAATTAGAATGAACTAAAATCCCTAACAAAATGAGACACAAAATTGTCAGTAAATGATGGTGTTGTGAAATGGGAAAATGAGGTGAAATTAGGTAATATAAGCTTCTAGTGAGGAAATCACTAGAAGCTTATCTCCGGGGGGGAGAGGCCAGACCCCCAGCCCCTCCTCCTATGTACGTTCCTTGTGTAACAGATAATGGTGTACATGAGATGAAGGCAATAATGCACTCATCCTTTAGGGGATCGTAATCTCAACCCATTGAGACTACAGATACAACCCTTAAAGAGACTGAAACATTTTCTGAAGGTATCAGATTTGCCACTATATTTTTTTGGACTTTCAAAGAGTGTGCGGGGGGGGGGAGTTGAACATCTGA
This sequence comes from Artemia sp. Qi Xiang Cuo, assembly GCF_049724085.1. NCBI lineage: Eukaryota > Metazoa > Arthropoda > Branchiopoda > Anostraca > Artemiidae > Artemia > Artemia sp. Qi Xiang Cuo. The sequence goes on along the minus strand of NC_142799.1, from coordinate 65,446,890 downwards.
TTTAAATACATTCTTAGACCACACTGGCTATACATGACAAATGAAACTCAGAGAAGAAACAAAATAACAAAATTAAAAATAAAATCAAAAAGGGTGAAAACACGAGGATTTTGTCAGCCAGTGGCGAACTCTGGCTGACAAAATCCTCGTTTTTTCACCCTTTTTGATTTTATTTTTCATATTGTTAGTTTCTTTCCTCTCTGAGTTTCATTTAACATCTGATTTATTACTTGGCCCTCTTTTTTGTGTCTGAATTTACCCAGGTTCTTCAAGATTTGATCGCATTCTCCGTTGCCGGTGGCTAATCCTATAGGAGGAACAAATTTCAAACTTAAAAAAAATGAAATTTACAAAAGAAACTACATAAACAATCTCTGTTTGAGAATTAAACAGCGAACGAGACCATGACACTGTAACTTGTGTAAACAACCCATGCATAAGCATTGGGATTACGCCCCTTTTGACAAACATTTGAATTTCTCTGCCGTTGTTTAATCGAAATAGGTAAAGTTGACCTTTTGATAACTGTCATAAGTTGTTCGTTTATTTCTCTTGAGAATCATTTTTTTTTTCTGCGAAGCTTTGTAATCATTCCGCGTTTTCCAGAATATTTGCCCTTTGAAATACTTTTAACAAAAAGGAAATAAATACTACAAAGTAGATAATCGAAAGAAAAGAAACCTTTCACGATTTAAAAAAAAAGACTTTCCACACGCATATCCTTATTTCGCTATCGAAAAAGCAATAACTAATTTAGGCCTTTCTATCACCCAAAAAGATATCATGCCGACAGAAACATCACGCAAAATGAAGACTTGACATGTACAAAAGAATCGCTTTCTTTTGCTAAAAAGATATGCTGGAATTAATCACTGTCAAAAGGTGGGAATCGAACATGGGGTTTAATGACATGTAGATTAATTGAGATGGAACAGCACCTATTCTAGCTAAGTTATAGCAATGGAAAATTCGAAAGGGACTAAGATCAAAGATCATTGGACAGGTAAGAACACGAATATTGACATTGACAAAAACTGACAAAATGACAAAAACAGAAGGAAGGCTTTTGTCAACCTTAAATTGAAACAGAAATAAGTAAAGTAGATTTAAACCTGACGAGAATATAAACTAAAAAAAGACGAAATGAAGCAATATAGAAACGATAAAAGACAAATATGAAACTCAAAAGCGAATAAATGATAAACAAAAGACTCGAGACGTCTATATGTACTACCAACTCACTAGTTTACACGACAAGCCCTACTTCCTCAAACTCAAATATTATGTAATTTTTGGGGAGGGAGGACTTATTTAATAGCCTGTTATTTTCCTGAACTTTCCAGAGAATTCCAAAGAAGCAAAATAAAGTTTCAAAAGAATTCGCAATTTACTTTTTAAAACGAAGGGAGAGTGATGGCTACCCTTTAATTTAAATGAATGCTTACTAAAATTAAAAAAAAAGAGGGTTCTTTACCCAAACACATTTTCACAAACATCAGATGATATCTAAAATTGTTAGTCAATTCAAATAGCAAATCCAATTGAAAAAACAAGCAAAGAAAATTAGATAGGGGAGACCGGCTCAGGTTAGCCACAGCCCAGGTTCGTCATTTGCATTTAACTAGGGAGCCATCAATGGATAAATTCTTATAATTTAGCGTTTAAGTTGCCATCTAGTAGCGAAAGTTTTGATGTATCCAACTTTGAGTTGAACCCCGTTTTCCAGGTTTTGTATGGTAAGTTGATTTTTAGGTTTTGGAAAGTCAATTTTTGTGTTAAATAAAAATGAAAAAGTTGGTTTTTAACGTAAAGGTAAGAAAAATTTTTTTTATGTCGATAGAAACGTCTGAGACTTAATAAACTATTAATGATAGACATTTACCGCCATCTACGATAACAACTGGAAAGTCCTGCTTTGTCTCCAAAGAGGGAAAAAGCCCAAGCTCGCCACCAAAAACAAGCCCTGATTCGCCACTCTAGGACTGGCGAATCTGGGCCTGGAGAACTTGGAAAGGTAAATTTTTGCAACATATTTCATTGATATTTGCTTCATATTTTCTCAGATACACTCGATGAAGAAACAACAATCCCATATACTTTAGCCTGGAAAATTCTGTATGGTTGTATCAAACCTTGCCTGGCCCAGAAAAAATAGCTTGGTGAGAAAACTAAAAATAAACTTAAAATAAAATAGCTGGTCAGAGCTCCTGTAATCAAAGTTTTTGTAAAGAAACAGAACAAAAAAACGGCTGCAAAAAATTTGGAATACCACGGACGAATCTGAGGGGATATGTCACCAAGGCTGATAAACAGGATGTTGATATTGAGCTTCTAGCTCTCTCATTTTTCTCAACACTTTATTCTACAAGGTAGATCTTTACAGAAGAACAAGAAAATGCTCTTGCTAAATACTTTCAAGTCGTGTGACATACGCATTAAGATTCAACACCGCTTGAAGTTTGTCAGCTTGCTTGCAGTTATTCTCTTACAAAAGGACTTACCATCCCAAATTCATGGACAACCAAATCAGTGACAATGAAAATGCTGCAGGTGAAGAATGGTACCGCGGTTTTATGGTAAGATACCCACACATTTCAATAAGAGCGCCTGAAGCAACCAGTCTCGGCCATCCAACTGCTTTCAATCATGTGACAGTTGGGGGATTTTTTTGAAAATCTTTGTGGTGTGTACTAGCACGACAAATACAGCGCAGAATATTTGAAATGTAGACGAAACTGGACTATCAACAGTCCACAAGCCAGGGAAAATTGTTGCAGCAAAAGGACACAAACAGGTAGGCAAGGTAACGTCAACAGAAAGAGGGCAGAATATTGCTATGTGTATTTATGCAGAATATTACTATGTGTGCAGTTATGAACCATTTTATCAATCATGCAAGGCCGAGTAAGGCTAATCCTGTGCTTCTAATACTTGACAATGACATTAGTCGTTACAGTAGTGAATTGCTTGACTTAGCCAAAGAAAATTGAGTTGTCATGCTCACTGTTCCGCCTCATACAACGCATAAGCGGGAACCACATGACAGGTCAGTTATGTTTTCTTTGAAGGTTTTCTACCACAGGGAATTTATGACTTTTATGACAGAGCATAAATGCGAGAATATATCAATGTATCACATCTCTGAGCTTTTTGAAAAAGCGTATCCCAAAGCAGTGACCCCAGAAAACACAATCAGCAGTATTCACTGCACCGGCATTTTCCCTTTCGATCCCAAGATTTTCAAAAATCACGAGTTCCTTAGTTCATACGTCTCTGATTGACCATCAACTTCGAACCACGGCACCGTGGAACCTCCATACCCCATTGCTTCTTCTGCTGTTGATGATACGTCTAATCAGCCCACCAACCATGAGAATGATACCCAATCTTTCTCAAGATTCTCTTTACACGGACAAGCTGAAAAAACTTCTCTGAACTAGTTGATGTGTCTCCATTTCTGAAAGGGTTTCCAAGAAAACAAATAAGACATGCAGTGAAAAAAAGACTACCAAAATTTTTACTGATACTCTTGTGAAGGAAAGAATCCGCCAGGAAGAGGAACTGAAAGCTGCAGAAAAGAGGAAAAAGAACAGAAAACCCAGGAGAAGAAGAGTTTAAAGAAAGCTAAATTGCAAGAAGCAAGCAAGCTATTGTTTCTCGAGAGTGAAATTGAGTCTGATAAAGTTGAGAGGCTTGACGATGAGAGTGAGGACAAGTCTTGAGCTAGGAGAAGATAAGGAAGATATGGGAAACAAGGCAATAAAAGTCGGTGACTTTGTTTTTGTTGGACTTACAGGTAAAAAGAGTGCTAAGTGCTTCTTTGCTGCAAAAGTTTTGAAGGAATATACAGTTGAACTTGATGTTCTATTCTTGAAGCGCGTAGAACTAAGCAAGTTTGTGCTTACCGAAGAAAAATCGCGTGTCTTAAAGCCCGAGGATTAGGTAAGCCCCCAGTCTCGGGTGGGACTAGAAGACTTGCCGAAAGGCTGAAGTTTGGTGTTGACCTTTCAGGATACAAGATGCGTTAATAGGTAGTAGTGTTCCATCTATTGAAATGACCGTTAACAGTCAACTTAGCTAGGATTTGATTTAGAGAAAATGGGTCTTTGAGTAACTACTGTCCTAAGCCTCTTTATTTTTTGGTTCTGAATTATGTCAGACAATTAAAAATCTGATAAACAACAAATTCTAGGACTAATTCTAGAGGAGTAAAAGCTTTTCTTTACTTGAATTAAGACGGTGGCGAACGTGGGCCAATCTGTGGCGAATGTGAACTGGGGTGGCCTCGTTTCGCCACTTTCGGACTACATCAGTGTAACCCATTTTTCTCCTACATCCAGAAACATTGGTCGTCAGGAATCTTTTTGGAGATACCCCAAACATGAATATATACATGGCAATTTTCAGAATGATTTAAAGTTGAAAACTGTGTTTACAAAAAAAAAAAAGACCAGAAAAGTGGCGAACGTGGGCCGGTCTCCCCTACTCTTAACAATAAAAACTAGACGGTAAACAAATTTAGTTTAAAGTTTGAGATTTCTGGTATTTCGTAGTTCCTTTTTCTATATACAAATTTTGACTATTTGGTCAGTTTTGGTTAGTTTATCCGGTATGGTTATTTGGTCAGTTTTTATTTGGTCAGTTTCAGTTGTAGTTTTTAGTGAAATAATTTCTTTTGCAGGTTGGCGAGCATAATCAACAAGTCTAGTTTGCACAAGACGCAAGTATCACTATTTTGGGTAAGTGCGCTTGCGTGCTGTCAATGCGCATGCACATGTATGGGGGGTATTAGAAACTGTACCGGAAGTACCAAATTCAAACTAGAAATATCGTAAGAATTTAATCGACAAAGGGTGGTTTTGATTCATTTGGTCACATTGACATCAGTTCATCCCAGTCATTTTGCCATTTACTTAATCCTCTCAAATTAAGTCATATTCTTCTCCTTCATCGTCCTAAGCTGAAGTAGATAATGTGAACGAAAATATACCAAAGGTAAAGGGAGTCTGAGCGAGTCAGCAACGGCAACCTTCATAGCGGAGCTGGAGCACGGCCATTTTACTCAGAAATAGAATTTTATGTGGAAAAACAGTTTGATTTTAAGCCCAGAGACACATTTCGCAGCTTTTTATATTTACTATCTTTGACCTCCATTCCTTGCCTATTGCTTTTGAACTCCGTTACATTACTTGTATCCTCATCGAAAATCAGTTTGTCCATTTGATAGACTATATTCTTAAGGTCAGGTTAGTCAGAAAGAGTCAGCAATGAGTCTATTCTCAGTACTGCTGGAAACCAGCCACCCATTCCAAACATCATCAAATACAAACAGGTCATCAAATACTGGTGTTTAGGCCACGTACAACGTGGCCCTGACAGTATGATATTGAGGCAATGCCTAAAATGTTTCCTCTTGCCGTTGTAGAGGAAGAGAACTCAAAGATAGGAATTGTTCGGCGGATTCAGAATATATGGCAGACGTTGGAATCAGAAGTGGCGCTAATTCGTCGAGCCATCAGCTTTGGACATACCCTCCTGGAGCGAAACATGGCGTCCGATCTCAAATAAAGAGTCAAGGGCTAGGGACTTGAAACAAGCGAAAACAAATAAGCGTATATTAAGTAAGTAGAGATTCGGGATTCAAAACAAGAAAGCAGCGTATAAGTGCAATCGAACCAGACAAAAAAATAGTTTTCAAAAATTAATTAAACCAAGAAAAACGGGTAACTTATGTAAGAATTATAATAAATCACGGGATAATTCTGTCATCAAAAGTTATTAGCATATGAACATGTCAGAAGCGCATCCAGGATTGTTGTTCGGGGGGGGGGGGGGTTACTAATTTATTTTTTTAAGGGGGGGGGGTTACATAAAAAACCTCAAAAAACGCATACAAAATTTGTTTATGTCCATTTTGTTACGTTTTTACAAGTCAAACAAACATTTCGGGGGGGGGGGGTTCCAACCGGGTAGCCCCCCCTTGATACGGCCTTGGAACATGTATATAATTTTAGAAAAGGAGTTAAACACCCAAATACAGTGCAACCGTTATGAAAATCACCAAAAGTATCAGTTCAACTGTTTTTGAAGACTAGTCACTCAACGTGATACATATGAAAAACCGTTATTGATTAAGTACATAGTAAATCTGTAACAAGTAAAATAGAAATAAATAGCTTTTTAGGAGTCATAACGATTAAGCAGGAAATTAATACAATCATACCTGACAAAGGTTATTCAAACAGTCGTCCACGTTAATTGTACAGTTTTCTCCGGTAAAACCCTCAGGACATGCGCAAGTGTAATGTGTGTAACGATCAATGCACTCGGCGCCATTTTTGCATGGATTGTGCTCTTTAGCACAAAATGGAATTTTCTTTTCACAGTAATCACCTAAAATCAATAACTATGTATATGGCAGTAAAACTTAATTGACAATAATAATTTATATCATAGCATTTACATTTGGGTTTGCCTTCTGAAGGTATTGTTCAGAACAGCCCTCCATCTCCCAAAAATAATTAACAGTAAATATTAACAATTATAGAAATTAAAAACAAGTTACAAACAATATAAAAATTAAATATATAGGGAATAGAATAGATTCTGGTTTATTTTCTACGCACCAAAATAACATGAAGTTATGCAACGTAATGCATACAATGGCACACAATTTAGCAAGTAGGGTAAAAAGAGGTTCATAGACGTCAGTTCAGATGCATATTTTGTATATCATTCATACATTTGTATATTTTGCACCATATTTATATTAATAATATTATAGGCTATCATATGGTTATATTATGATCATATCATATGAAAGGATCTTCTTCTGATATTGCTCAGTAGGACACTCCACCGAGTCCACCCCCAAAAAAACTGATGGCCTAGAAATACACCGCTTCATATTTTTCGATTTCCCATCCCCTCTCCTACAAAAAAAATAAATCCTCTGGTATCCAGGGAACATCCAGAGAAACGAGTCCTAACTTAAAATGATTTAGTATCTTGCTATCTCATGTGATTCGGAGCTAGCTTTGTATACAGTTATCCTCACCTTTTTTTGAAGAAGTGTCGGCAAAAAAAAAGAACTGTTAATAAAAATAAGGACATTAGGAAACTCCGCCTCCAAACAAACTGATGACCTAAAAATACACCTTTTCGTATTTTCAAAAACATAGGCAGCGTTCCAAGGGCGCACAGCGTTTCAGTTGTGCTCTAGCAAATCACACTAATGTAAAAAAAATTGAACAATTGACATATATAAATGATTTGACTAAAGTATGTAACCTAGGGTAGACCTTTGTATCCATCCCCCCACCCCTACCCAAAATGTTGTGTTCCCTTAAAATATCCAATCTCCTCAACATACATCGTGCGTTTATATCCCGTCAAGTGCCTACACAACTGGCGTAATTTAAAGTTAAAGTTGCGTAATTTAAATTTAATACACGCAATGGCATAAAAATTAGCGAAAAATAATAAAAATAGGTCGACAGTTGTCATTTTAGGGACGTCCAGTCTAAGGAAGAAGTTTAGAATAATAACTTAATTTAACAGTTATGTAACTAAAGTCTATTATGACAGAAAAGAATCTAAAAAATCAAAGCCAGGAAAAAGAAATAACAATATTATTTTTTTCTATTCTCATCTACTTTTTCCTACTTCACTGTCAACTTCATCCATATTAAGATTTTTATTTAATAGTAATTGCAAATTAAAAACAGGAGAAAAAATGATATCACTAACGTAAATCTTAACGCCATTTTTTGAGACTTTATAATTTTCCTTTTACTTGAAATTAATTGACTGGGAATAATATAAATTGAAAGCATATTTAACATTTTCTACGGGGAAGAAAAGGTAAGGCTAATAATGGTGATGTGGGATAGGGTAGAGACTACTGAATAAGTCTCTACCTGACCCATAATTCAATTTTTGAATAGGCATACAGATCTAGATTTACCAATAGGTCCACTAGGCCCGGGCTAAGGGGCGTACAATGCCAGGGGGCGCAGTAAATCATCACTGAGTGATTTTTACCTTAACAAAACTGGGCCAATGTTATTTTTTGTCAAAGTGCCAGGTGCACTCCTCTGCCATGCTGCCTATTCACAGAAAAGTGATTTTAAAACAAAACAGGAATTCCATAGCCACTTACAAACTTTCAGATTTCTCCCGAGAATGGCGGCCGAGAGTTCGGTATCACCTCTCTCTTTTATTACTTATGGCTCATCAGCTGCGTTCTGTTCAGTGCTTCCACTATCCCCAAATTTTCGAGGACTTTCCCGAAAATCTCGCAAAAACACAGCGGCAAAAAGGCTTAGGCCTAGGAGCGTCAAAGCTTTGATCCCGGCCTGCGTACATATATGAAATTTTGGTTAAAAGGAGTAAGAAAAGGCAAAAAATAGTTAGTTTTACATTCATTTGCTTCAAGTATTTTAACACAATAGCAATATCGGTATACAATTCAACCTTACTCTCCTTTATAGGACACTTCAAACATCATCATGGAAAAGGCAAAAGCTGGGGGGTTACCGGCTTTCAAAGATCGAGCATACCACAATGGGTAAAAGTGTTCCAAGCATGGCAGGAGCAGGCACTTTGAGATGTACACCGGGGAGTGGAGAATTGGTAGCCTCCGGGTAACAAGGGTCATTTTTTTCTGCCAAGTCTCTTTACTGCATAAGAATAAAAAAACAGCCGTGCCATACATGAAAATGAATTTTGTTCTCATCTAATGTCAGTAAAATAGAGCAAAGTTGTAATATCTCAAGAGGAAAGTCGGTATCCCTCAGGAGAGAAATGTTGTCTAGTCTTTCCCCATAAACTATCCGGTTTTAATGAGCTGGCACTGACCCTTTCTCTCACACGTTCAACAAGTTCCATCGCTAAACCAGAATAGAACAAATGTAATCTTTCCAAAAAAGATGAGCAATGAAAGGGATATTTTCCCACGGCTCTATCTTATTTATTTGTTAATTATCTCATTTTTCAGGGCAAGATAGGAAAATAAATTTAGCTCCATATTAACTTTTTTTTTCGTTGATATTACTTTTTGGCTCGTTTAAAGCAACGCTAGCTAAAATCAGTTAAAATAAATCAAACCGTGCAGAAGTGAAACTGACCAAGTCCGTAAAACGAACATTCAGGAACAGACCTAGAGCAAAATCTTGGGGGGGGGGGCAATGCAACAAGGGCGCAAATAAGAAAAAATCTTGAGAGGGCCCAAAGTGACAAGGGTGCCAATATTTGACAAGTTTATTTGAAAAAAGAGTGAAAAACAGAAAAAAACAAGAATGAGGGCGCCATAATTTTTTTTGTTTGGAATGGGGGGTCCCCCGCCCCCTGGATCCGCCACTGCGAACAGTGGTGGAAATTTAGAAATAAAATGATTTTTAGTTTGATTTAGATGCAACAATCCTCTGACTGGAAAAAATATGACTGTTTTTGGTACATAGCAGGGTCTATAATGTGGAGTTTAAAAACATGGAGTTTATGCACATGCAAGGGCGTCGTTGGGGGGGGGGGCAGGTTCCCAGAGAAAAATTATTACATATTCCATGCCCCTTGACCATCCGGATATATACCCCTCTTCCCCCCCCCATAAAAATGCTGGAGATTCGCCCCAGTGCATATGAATGCGGATAATGTTCTTACACAGCTGTGATACTCAATAAAGGCCGGGATATGGTACAACATGGTGGGGAAGAGAGTTGAGTGTGAACCTTTATCAGAGTCCTAAATAGTATTTTACATAGTAATGTATAAATAAATGCACCAAGAAATTTAATGGGCTACGAAAACACAATAGTTTTATTTTTCAAATACAGCATTCAGGTTGTGTTTAGAAAATTAGCACTATTAGGATCATAGGCAAAACGGAATCAACAATCCAGATAGAAAAATTACCTGGATGGAAATAATTAACTAAGAAATAACAAATTAACTGGATAGAAAGTTAAAAATAATAATAAAATATATAGTCGAAATAAATGCCTCACATATCTTAAGATGGTTGTTAGGATCAAATCGGCGATGCTACGACTAAACTTAGGATTTGACATTTTCACACTTCTGGGATAAATGCTAAAACCGATTTGCCAGACTGTTCTCAAAATGATCTTTTGCCCAGGTGGTTCTCCCTTTGAGACCAGCTTAATAGACGATTTTTGGCAATAATCTCGGAAATTTTAAAATTTCAGGTACAACAAATTGGCGGGATAGCCAAGGGAGTCACGTTTGGGGGGACGCTCCCTTCAATATATTCAGCCCGTTGGTAAAAAAAATTGAGTCTACTAAACAGTGGTGTAAAATGCCATAAGCCGATGGAAATATATGACGATGAAAGATAATCTATGAAAGAAGATTAGTCAAGTCGACAAAAAAAAAAAAAACGTAATTGTAATAGCAATATCGCCAAAATCAGTCGGTAAAATCCATTACTCCCTCATCCCCTAAACATTTTGGCTAGTGACGCCTCTGGATGTTGCGACAAAATGTAGTAATATCAACAGAAAATCGGCCTTGAGTCCAAACTACAGTACTTCATTTTGGCCAGGGTTGCAATTTCCTAACCTACACTTTAATATCTTAACTAGTTTTAAGTCTGAATGTCGAGAATGTTCTTAGGTTACTCTAGTATGGTCATAGTCAAATTAGTTTTTAAAATTATTATTCAGCGTTTAATAGTAAAACAGTTTTTTAGTGTTTTTTTAGGTATCCTCCACTCTCTGCCACCTAGTACAAATCTCGGGGGGCTGCTTGGTCTACCGCCATGCAAGACAGACATTCGTCATACCATGTTTCTTCGCGTCGCAAAGGGCAAACTTCCTCCTCATATGGCATGTACTATACGGCGTGCATAATTTCTGACAGGGGCAAACTCTTGGATTTTTCGATATTAGTTATTATTTAGAGGAGATATCTTTCTGAAAAAAATGATCAAATTAGCTGATCAAAATAAGATGGCAGATTTAATATCAAATGCTTTGATCTTAAACCATAAAAAAGGTAGCAAGTTAATTAGCTGAGAGAGGCTTCTGAAACAATGGCGGATAAAGGGAGCGGGGAGGAGGGCAACAAGGAATTGTTTGTTTTTAACATGTTGCTTAAATTTATGCAAAAACGTGGATCACAGAGAAGGTTCCCGTTTTCATATAAATATTCATATATCCAGTTTTGTTTTTCCTTTGAAGCCCCACTCCCACTTCACTATGGTACCGTTGGGACTTGAGCGGTGTTTATTACATTGATTCAAACCTGTCGAGAAAAAAAAACAACCACAGCAAAACAAGATTATAGACAACTGCATCCTCAAACGAACACAAGCCAGTTAGCTAAAGCGAAATCAATTTAAAAACCCATGTATTTGCTGCTACTACTACTACTACTACTACCACTACTAACAACTCACCACAGCACAAAGCGATCTGAATCCAACACAGTTACGCACGCTCCTTCTCCATCCAGATCTATTCAAAGCCTTCCTCTTTACACACTCCCAACGCCAAATGTGGACGTCCTGCTTTCCTTTTAGCCCTAGACGATTGGCCAAAAAGGGCAATCTTCGGCAATCTGTCATCCTTCATCTGCAGAACGTGCCCTATCCATCTCAACCTTTCTCTCATTATAGCCCTAGAAAACAGGATCAAACTACAGTTTTGTATATCCTAATGGTAGAAATATAGTCAGTCAGTCAGGCACCAAAAACAATCCGTAGGTAATTTCTCTGGAAAATATCTAGCAAATTTTCGTCCGTTTTCCGGAGCGCCCATGCTTCAGTGCCATACATAAACACTGTCATCGCTGTAGCTTCCAATTCGCAGACTTATGTTACTATTCTTCCAAACTTTTTTAAATTGTGAAAAAAAACCTGACCCTTGGCTATTATACATTTAAGATCTTCAAGGCACCCACCGTCTTTACTAATAACACTATGAAGGTAAGGGTAACCCAAGGTAAGTTAAGTGAAATTCCTAAAACGGAAATTCACATAATAGCGTAATCAAAGAAATACACTTCACTAAGGTCTACCTAAACCTTAAAGTATCGAGGATATCAAAGTAAAAACATATATCATTCCCTGGACCTATTTTAGGTGTATTCATTCCGCAACCTTATAAAACTTTTTTTTGTTGTTTCAAAATTATCCTGTTTTCAGGGCAGTACCATATTTTCGTCAGTGTTGCCACCTCGACACGTGATAAACAAATAAACAAAAATAATTGATTAAATTTGACAACTCTTTTCATCCGTAAAAATTCAAACACTAACAATCCGTTGATTCCTAAAGATAACTCCACCTTTAAAGGAAAGTTAGCCTTTTTCAGTTGTTTGGTGCCATTTATTTAATATTTTCTTGCTTTTTTTTATGCTGATTAATTTTTTGCTGATTTTTTTTATTGTTATCATTATTATTTGGTACACGCTACTAACAAAAACTGGATAACTGCATATGGAGGTCTTTTTCTGATTCAAAAATTGAGTTTCCGATTTTTACAAATTTTCTAAGATACGAATGGTTGTGTAACCTTCCATTGAACAATTCAAGAAATCAGATTTCATTTTCACTGTCTTTGGTACTTCAGAAATATGTATAATACATGAAAAATAAGCTGACTGTTCCAAAATAGGTTACATACAGACTTTCCAGGCTTACCACTATCCCATTCCCTGAACGTTCCTTTTAGGTAAAATATCCGATGTATATTGTTTGCATAGTAGATGATGCCCAAAATGAAATATTATTTTGTAATATCAACACTTCCAGAGCCATTAATCAATAAAGATAATTGGAGCCTCAAGAAGTAAGACTGATATCCAATATTGAAGAATTCCTTAAGCTTGTAATAAAAAAAAGACCAAGAGATTCGAAAAAACACCTAAAATTATCAAAAACTGAAAAATAGAAACACTGACATTCACTAACCTGTGAAACCTGGGAGACACTCGCACTGGTAGCTGCCGATCTTGTCAACACATGTGGAATTATTTGCACATTTGTGAGTAACACAATCGTTAATATTAATCTCACAATGAGTTCCTTCAAAGCCAAATGGGCAGTAGCAGCTGAATAAAGAAAAAAAAAATAAGAAAAAAAAGCAGTATACTGAATATAAAAGGGTTATAAAAATCAGAATAGCTGAAGCCTTGTTGATTAAATAATTGACTTTTTTTCAATAAAACTCAGCGTAAGAGCTTCCTAGATTTTGTATTGTTCTTTATTGTTTTATTGTTCCAAAATGGCGTCCCTTAGATTGACCTCTCTTAGAAGACGTCTCTTACTCATTACGGATAGAGTCGGATATAAATAAGAAATCCCAACCCCAGAAATTCCAGTTTTGAGAGTTAATTTATAATACCAAGACCAAGGAAAATTTTTCGGAAACGCGTTAAGCCGAGCTTATTTGTATATTTAAGAATATGATTAGCATTTTCAACGCCTATTGGGAACTATCAAATTGGGGTCGGTGTATTCCCTCGGATAATAAACCCCCCCCCCCCCCCTCCCGCAGAAAATACCCATAACTTGTAAAACTGAGCAGCCAAAGGTAAAATTAAGACAAAAAAAAATCGAGAAAAGAAAGGATTCTGGAATATTCTACCTATATTACAAAATACATGTAAAACTATAAGTGAAGAGCAACTCAGGTCAATTTTAAACCAAAACTCTAGAAAGGAATTTTAATAAAAATTAATATAAAAAAAAATTGAACTTTTAGGCTGATTCCAAATATATACAGGTCAATAAGTTTAACGTTGCACAACAAACTCTACGACCTGAGAAAATTTGCTTGATTGAAAAAAAAAGACAAACCCCCCCACCAAGGCATGTTATTTTGAAAAAAAAAAAAAAATAAAAAAAAATTGCACAATCGAATTTATCATATCAGAAAATTATAAAATAGATATATACAGGTCAAGAAGTTTAAAGTTGCAAATCAAACTCTACGACCTGAGAAAATTTACTTGATTGAAAAAAAAAGAGAAACCCCCCCACAAAGGCATGTTATTTTGAAAAAAAAAAAAAAAAAAAAAAATTGCACAAACGAATTTAGCATATCAGAAAAGTCTACAATAGATATATACAGGTCAATAATTTTAACGTTGCAAATCAAACTCTACGACCTGAGAAAATTTGCTTGATTTAAAAAAAAAGACAAACCCCCCAACCAAGGCATTTTTTTTTGAAAAAAAAAAAAAAAAAAAAAAAAATTGCACAAACGAATTTATCATATAAGAAAATTATAAAATAGATATATACAGGTCAATAATTTTAAAGTTGCAAATAAAACTCTACGACCTGATAAAATTTACTTGATTAAAAAAAAAAGAGAAACCCCCCCACAAAGGCATGTTATTTTTATAAAAAAAAAAAAATTGCACAATCGAATTTAGCATATCAGAAAAGTCTACAATAGAAGTTTCAAGCTTCTATCTACAAAACTGCGGAATTTATTATTTGCTTCCCGAAGAAAGATCACAGATGCCTGTTTGTTTATTATTTCTTTTTCCAAGAGTGATCGTATCGAACCAACGATCGTAGAAGATAGGGAGACGGCTCATTTTAACGAACATTAGCCGTTGTCTGCCATTTTGTGGCACCAAGCTATGATGTCGCCCCAAGGAGGACCAAATTGCAACCAATTAAAAATTCTGAGAGAGTCAATCGATTTAAAAGTAAAAAAAAACTACATACTGAGCTTTCCAGTTATGGAGGAAATTAAGCCCTACGGGTTCACATTCATTCCTGAAAAGTCACGTAGTCATTTAAAAGTAAAAAGTATCGATATAAATTATTAATAATAATTAAATATAATTAAATATATAATTAAATATAATTAAATATATAATTAAATTATAAAATATAATTTACAATATTTATAATTTATATTATAATATTTATAAATTTATAACATAATAAATAATTAATAAATTAAATATATAATTAAATATACTTAAATAATACATTAAAGGTATCGATTCAAAAGTAAAGGTACTTCAGACGGAAAACCTGATGTACGCCTAGTAGTGATGTCGGTGGTACCCAATGTTTTCTGAGAACGGAATTGATGACTTTTTGAAGACTTTCTTTACTTAAACCATTGCTTTGTTATTTGGTATAAGAAGCTCTATCAATTTCGAACTGGCTTGGTTCTGACTTGTGAGTTTAACTTCTTATTATTTAGATTAAATTAGAAAAGAAATGTCCCTTAAAATTACTTCAGACGGGGAAACCTTTTGATGTAGGCCTAGTGGAAGCGGTCTCGATCGTAAGGGGTAAACTGGTATCATTTAGTATACTCGTCAGCAGGAGCGTCACGTAGGGAGGAGGGGGACACCCTTCCCCCAATGTTTTCAGCTAATCAGATAAAACAATTTAGTCGGTGAAATAATGGCGCGAAGCACCACTATTTTACTGGCTCTTTTTTTAGGTTAAGGGGGATTTTATGACTTAAAATCACTGAAAGAAGATCAGTCTCAGTCGCCAAAGAAAAAAAAGAAGCAATTTTAGCAGAAATATCATCCAAATCAATCGGTAAAAATAAACGGCCAGTCGGTAAAATTCACTACACCCCTTCCCCTTTAAACATTTTGGGTGTACATTTTCATCATAGGAAAACTGTTCTATAGCTGTCACTAATTCAATATTTTCTAATTATTTTCTTTAACCTTAATCTTACCTTGATTATGGTAGGTTAATCCCCAAGAAAGACGAAAAAGAATGAAAATAAACAAAAATGTAAAAAAAAATACAATAGGATATGTTCCACCTTACATTCTGCTTAAATTTTGGAATAAAAGTAGACTCTTCCAGAATTCCTTCTTTTCCTAATTATTTTTTTATATAAAACTTTCTCCGTAGCTTCTCAGTTTCATATGGAGGGGGGATTTTCCGCAAGGGAATGCCCCAGTCAGGGGAGGGGAGATTTTCTGCGGGGGGAATTTCCAGGGAGAATAAGCTTAGCACCCAACTGAATGTTTATAGAAATCATAAAATTGAATTTTCGCAGTAAATACAGAAAATTATGAGTAATAATTTAGTGCATTCAGTAATTCACAGGAGTTGTAAAAGTATTCACCATGAACTTCAACACACAAATTAGGATGAGAATAAAACCTGATTGATAGACAAATAAGCACGCGTGTACACGCAGTCTACATGTTATCAAAAGCTGTTGCCAGTTCATTTGGTGTGATTGTAAATTTTGGCATTAAAGCCTTCAACTGTATCCGGGTTACTGCATACTTTACTTTTTAAGTTATCCCCCTTAAGAAAATCGTGAGTAATTATTATCAACCACGTAGGTATATTTCTTTAATATCCTTTCTTTTTTGTTTTTCCTTTTTAAATTTTATTATTATTTTCGGTACTTACCTATTATCCCGAAAACACTCAAGAAGTTTGATCTGTTTAAAACTGGTTTTTCTGTGGGCACTCTCAGATAATCAGTTTAGCCCGAGTGAGATAAACTACAACGTAGGTCTATTTTAATTAAATATTTAATATATAGAGTTGGTTAGGTTAGGCATTTAATATAATGCGTGCTGGGCTGCCTGCTTTCCATAATTCTCTGTTGTAGCTTCCATAACGTTGCTACCACAGTATTATATTTACATCATATTTAGGAATATTTAATTATGATTAACCTAACTTCACTTCTTAAGTGTGGTCGGGATAACACGTAAGTACCTTATTTTCTTACTAGTTCCAATTGACTTTGAGATTTTTTGAACCTCCAAACAAGCGGAAGCTTTCCTAATACTAGATCCTAACCCAGAGAAACCTTGGTACACTTGAAACCAACAGACGATTGGAATGCCTAACCTAACAATTGCTACCGTGGGTCACAGACTACATAGGACCTTTATTTGTTTAAGCTTTGTCCCTCTAATGAAAGGAAAACCTCTTTGGTACTCGAGAATAAGAGAGATCCAAATTAAATCCATGGATGCTAAAGGGCTCATATTGTAACAGCTCAGTGAATGCAGAGAAATATCCTTACCCAGAAAAACAACTAAATGATGTTACTTTTTCGACTGATCAATTTATCTCTTAAGCTGTCAAGAAGCTTTTTCCTCCAATAGATTACTGAGAAGGAAGAATGTTCAAGAGCTATTTTGAAGATTGGTCTTACGGAAAGAGGTGCAAACTATGAGGATAGTGCCCTCCCCCATTCAGTTCCGAAACCATTAACCAATAAAGATATTAAGACCAACCCCCCCCCTCCAACAATTGTTTTAATTAGCCAGTTAGAAATCAACTTGGTCACAAACCTATAGAATGAAGCGCCACGATTTGGACATTGTTCATCATTATGGGTAAAGGACGTTCAACAGCTCTTTGGAAGATTGACGTCATAGACATGGGCATGAAGATCTAGCGCCCCTCCACCTAATTCTTTAAATATGTCAGATAAAAGCAAATGAGCTCACAAACTTGCAGTATGATCCATTGTCATTTTGACATACTTTGAGAGCTCTTTTGAAAACTGGTCTCAGAGACAGAAGTGTCAAGCATGGGGAAGGTGTCCCTGGATACCTCACACTAAGGTTCTAAATCAATCTGTTAAAAGAAAATCAGCTCACAAACTTGTGGTAAGAAGTGCCACAACTTTGACATTTTTCACTGCTGGGAGTGAAGGATGTTCGAGGGCTTTTACGAAGTTCAGTCTCAGTGTTAGACAGAGGCCGTTTTAGGTAGGGGGTAGAGGGAGCACTTGCCCTAGGTGCAGAAATTTAGGGATGCAAAATTTCAAATAAATAATTTACTGCTTAAAGTCATTTTGCAATTTTAAAAATTTTATTATTACTCCAGAAAAACTTCTGTTTTTCTGAAAACTGAAAAACTGAAACCAGAAACCATAAAAACTGAAAATTACCCCCAGGAAAACTTCTGTATATTTTTATTCATAACATACTAAATGTAAACAATGGGAAAATTTTAAATTTCAAATAAAACAACAGAACGCTTTTTAAGTAATTTTTGAAATTTTAATTGTATTAAAATAAATTAGAGGCTGCAGTTGGCAGTAAATATAAGCCAATTGAATCCGAAAGCTTCATTTTTCTCAGGAGCAATCATAGGACGCGACAATTAATAATCTTGCAGGCGCTAAGGTGAGAAGTCAGATTTAAATAAATGGAAAATGGTGTTAATAGACGAAAATTTTGTTAAAATTTGGCCTGAAAAGTTTTGAGAGACAGAGGGGGGGGGGGTGTAATCAAAATTTTGGCCCGGGCGCAATAGGCCAGATCCACCACTGCTAGCAGATGTGTAAAATATAAGGATGGAGCCCCCTCTCTCGAATATCAATTAATCGTGTTGTTTTTAATCCTTAAATTAGCTCATTCATCCACATAAGTTTCAAAATATAAAAAAGTACAATTTAAATAAAAAATAAATAAACAGCACAAAAGAATATAACCCCTATGCTCAGCTTATCAAGGATTATTTTTCTTTTGATACAAAAGGTACTTGGATGCTTAGTAGTAAATTTAAATGTTGATGTAAGAGAGGAAACTCGTAGGCAAAAATGAGGAACCCAGAAACGCTTGAGGAAGGAAGCGTGAAAAAGATTCAATTTTATTGTTTACTTTAAATCCTTTTTATTATGATTTACTTTGTAAATGTTGGGGGGGGGCAGCTACATTGGCTCTATATGTAGCTATGACAGCAATTACTACAAAAAAAGTTATCTGAAGCGTTCTTCTTCTTCAAATACTTTGCGCGTAAACAAAAGGAGAAAATGTTTTGATATTGTACATAATAAAACATAATATATTTGTTTATTTAAAAATAAACAAATAATCATTTTTCACAAATAATTCAAACAAAATATAAAGACAAAAAAAAAACAAAAAACCTTAAGCAGCCATCTTCAAGTACTTTGCAAGTAGCCCCGTTTCAACAAAGATTTCAAGAATAACCAAATAAATAGCATGCTATAAATATTACAAAGGACAACAAATGTTTAAAATGAACGAATGATTATTTTTAGCAAATAATACAAAAAAATAAAAGTTCAAAACAGGGATAAAATACTTTTTGATAGACAGTGTATAATAAATTTCACAAAAAATACCAGATATTTCAGTCACATATACAGTGACCGTCATCAGTAGTAAAACTACTACTCTATTAAAAAGGATTTTATCCCTATTTTGAACTTTTATTTTTTCGTCATGGAAAGGCAGTTTGGTCTCCGAAATTACCTGCATAATACAAAAAAAAAAAACTTGAAGCAGCCTTCTTCAAGTACTTTGCAGGTAGCCCCGTTACAACAAAGATTTCAAAAACAAGCGAAAGAACAGTATGCTAAAAATATCATAAATGACGTTATTTGTTAAAAATAATCGAACAATTACTTTTCACAAATAATACAAAAGAAATATAGAGAAAAAAATTGAAGCGGCCTTCTTCAACCATTTTGCCGCTAATCCCATATCTGCAAGTATTGCCCAAACAAGTAAATAAATATTACATTAAAAGTGTTATAAATAACACCATTGGTTTAAAATTAACAAGTTTTTTCATAAATAATAAAAACAAAATAACAGAACTAAACAAAATAAAAGAGAAAAAAAATTACCTGAAGCGGCCTTCTTCAAGCACTTTGCAGGTAGCCCCATTTCTGCAAGGGTTCCCAAAGCAAGCATCGATGGCATGTTCACATTGGCGTCCATGGTAACCAGGTGCACATTTGCATTTGAAGTCACGTTCTGGAATTGATTCACAACTTGCACCATTTCTGCATGGAAAATTATAACATGCATCGCATTTGGCCATTATTTCATTTGGAATTTCTTCTGAAAGCAAATTGAAATTTATAATTACAAATAAAGGGGAAACGATAAATATGTAAAGCAGAGGAAGAAAATTGAACTAACCCTTAAAAAAGAAATTGGACAAAAATAAAATAAATTAATGCTAATACATGTAATAAATTAAAGACAAATATTATCTATTTACAATAATATAATAAATAAATCACTAAATTCGGCAAAAAATTAATCGTATTAATAGGCTAACTTTTTGTTAGGTGTTAATAAGTTTAAAGTAAAATTAACTCCATTTTTAAATTATTTCATTCAGATATGCTCGGTAATTTACTTTAACAGATTTTTATTTCATAGAATTAATTTAAAAAAAAACTTTCCGAAAAATAAGTTTTTATAAGAAAAGTAAAGGCCATTTTAAACTTAAGCTCAGCAGATACAAATACCTTTTAAAATTAAAACCAAAAACGACCAGAAATTACCATTAAAGAATAAATGAAACCCAAAACGAACAGAAATTAAATTAACAATCATAGCAAAAACATACAAAAAGTAATAATATAACTGAATAAATAGATCTTAAAGCGAGGAATTCTTAGACTGAATATGAATATTAAGCTTAAAACGAAAAAAAAAATATTTTCCAATTGAAGCATAAAGGAAACTTAAGACCAACATAAATTAAATAAGCAATCAATGGAAACAAATATACAGTAGATACTAATCCAAATTAATAGATAAATATAAAAAGAAGCGAAACTTAAATTTAATATGCAAATAAAGCTCGAAACGAACAAAAATCACCACAAACAAGAGTTTGGGTATCACCTGTTTCTCTCACTGTAAAAGTCTAAAACCTATTGCATCGTTGGCGCTTTACTGAAAACCAACTTTATGGCAAACATTTTCTTTTGTACTTAACATTGAAAATAAACATTAAAATTATAGTAACATTTTGAACTGATGAATTTTCAGCAATTAATATCATTATACATCAAATATTCAGTTTAATTTATTAGCTCTTTTTAAAGTTGTTAAAGACAAATATAGTTTCCCTATAAACAAGTGTTTGGATACTGCCTCCTTTCGTAACTGTAAATAAAGACCAAAGGCCTTCTGCGTCATTGGCGCTTAACTGAAAATGGATTATATTACAAATATTTTCTTTTCCAGTTCTTACAGTATTGAAAATAAAAATACAATTACAGTGAAATAAATTCTTGAACTGATGGATCTTTCCACAATTAATATCATTATACGTCAAATATTCTATTTGATGTTGTTTATACTTTCCAAGACTGTTCAAGACCCATATAGTTTTCAGTAAAGCGCCAATGACGCAGTAGTTTTTATATTTTTACTGAAAGAGAAGGAGCCCAGACGTCTCTTATTTTCCGTGGAAATTTTTTTCCGTTTCAAGCTTGATTTTTTTGTTCACTTTACATTTCATTAGTTTCAACATATACTCAATCGCCTACAATCAAGTGGCTTTTGCGATTATTGGCATTGGCTGTTTATTTAATTTCCGTTCTTTTTAAGTTTCATTTATACTTCAATAGTAAAATATTTTTTTCCGTTTTAAGCTTGATATTCATATTCAATCTAAGCATTACTCGCTTTAAGATCTATTTATTCATTTATATTATTACTTGTTGTATGTTTTAGCTATGATTGTTTATTTAATTTCTGTTCGTTTTGGGTATCATTTATTCTTTAGTAGTAATGTCTGGTCGTTTTGAGTTTGAATTTTAAAATGTATTTGTATATTCTGAGCTTAAGTTTAAAATTGCCTTTAATTTTATTTGAAAAACTTATTTTTCGGAAAGTTTTTTTTAATTAATTTTTGTTGTTTTTAATTGCAAAAAAATTTAAGTTTTTAAAAATTCCTTATTTCAAAATCAAACTTAAAAAAAATAAATCAAATATTCATCAAAGTAACAAAATTGACATCAAAGTAACAATATCAAAGTGAAAAAATGGGTTTGTGTCAACCTCGGAGTTTTTATTATCTGATGTTTGAACTATTTTTAACAAAATTGCTATCTCAAAAATTTTTATCGGATGGATTTAGGGAAAAAGGGCGTGGGAGGACTAGATTAAGCTTCGGTCTCTTTTGACTATTTAAAAGTGAACTAGAACTTTCTATTTTCAGTCGAATGAGACCTCTCTGAAGTTTATACGAGTATCACTTCTATAAGAACCATATATATCCCCAGAGTGCAACTTAAAACGCTTGTTCCTGAGCCCGGGGGGGTTGTGTCGATTCTGCTGTGTAAGTACCTATCTGCAAGAATATTTTTAACACAAGAGCCACCTGGCATTTTCATCGGTGGTGCTTGCCCCTCCGACGCGCTCACCGCTGCGGGAGGCGAAAGGGAATAGTTGCCCTACAATCTTTTTTCATTCTAATAAAATCAACTACAACATTTAATTTCCATTCAAATGAACCCTCTTTGAAGATTATACGATAATACCTTCCATAAGAACCATATATGCCCCCAGAACAATACTTACAACTTCTGCCCCGGCCCTGAGGGGGGGGGGTTCGACACAGGAGTTTTTCTTATCTGATCTTTGAACTATTTTTAACAAAAAGACTACCTCAAATTTTTATCAGATGTATTTGGGGGAAAAGGGCTTGGGCGGGGGGGGCAGTTGCCCTCTAATCTCTTTTGATTCTTAAAAAGGGCACTAGAACTCTTGATTTCAACTTTAATGAGCCCCCTTTGAAGTTTATATGACGATCTCTTCTGTATGAAATGCGTATGGGGAAAGAAATAAATGGAGTCTGGGGGGAGGCTAGCTTCCCTCCAATCGGCTTTGACTCTTAAAAACTGAATTACAACTTTCAATTGCCAATAAAATTAGTGCTCTAGGAAGTTGATAAAAGTATCATTTACATAGCATCCATATATGCAAGCAGGGCATAACTTACAATGCCTACCCCCGGGCCCTGGGGGGCTGTGTCGACACCGGAGTTTTTTGTTATCAGAACTTTGAACTATTTTTAACAAAATATCTATCTCAAAATTTTTATATGATGCAGTTAGGTCGTGGAGGAGGGGGAGGCTAGTTGCCCTCCGATCTCTTTTGACTCTTAAAAAGTAAACAAGAACTTTCAATTTCAAATCAAATGAGCCCTTTCCGAAATTTATATGAGCATCCCTTCCATAAGAACTATATATGCCCCTAGAGCATTACTCATAACGCCTCTATCCGGGCCCTGGCGGGTTCCGTCGACATAGCAATTTTTCTTATGAGACCTTTTAACTATTTTGAATGAAATAGCTCATATAAAAATTTTAACGGATGGGCTTGGGGAAAAAGGGTGTGGGGGGGGGGGCTAGTTGCCCTCAGATACCTTTTGACTCTTAAAACTTGAACTAGAACTTTCAATTTCCAATCACATGAAACCCCTCTGAAGTTTATACGAGCATCCCTTTCATAAGAACCATATACACCCACAGGACAACACTTACAACGCCTATCCCCCGGGCTCTGGGGGGTGTTTTTGTTATCTAATATTTGAACAATTTCAAAAACACTGGCTATCTCAAAATTTGTAGCGGACGGGTTTGGGGAAAAAATAGCATGGGGTGGGGGCTAGTATAACACTCTTGACTCTTAAAAAGTGAACTAGAACTTTCAATTTCCAATCAAATGAGTCATCTATGAAGTTTATACGAGCATCCATTTCATAAGGACCCTACATACCCTTAGGATATAACTTAGAACGGCTTTTTCTGGGCCCTGGGGTGCTGCATCGACACTAGAATTTTTCCTATCTGGCTGCTGAGCTATTTTTTTTAACAAGATGTCTATATCTAAATTTTCATCAAATGGGCTTGGAAAGAGGAGGCGGGAGGGGTTGCTTCCCTCGGATCTCTTTTGGCTATTAAAAAGGAGGCTCAAACTTTCAATATCCAATCAAATGAGCCCTCCCTGAAGTTTATACAAGCATCCTTTCAATAAGACCCATATATGCCCCCAAGGCATAACTTAAAACGCCTGCCCCCGGGCCAATTTTTGTTATATTATCTTTGAACTATTTTTAACAAAATAGCTATCTTAAAATTTTTATTGGATGCACTTGGGAAAATAGGGTTTAGGGGGGGGGGGTGGAAGCTGGTTATCCTCCAATATCTTTTGACGCGTAAAAAGTGAACTAGAGCTTTCAATTTCTAATCAAATGAGCCCTCTCTGAAGTTTATAGGACAATGTTGTCTAAACTAAAACATTATATGCCCCCAGGGCATAACTTACAACCCTTGCCATGAGGGTTGTGGGGGAGTTGTCATCCTCAAAGACCTAATTTCCAGAACTTAAAACTACGTTTAATAAAATGGCTGTCTCATTTTTGATTGGATGTGTTTGGGGAAAAGGTGGGCGTGAGAGGGGGGTTAGTTGCCCTCAAATCACTTTCGACTACTAAAAAGGGCACTTTGAACTCCCAATCGAATGAGCATTTTTTGAAATTTCTACGACACCACTTTATATAAAAACCTTATATGCCCCCAGGGTATACATTAAAACCCTTGCCTTGAGGGTTGTGGGGGAGTGTCCTCCTCAAAAAGATATTTTCTATCTGGAAATAAACGACGTTGAACAAAATGGGTATCTCAAAATTTTGATTCGCTGTGTATGGGGGACTGATGGGCGTGGGGGGGCTAGTTGCCCTCCAATCACTTTCGACTATTAAAAAGGGTACTAGCCCTTTGAATTTCTAATCGGATGAACCTTTTTTGAAGCTTCTACGACAACACCTTCTATAAAAACCTTATATACCCCCAGGGCATAACTTAAAACCCTTGCCCTGAGGGTTGTGGGGGTGTGTCCTCCTCAAAAACATTTTCTATGCGGAAATAAACTACGCTGAACAAAATATATATCTCAAAATTTTGATTGGATGTGTTTAGGGGAATGATGGCGTGGGGGGGGGGGGGTTAGTTGCCATCCAATCGCTTTCGACTATTAAAAAAGGGCACCAGCTCTTTGAATTTCCAATCAAAAGAGCCTTTTTTAAAATTTCTATTACAATGCCTTCTATAAAAAACCTCATATGTCCACAGGGCATAACTTAAAACCCTTGCCCTGAGGGTTGTGGGGGAGTGTCCTCCTCAAAAATATATTTTCTATATGAAAATCAACTACGCTGAACAAAATGGGTATCTCAAAATTTTGATTGGATGGGTTTGGGGGAATGATGGGAGTAGGGGGGGGCTAGTTGCCCTCCCATCACTTTCGACTATTAAAAAGGGTACTAGCCCTTTGAACTTCTAATTGAATGAACCTTTTTTGAAGCTTCTACGACAACGCCTTCTATAAATACCTGATATACCCCCAAGGCATAACTTAATACCCTTGCCTTGAGGGCTTTGGGGGAGTGTCCTCCTCAAAAACGTATTTTCTATCTGGAAATCAACTAGGCTGAACAAAATAGCTATCTCAAAATTTTGATTGGATATGTTTGGGGGAATGATGGGCGTGGGGGGGGGGTTAGTTGCCCTTCAATCACTTTCAACTATTAAAAAAGGGCACTATCCCTTTGAATTTCCAATCCAATGAGCCTTTTTCGAAGTTTCTACGACAACGCCTTCTATAAAAAACCTTATATGCCCCCAGGGCACAACTTAAAACCCCTGGCCGGAAGGTTGTGGGGGAGTGGCATCCTCAGAAACATATTTTTTATTGGGAAATCAACTATGCTGAAAAAAATGGCTATCTCAAATTTTGATTGGATGTGTTTGGGGAAATGATGGGCGTGGGGGAAGTGGGCTAGTTGCCCTCCAATCACTTTTAAGTATTAAAAAGGGCACTAGAACTCTCGATTTACAATCGAATGAGCCCCCAAGGCATAACTTAAAATCCTTGCCCTGAAGGTCGTGGGGGATTGTCCTCCTCAAAAACATATTTTCTATCTGGAAATCAACTACGCTGAACAAAACGGCTATCTCAAAATTTTGATTGGATATGTTTGAAAAAATCATAGGCGTGGGGTGGGTAGTTGCCCTTCAATCACTTTCGACTATTAAAAAGGGCACTAGAACTCTTGATTTCCAATCGAATGGGCTTTTTTGAAGTTTCTACGCCAACACCTCCTATAAAAACCTTATATGCCCCCAGGGCATAACTTAAAACCCTTGCCCTGAGGGTTGTGGGGAATTGTCCTCCTCAAAAACATATTTTCTATTTGGAAGTCAACTACGCTGAACAAAATGGTTATCTCAAAATTTTGATTCGATGTGTTTGGGGGAATGTTTGGCGTGGGGGGGGCTAGTTGCCCTCCAATCACTTTCGACTATTAAAAAGGGCACTAGCCCTTTGAATTTCCAATCGAATGAGCCTGTTTTGAAGTTTCTACGACAACGCCTTGTATAAAAACCATATATGCCCCCGGGGTATAACTTAAAACCCTTGCCCTGAGGGTTGTGGGGGAGTGTCCTCCTCAAAAATATAATTTTCTCTATGGAAATCAACTATGCTGAACAAAATGGCTATCTCACAATTTTGATTGGATGTGTTTGGGGGAATGATGGGCATGGGGGGGGGGCTAGTTGCCCTCCAGTCACTTTCGACTATTAAAAAGGGCACTAGAACTCTCGATTTACAATCGAATGAGCCTTTTTTGAAGTTTCTACGACAACGCCTTGTATAAAAACCATATATGCCCCCGGGGTATAACTTAAAACCCTTGCCCTGAGGGTTGTGGGGGAGTGTCCTCCTCAAAAATATAATTTTCTCTAAGGAAATCAACTATGCTGAACCAAATGGCTATCTCAAAATTTTGATTGGATGTGTTTGGGAAAATGATGGGCGTGGGGGGGCTAGTTGCCCTCCAATCACTTTCGACTATTAAAAAGGGCACTAGAACTCTCGATTTACAATCGAATGAGCCTGTTTTGAAGTTTCTACGACAACAGCCTTCTATATAAACCTTATATGACCCCAGGGCATAACTTAAAACCCTTGCCCTGAGGGTTGTTGGGGAGTGTCCTCCTCAAAAACATATTTTCTCTCTGGAAATCAACTACGCTGAACAAAATGGCTATCTCAAAATTTTGATTGGATGTGTTTGGGGAAATGATGGGCATGGGGGGGCTAGTTGCCCTCCAATCACTTTCGACTGCTCAAAGCCCTTTGAATTTCCAATCGAATGAGCCTGTTTTGAAGTTTCTACGACAACGCCTTCTATAAAAACCTTATATGCCCCCAGGGCATAACTTAAAACCCTTGCCCTGAAGATTTTGGGGAAGTGTCCTTCTCAAAAAAATATTTTCTATCTGAAAATCAACTACGCTGAACAAAATGGCTCTCTCGGAATTTTGATTGGATATGGTCGGGGAAATGATGGGCATGGGGGAGCTATGTTCCCTCAAATAAATTTTGACTGTTCAAAAGCCCTTTGAATTTCTAATCGAATGAGCCTGTTTTGAAGTCTCTACGACAACGCCTTCTATGAAAACCTTATATGACCCAAGGGCATAACGTAAAACCCTTTCCCTGAGGGTTGTGGGGGAGTGTCCTCCTCAAAAACATATTTTCTATCTGGAAATCAACTACACTGAACAAAATGGCTATCTAAAATTTTGATTGGATGTGTTTGGGGAGATGATGGGCGTGGGGGAAGTGGGCTAGTTGCCCTCTAATCACTTTTGAGTATTAAAATGGGCACTAGCCCTTTGAATTTCCAATCGAATGAGCCTTTTTTGAAGTTTCTACGACAACACCTTCTATAAAAACCTTATATGCCCCGGGGCATAACTTAAAACCCTTGCCCTGAGGGTAGTGGGGGAATGTCCTCCTCAAAAATATATTTTCTATCTGGAAATCAACTACGCTGAACAAAATGGCTATTTCAAAATTTTGATTGGATGTGTTTGGGAGAATGATGGGCGTGGGGGGGGGGCTAGTTGCCCTCCAATCACTTTCGACTATTAAAAAGGGCACTATAACTCTCGATTTCCAATCGAATGGACTTTTTTTTAAGATTCTACGACAACACCTTCTATAAAAACCTTATATACCCCCAGGGCATAACTTAAAACCCTTGCCCTGAGGGTTGTGGGGAAGTATCCTCCCCAAAAACATATTTTCTATCTGGAAATCAACTACGCTGAACAAAATGGCTATCTAAAAATTTTGATTGGATGTGTTTGGGGAAATGATTGGCGTGGCGGGGGGGCAAGTTACTCTCTAATCACTTTTAACTATTCAAAAGGGTACTAGCCCTTTGAATTTCCAATTGAATGAGCCTATTTTGAAGTTTCTACGACAACGCTATCTTTAAAAACCAAATATGCCCCCAGGGCATAACTGAAAACCCTTGCCCTGAGGGTTGTGAGGGAGTGTCCTCCTCAAAAATATAATTTTCTATATGGAAATCAGCTATGCTGAACAAAATGGCTATCTCAAAATTTTGATTGGATGTGTTTGGGGGAATGATGGGCGTGGGGGGGGGGGGCTAGTTGTCCTCCAATCACTTTCGACTATTAAAAAGGGCAATAGAACTCTCGATTTCCAATTGAATGGGCCCCCTTTGAAGTTTCTACGACGACCCCTTCCATATGAAGTGCCTCTGGGAAAAAAAAATAATAATAGTAACAAATAAATAAATAATAAAACACTGGAGCCGTATGGCCTTTACTATAGGCAACGCTACAGCGTTGCCTCTGACAATGATTTTTTGTGTTAGAACTCTTCTAAACTGCCAAAACAAGGTATGTATATTTGTCTTTTGTTAAAAAAAAAGCAACTGCAAGTTTTTCAAAAAATACACAAGATTTAGCTTCCACCCTGCTCGAGCCTTCGTAATAGAGCCTTTTTTGAATAAATGTTGCGTATTTTTCTAAATTTTTAGCTATAATTATTCTTCGTAGATAATTTTGGAGACCACACTGCCTTTCCATGACGATAAAATAAAAGTTCAAAATAGGGATAAATCCTTTTTAATAGACAGTGTATAGAAATTCACAAAAAATACCAGATATTTCGGTCACATATACAGTGCCCGTCGTCAGTAGTAAAAACTATTAAACGTTTTTTTACTACTGATGTGGTAAAAACAACTGTTGACAGTGACCGTCATCAGTTGTTTTTACTACTGATGACGGTCACTGTATATGTGACCGAAATATCTGGTATTTTTTGTGAATTTCTATACACTGTCTATTTAAAAGGATTTTATCCATATTTTGAACTTTTATTTTATAATTATTCTTCATTATTCAAAATCATTATTTTATATTTTTTACTCTATCTTATCTATTGTTTGATACAAGCCTAGAATTGGGGCTATTGAGAAGGAAACATGTTAAGAAAACAATTCTTACTTCATAATGTGCAGAAAAATTGTGGTTAACACATTTTGAAGGCGCTTCCACTGTACTTTCCTCCCTCCCCCTAATGTACAAATGTATAGTCCAAATTATATATATCTCATTCATTTTTCCATGTGTCACTCTTATTTCAACTTGTGTACCTGTAAATAGAATCACCACTGACGAAATCAAGAAACGGAAAAACACATGGAAAATGTAAATTTTGGAAAATGTAAATTTGTAAAATTTAAACACATGGAAAATGTAAATTTTAAATTTTGATTATATATTTGCACATTAGGAGGGTTTGAGGGTGAAGTATAGTGGAAGCACCTTCAAAATGTGTTAACCGCAATTTTTCTGCATATCATGAAGTAAGAATTGCTTAACATATTTCTTTCTCAATAGCCCCAATTCTAGGCTTGTACATATATTTTTTTATTTATTTCTAAGGGATCTTAATTTCGAAGGGTGTTTTCATCAGTAAAATAGCAATTCTTTCTAAAAATAGGAATGATTCAGTCTCCCCTCCAAATATCTACTAGATACAGTATTATTATAACAGATGATTGAATGTGATTCTCAATCCATTTATACTCTTTACTCTTTTTTATTTGATTCACTTTACTTTAATGAGGATTGTTTTGTTATCATGTTTCCTTCTCAATAGCCCCAATTCTAGGCTCTTATATATTATTCTATTTATTTCTAAGGGGTCTTAATTTCAAAGTATAACTTCGTCAATATAAAGTAACAGCAATTCTTTCTAAACACCGGAATGATTCAGCTCCCCCCCTCCGCATATCTACTAGATACAGTATTATTATAACAGATGATTGAATGTCTTATTCTCAATTCAGTTATACTCTTTACTCTTTTTTATTCGATTCACTTTATTTCTTGAGATCGGATATTTTTTGCTTTGACATTCCCAAAAGCTGTTAAATCAAATATTGTTAGTTATGCTTTCTCCAACAAAACACACAAGTTTTCTTAAAAATTAGGAATGATTCTTGCTCCCCCCCCCCCTCTCACGCTTGACACAACCTTGATATGTCTGACGTTTGCATTTTTTATCCAAATATTTTATTTATGCTTTCTTCAACAAAACACATTAAGAATTTCCCTAAAAATTAGGGATGATTCATTAACTCCCACCCCCCTCCCCTAATTCACCCAGCCTTGGTATGTCTTAGGTTTCAATTTCTTATCCTCAGTTTATCTTGTTATTTTCAAGGTGTTAATTCGCTTAAAATTCTCCAAAACTTCAAAAACCAAACTTGATTCACTACCCTTCTCAATACTTCGCTTCTCAATACAGGTTTATTAGAATGATGAATTGAATTTCTTATTATTATCCCTCAATATTCTTTAATGTTTCATATCTATTAGTCATTTTGAGGGAATTTAGTTCCAGGAAATGATAAGTTTTTTTTATTGATGCAACGAAATCGCAAATACAAATAATTTTATGCGTACTTCTTCCAACAAAACACAATCGCGTATTTCCAAGAATTTCCATTATTTAACTCCCCCCTTTTATAAACAACAAATAAACAAGTAGAAGAATAGGAAATTTTTTCCGTAAGACTATGGAATTCCAAACTTTAAATGAACATGTCGACCCTATGTCCAAAGGCTGTCCTCAGCATAACACAAATGAAAATATAAAAGAGAAACTTATAATAAAATACGGCCTTTAAAACTAAAAAAAAAATCTAAACAGCCCTAGCATCCTTACTTCAATGAAGTTCAACCAGGACTGATAGAAAAAGTGAGGTGAGTCGATTCCCTTGTTTATTTGTTGTTTATGATTAAAAGGCAGTGTGGTCTTCATCGCTATTTACTCCCTCCTTTCCTACTCCTCTTGGTACAATCTCTTACAACTGATGGCTGAATTTCTAATTTTCAGTCCTATATCCTTTGCTCTTTTAAATCAATTCTATATTAGAGAATATACAAAATTATGATCATAGATTATTATGATTATATAATTACATGTAATATAATATTATATTTTTATTATAGTATAATATTATCATGATTATAGGATTATAGAAAATTATGAAAAATAAAATCTTACTGCGACATTGAAAATGCTCTGCTGGAGTTGAAAGCAACAATTTATCTTTTAGGGTAGGAGGCTCAGCACACTTGGCAATACCAGGCTCCACGTAGTCTCGCTTCACCCATTCTGCCAACCACTTCAAATTGCAGTCACAATAGAAAGGGTTGGATCCCAGAGCTAAGTGGGTCAAATTTCTTAATTCTTTGAAAGCTCCTTCAGGTAGTAAAGAAATATCATTACCGTGCAGGGATCTGAAAAAAAGTATATAAGGTTAGTTTACAAGGTCAATTACAACACATTGGAAAGTCTAACCCTGACTAAAATATTATATGTATTTAATATTTAAATATGAATAAGTGAATTTTTACAAGGTTTAAAATGTGCTGCAGTGCACATTTTAGATTTAAACAGTAAAATAAATATTAAAGTACACACTGACACTGAACAGTAAACAAAATAAAAATAAAACATAACTTGAGTAATTATTTATAGCAATTAATTACAGCGTACAGATAACCATAATCTGAGGACGTGACCTGACCTTTTCAATTCCTAAGGGGGAAGATGCTGCCATTGCTGCTGTCCTCCCATGCAAACATCATGGACGTCCTGACAGCGCATGTGCCGCCGACAGAAAGAAAGGTCTAGGAAAAGGTAACTAAACCAAATGAGTATATTGAAGTACTTTCAAATCTTTACACGAAATTAAGAATGGAAAACAAGAGCGAGGCTTAATAATTTCTGTATGGGTAAACATCAGTCTTGACATTGAAATTAGAATTTTCGCCATCTATTGTTATTGCTATCCCCGTTCGATTGCTTAGTATCATCATAGCAGCATCCAACCAAAGGTGTAACTAGGAAAACCAGCTTTTGTTGGGGCAAGGAGGGTGATGGATCTTGTGGACCTCTTGGTCAAACCTACCAATTTATTCAACGAATGATTTAAATAGTTCTCTAGAAAGTATACTTTCTATTAAGAAACAATATTAATTTTTTATTTATATTAATTATTTTTAAAATTTATTTTTAAAATATTTAAAAATAATTATTTTTATATTAACTAAAATTATTTCAATAATAATTAAGAAATGATAATTATTTTTTATTTATATTAATTATTTTTAAAATCTATTTTTAAAATATTAAAATAATTATTTTTATATTAATTATAATTATTTTATAATAATTAAGGAACAATAATAAATAATTCCTTCTTATCTGTATTCGATTTAGTGTTCATAAAAATACATTTTCAAGCACAACAAAAGGAACCTGAAACCCACCTAGAATGGTTTTAGATAGAAAAAAAAATCAACAACAGAACCGCCATAGTTGAGATCTATTCTAAACAAAAATTTATAATCCTCTGTTTTAGTCTGGTAGCACTAGTTCCTCTATAATATGCGGCTAGGGATATAAAACTAAAAAAAACACGAATTACACGAAAAATGAAGGAAATATTGATCAAATTTTGGAGAAATATTAAGATTTCAGTAATTGTGCATGGCTTCAGATCCAATCTCCACACCCCCCTCCCCCACCCACATCCTTCGTCTCTCTTTCCTACTCATGTGAGTCTTTTGAATGGCATGAATGGTTTTAGCTGTGTTTTCTCACTGTCTTTTACACCTCAACCAAGCAGGGCCAGATAAAGGGCGATTGGAACAACTAGGCCCAACCGGGCCCATCAAAATGAACAAATTTTTTCGAAATTGTGAAATATTCTTAACAATCATAGGCAGCGCGCTAGCGCTGCCTAAGTAAAGAACGATGTGGGCATAATGTGTAGTTTTTTGGGGGTTTTTTCTCCATACCCAGGCACTTTGTATGGAAGGAGTTGTCGTAGAAACTTCGAAAAGGGCTTATTCGATTGTAAATTGGAGTGGCTAGTGCCCTTTTTAATAGTCGAAAGTGATTGGAGGGCAACTAGCCCCCCCCCCCACGCCTGTCATGCCCCCAAACACCTCCAATCAAAATTTTGAAATACACATTTTGTTCAGCGTAGTTGATTTCCAGATAGAAAATATCTTTTTGAGGAGGAGACCCCCCCCAAAAAAACAACCCTCGGGGCAAGAGTCTCAAGTGTGGTCACGATGGCATGAAATATAACTGTAGACACACGGTAGTGTTTATTATTTTTTTTCTTTAAAGATGGGACCTTCATACATAGGAGGTTATCGTCTAGACGTCATAAGGGATTAGTTTATAAAGACCGCGATAGTTAGAGTGCCCTGTTTAATGGTTAAAAGTACTCAAAAAGCAACTAGCCCCCCCCCCCCCCACTCACGCCAATACTTTTCCCAAACACATCCAATTGAAATTTTGAGATAGCCATATTGTTCAGCGTAGTTGATTTCCTGATAGAAAATATGCTTTTGAGGAGAACACTCCCCCACAACCCTCAGGGCAAGGGTTTTAAATTATGCCCTGGGGGCATATAAGTTTTTTTATAGAAGGCGTTGTCGTAGACACTTCAAAACAGGCTCATTTTATTGGAAATTCAAAGGGCTAGTGCCCTTTTTAATGGTCGAAAGTGATTGGAGGGAAACTATCCGCCTCCCACGCCCATCATTCCCCCAAACACATCCAATCAAAATTATGAGATAGCCATTTTGTTCAGCGTAGTTGATTTCCAGATAGAAAATATGTTCTTGAGGAGGACACTCCCCACAACCCTCAGGTTGTGGGGGAGTGTCTGACAACAGTGGGAGTG
Organism: Artemia sp. Qi Xiang Cuo; assembly: GCF_049724085.1. Classification (NCBI taxonomy): domain Eukaryota; kingdom Metazoa; phylum Arthropoda; class Branchiopoda; order Anostraca; family Artemiidae; genus Artemia; species Artemia sp. Qi Xiang Cuo. Next base: position 65,413,007 of record NC_142799.1, on the reverse strand, counting down.
TCACAACAGTGTTGTGGGGGAGTGTCCCACAACCCTCAGGTTGTGGGGGAGTGTCTATAAGGTTTTTACGGAAGTCGTTGTCGTAGAAACTTCAAAACAGGCTCATTCAATTGGAAATTCAAAGGGCTAGTCCCCTTTTTAATAGTCGAAAGTGATTAGAGGGCAATTATCCCCCCCCCCTCACGCCCATCATTCCCCCAAACACATCCAATCAAAATTTTGAGACAGCCATTTTGTTCAGCGTAGTTGATTTTCAAATAAAAAATTTTTTAGGAGGACACACCCCCACAACCCTCAGGGCAAGGGTTTTATGTTATGCCCTGGGGTCATATAAGGTTTTTATAGAAGGCGTTGTCGTAGAAACTTCAAAAAAGGCTCATTCGAATGGAAATTCAAAGGGCTATTGCCGTTTTTAATAGTCCAAAGGGCTTGGAAGGCAAAAAGGCCCCCCCCCCCACGCCCATCTTTCCCCCGAACACATCCAATCAAAATTGTGAGATAGCCATTTTGTTTTATGTAGTTGATTACCAGATAGAAAATAGGTTTTGAGGAAGAAACTCCCCCACAACCCTCAGGGCAAGGGTTGTAAGTTATGCCCTGGGGGCATATAAGGCTTTTATAGAAGGTGTTGTCATAGAAACTTCAAAACAAGCTCATTCGATTGGAAATTCAAAGCGCTAGTGCACTTTTTAATAGTCGAATGTGATTGGAGGGCAACTAGCCCCCCCCCCACGCCCATCACTCCCACCAACACATCCAATCAAAGTTTTGAGATAGGCATTTTGTCAGCATAGCTGATTTACAGATAGAAAATATCTTTTTGAGGAGGACACTCCCCCTCAACCCTTGGGGCAAGGGTTTTAAGTTATGCCCTGGGGGCATATAAGGTTTTTTTTATAGAAGGCGTTGTCGTAGAAACTTCAAAACAGGCTCATTCGATTGGAAATTCAAAGGGATAGTGCCCTTTTTAAAAGTCGAAAGGGATTGGAGGACAACTAGCCCCCCCCCCCACGCCCATCATTCCCCCCAAACACATCCAATCAAAATTTTGAGATAGCCATTTTGTTCAGCGTAGTTGATTTCCAGCTAGAAAATATGTTTTAGAGGAGAAAATATGTTTTTGAGGAGGACACTCCCCAACAACCCTCAGGGCAGGGGTTTTAAGTTATGTCCTGGGGTCTAAAAAGTTTTTATTGAAGGCGTTTACATAGAAGCTTCAAAAGGGGCTCATTTGATTGGGAATTCAAAGGGATAGTTCCCTTTTGGATAGTCGAAACTGATTGGAGGGCAACAAGCCCCCCTCCCCCACGTCCATCATTCACCCAAACTCATCCAATCAAAATTTTGAGATAGCCATTTTTTTAGCGTAGGCTAGTTGATTTCCAGATAGAAAAAATGTTTTTGAGAAGGACAACTCCCCCACAACTCTCAGGGCAAGGGTTTTAAGTTATGCCCTGGGCGCATATAAGGTTTTTATAGAAGGCGTTGTCGTAGAGGCTCATTCGATTGGAAATTCAAAGGGCTAGTGTTCTTTTTAATAGTCCAAAGGGATTGGAAGGCAACTAGCCTCCCCCCACGCCCATCTTTCCCCCAAACACATCCAATCAAAATTCTGAGATAGCCATTTTGTTCGACGTAGTTGATTTCCAGATAGAAAATAGGTTTTTGAGGAGGACACTCCCCCACAACCCTCAGGGCAAGGGTTTTAAGTTATGCCCTGGGGGCATATAAGGCTTTTATAGAAGGCGTTGTCGTAGAAACTTCATAACAGGCTCATTCCATTAGAAATGTAAAGGGCTAGTGCGCTTTTTCATAGTCGAAAGTGATTGGAGGGCAACTAGCCCCCCCCCCACGCCCATCATTCCCCCAAACACATCCAATCAAAATTTTGAGATAGGCATTTTGTCAGCGTAGCTGATTTCCAGATACAAAATATCTTTTTGAGGAGGACACTCCCCAACAACCCTTGGGGCAAGGGTTTTAAGTTATGCCCTGGGGGCATATAAGGTTTTTTATAGAAGGCGTTGTCGTAGAAACTTCAAAACAGGCTCATTCGATTGTAAATTAAATGGGCTATTGCCCTTTTTAATAGTCGAAAGTGATTGGAGGGCAACTAGCCCCCCCCCCCTACGCCCACCATTCCCCCAAATACCTCCAATCAAAATTTTGAGATAGCCATTTTTTTCAGCGTAGTTGATTTCCAGCTAGAAAATATGTTTTTGAGGCGGACACTCCCCCCCCAACCCTCAGGGCAAAGGTTTTAAGTTATGCCCTGGGGTCATATAAGGTTTTTATGGAAGGCGTTGCCGTAAACACTTCAAAACAGGCTCATTCGATTGGGAATTCAAAGGCCTAGTGCCCTTTTTAATAGTTGAAAGTGATTGGAGGACAACTAGCCCCCCACGCCCATCATTCCCCCAAACACATCCAATCAAAATTTTGAAATAGCCATTTTGTTCAGCGTAGGCTAGTTGATATCCAGATAGAAAATATGTTTTTTAGGAGGACACTCCCCCACAACCCTCAGGGCAAGGGTTTTAAGTTATGTCCTGGGGGCATATAAGGATTTATAAGAAGGCGGTATCGTATAAACTACAAAACAGGCTCATTCAATTTGAAATTCAAAGGGCTAGTTCCCTTCTTAATAGTCGAAAGTGATTGGAGGGGAACTAGCCCCTCCCCCACGCCCATCATTCCCCCAAACACATAAAGTCAAAATTTTGAGATATCTATTTTGTTCTGCGTAGTTGATTTACAAATGAAAATTATATTTTTTAGAAGGACACTCCCCAACTACCCTCAGGGTAAGGGTTTTAAGTTATGTCCTGAGGTATATAAGGTTTTTATAGAAGGCGTTTTCATAGAAAATTCAAAAGGAGCTCATTTGATTGGAAATTCAAAGTGCTAGTGCCCTTTTTGATAGTCGAAAGTGATTGGAGGGCAACTAGCCCCCTTCCCCCAAGTCCATCATTAACCCAAACACATCCAATCGAAATTTTGAGATAGCCATTTTGTTTAGCGTAGGCTAGTTGATTTCCAGATAGAAAATATGTTTTTGAGAAGGACACTCCCCCACAACTCTTTTACTACTGATGACGGTCACTGTATATGTGACCGAAATATCTGGTATTTTTTGTGAAATTTATTATACACTGTCTATTAAAAAGGATTTTATCCCTATTTTGAACTTTTAATTTATCGTCATGGAAAGGCAGTGTGGTCTCCGAAATTATCAAAGACTATGTCAATATAAAACGAACAGAAATTAATTAAAAAACTTTTTCACAGAATAAGTTTTTCAAAGAAAAGTAAAGAACTCCAATAAACAAAATATGAGCAAAAATAAAATCAAATAATCTACCAAGCTCGAAACTACCACAAATCAGCATCGATAAATAAATGAAACCCAAAACGAACAGAAATTACAATAGATAACCGAGTTAATCTCAAAACGAGCAGAAATTAACATAAGTTGGGCGCAAAACCCCTATGCCTTCCCAAGGCCAGAAAAAAATTTGCACTTTACTGATAAATTACAAATGAATGTGCATTGTCAGTTTAATATACATATACTGATATTTAGTAATCAAAATGTTAAAATCATTTGATTTATTAAAGTTATAAAAGTAAAAACATTTATATTTTTTTTAAAACATTTATATTATATTAAAGTGCAAATTTTTAATTTTTAAATTTTTTAAAACTTTTCTTTGAAAAACTTATTCTGTGGAAAAAGTTTTTTTAATTAATTGCAGTAAGTACTGCTTCGGGAGAGAGGCTAAAACCAATAAAATCTATCTGATATCAACAATGAATTAGGATAGATTAATTAGTTTAACAATTATGTCGATTGAAAGAAAAGACGCAAGGAAAATGATTTTGAAACAGTTTTAGAAGAATTTACAGAACAAAAACTTGAAAATATACAAATTCATGTATTCATTTTCGGAGTAAATTTAAAAAGTCATTTTCAGCAGTTTCATAAGATCTAGTAGACGAAAACATACTAAACGTAAGCTCAATAAATGACAAAAAAGGAAAAAAGAGGACAAAAAGGTTAGCTCAAAATGAATAAATTACACCATCAAATGAGACAAGATCAAGAAAACGACCTGAGAAATGTAAATGCACGGGTGAAAATGAACAACCTAGACCATCAAAACTGACAAGACTAATCTGATCAGCTAAAGCAACGGAAATTGAGAAAATGTCTGAAGCAATGATAAACAAAAATAAAGAACAAAGAAATATGTAGTTAGTATACTTGTAATTGCGACAATTACGACGAGTCCAAAACCAAACTGAAGAACCAAAAAAATACGCAGTTAAAAGATCAGTGGTAGCGAGAATTACAACGACTCAAAAACAAAATTGAAGAACAAAAAAACATTTGGTTACAAAACATGCGACAATGAGCATCAGAACGAATCAAAAATTAAAATAAAGAACAAAGAAATATGTGGTTAGAAAATATACGACATCGAGAACAAAGAAATATGCAGTTAGAATAAAAGCAGCAGCGAGAATTACAAGCAACAGCGAATTGGTTTGGTCTATTACAGAAAAGCCCTTGCTCTCTCTAAAGAGTTCCACAAACAACTACAAAACTTGAACTCACTTTTTGCTTTACCTTCATTCAACGTAAGCAATGATTGAACCATCAAAGGTCGTAATATTTTCAGCTTCAAAATAGCTGGACAAATTTATCACGAAATCAATTTGGTAGCACATTTATCAGAGACCCCCTGAAAGTGATTGTGAACCACATTACAATTAAATTTCTAATTTTACTTAGAAATTTAATTTATAAAGAGGGCCCCGCAAAAGAACTTCCAACACCGTGCAAATCCTTCAAATTTTATGATCTCTCGTAACCCAATGGATCTCTTGGAAGAAATATTGCGAGCCATAAACAACTATGCTAAAGGTTACATTAAAATGTGAGAGGGCCCCGCGCCTAGTCAATCCGGGCCTGCAACCAAGCTTACTAATCGCCTAATGTCATGAGCAGAATATTATGCATACCATTTTATACCCTTAAATATAGGGTTATAAGGCCAATGGAGCCTTCCCCCCAAACCCTTCCTGGAGCGTGTTACAAGAAAAAGAATTTAAAGTAAGCAGTTTAACTGGAAATTCTGCTTAATTAGCACGATACTGAAGATTTCGAAGCTTCATTACATATTTCCGCCATCTATTTATTTTTTTTAAATAGAGTGCGCAATAGACATTTTCAATTAGTGGTATATTCTTCATAAATATACATTAAATGGACAACAACAGGGGATACTTTCAGCAACAACTAAGCTTTTTTAAGCCATCTATAAACTTCTTTAAGAGATGTGCAAAGCTAATGAAAATTTTTATGAATAGCAACATATCAGCTTTCGCTTGGACCACAAATCTCATTAAGCAAAAGACCCTACACGACATCCTTGTTGAACGAGCAATTCTGCCATCCAGAGGAATAAACGTACATATTTGGAATGAAAACTTTGACTTTAATATTATTTCATCATGAAACAACAATACTGATGATGGGAGTTCTAAACATTGTATTTTCACTAAACTGTAAATAAAGAAAACATTCGGCAATTCCTCATCCCTGTTGAAGTGGGTTTTATTTATTTATCGATGCTGATTTGTGGTAGTTTCGAGCTTGGTAGATTATTTGAATTGATTTTTGGTCATTTTTTGTTTATTGGAGCTCTTTACTTTTCTTTGAAAAACTTATTTTGTGGAAAAAGTTTTTTTAATTAATTTCTGCTCGTTTTATATTGACATAGTCTTTGATAATTTCGGAGACCAGACTTCCTTTCCATGACGATAAAATAAAAGTTCAAAATAGGGATAAAATACTTTTTAATAGACAGTGTATAATAAACTTCACAAAAAATACCAGATATTTCGGTCACATATACAGTGACCGTCATCAGTAGTAAAAGAGTTGCGGGGGAGTGTCCTTCTTAAAAACATATTTTCTATCTGGAAATCAACTAGCCTACACTAAACAAAATGGCTTTCTAAAAATTTTTATTGGATGAGTTTGGGTGAATGATGGGCTTGGGGGAGGGGGGCTAGCTACCCTCCAATTACTTTTGAATATAAAAATTAGAAATAGTCCTTTGAATTTCCAATCGAATAAGCCCCTTTTGAATTTCCTACGACAACGCCTTCTATAAAAACCTTATATCCCTCAGAACATAACTTAACACCCGGGCCCTGACGGTTGTTGGGGAGTGTTCTCCTGAAAAATAGATTTTCTATCTGGAAATCAACTATGCTAAACAAAATTGCTCTCTCAAAATTTCGATTGGATGTGTTTGGGGGAATGATGGGCATGGGGCTAGTTGCCCTCCAATCACTTTCTACTATTGTGAAGGGAACTAGCCCTTTGAATTTCCAATCGAACGAGCCTGTTTTGTAGTTTATACGACATCGCCTTATTATAAATCCTTATATGCCCCCAGGGCATAACTTAGAACCCTTGCCCTGAGGGTTGTGGGGGAGTGTCCTCCTAAAAAACATATTTTCTATCTGGAAATCAACTAGCCTACGCTGAACAAAATGGCTATCTCATACTTCTTATTGGATTTGTTTTGGGAAATGAGTGGTGTGGGGGACTAGTTGCACTCAAATCACTTTTAACTATCAAAAAGGGCACTAGCCCTTTGAATATCCAATCGAATGAGCCTGTTTTCAAGTTTCTACGACAAAGCCTTCTATAAAAGCCTTTTATGCCCCCAGGGCATAACTTAAAACCCTTGCCCTGAAGGTTGGGGGGGGGGAGTGTCCTCCTCAAAAACATATTTTCTAGCTGGAAATCAACTACGCTGAACAAAATGGCTATCTCAAAATTTTGATTGGATGTGTTTGGGGTAATGATGGGCGTGTGTGTGTGGGGGGGGGGGGGGTAGTTGTCCTCAAATCCCTTTCGACTTTTAAAAAGGAAACTAACCCTTTGAATTTCCAATCGAATGAGCCTTAAAAATAAGCATGAAGCCCAGTAACCTGGGCTTGTATTGCCACTTAAAAAAAACTTACATCCACTTACATCAGTGAAGATCACAACATTAAGATCACAACCCTTTTTAGGATGTTTCCGTGTTTTTCTAAATTTGCAGATTTTCTTACGCAAATAACTTTTGATGGGTAAATCCAGCATATTTATGTTCAGCAAAAGTACATGGAGTTTTTGTTTCTATTAACAAGGGTTGCTTTTTGCTTAGTACATATATTGCCGTGAACGGTTTGACTAAAAACATCTTGTGTCATAGACAGTATGTTTCCACCCGGGCCAAGTCGAAGAAATAAAAGTGACTCTAATGCCACAGCCAAGAATTATGTAATAAAATGGGCAAGTCATTATTTAAAAAAGAAAAAAAAAAAAAACTAGCGATCCAGCGGGAGGTTTACGGATTTATTTTACCAACTTCATCATGTGAAGATATCTTGCTAATTGCTACAACTTTACTATGATAAATATGCAACTAGAAAGTCTTACTATTAATTTAATAAGCTTATTTTTTTTGTATATGAGTGAATGGAGAGACAAAAAGCTGATTGAATTTTATTTTATAGATTTGTTTTCTTTATGAGTTTGCGTGTCCCCAAAATTGCTTAAAGATCTGATCCGGCGATGGCGAGGTGCAATACGTATTTAGACTGAAAAATTTGGGTACAAATACTTAGGAAGACCTATTTTTCATTGAAAAAATAAAAGACGGTAAAACACCATTAATGAATCATGTTTTTAATTCAGCTTGTTTCTGCTAAAAAAAACTAGTTTGCGGATTTATTGGTGAAAAGTGACAATAGATGGCAGAATATGTTTCTTTTCTTCTTTAGATTGTAATATACCATTTAGATGCTTATACACTTGACTAGAGCTTAAGCAACATAGTGGTGTAAGTTAAAATCGAAAAAAATTGACAGACTTTTGATTTTTGTGAGAAATCCCAAATTCCTCTATTTCTGATTACTTTCCTATTTTCTTTGGTTGTTACGGTCTGTAGTAGACGCGAAACAAATACGAGATGAATTTTTGGGCCGCAATCTATACGCTACTGCATAGCTGGGGTATGGTAGTAATCTGAAGGTACTTGCGCTACTGATGGTGCTCTGCTACCAAGAATAACCGGAAAAATTTTGGAGTAAACTTGACTTGACTTACCCGACCTAAAGCTCATGCTAGGCAAAATTCTGGAGTCAACTTGACTTGACTTACCTGACCTAAAGCTCATGCTAGGCAACGTCGCCAGGGTTGAGGGAAAGAAACGTCAGTGCCATTAGTCTTTTCCAGAGTGTTCTCTCTTGGGAGGGGATTAGAGCTTCATTGAGGTCAATGTTCTTGGTAGTGAACTGACCGCAGACGTCTCCATATCTTGGCTGCGGTCTAACTTTGGGATGTTTCCTGCCGTTTGCAGTTGGATCTAAGTTGAACATAAGTCGGGCGGGGGTTGGATTGGGCAGGCAAAGTAGATGACCGTACTAACGCAGTGAGTGAGAATCGAGCTGCTCGGACAGGGATGGTAATTTAAAGGACCGGAGGATCTCCAGGTTCTGTACCCTGTTGAACCATCTAACATGCTCGATTTTGCAGAGGTGGAGTATTTTGGGTTGAATTAAAGTCAAGTATTTTGCAGGTATGAAGACATGGCCAATTGTAAAAAAAACCAAGACAGATAGTCCGAGGGATTGAGAGGTAAATCTGGGATAAGCCCTTTTTAGGATTGTATAAAAATGATGTCATTTCATTTGTGATAGATAAGTCAACACTGGAATTAATTTTAAAAAAATTACTGATATTTTTTAAACATTTCATTACTTTGGGAGGCTTATAAAATGCACACTAGTAAAATTAATATACGCTTGTAATGATAATAAAATATATAAATTATTTGAGACGTAAAACAATTAGTAATTTCGTTTATATTATTATTGTCGATTTTCCAGCTTCAGTAGGAAGCACTAAATCGCGCTGGCTTCTTTATAAACCCCCATGTATTGTTTTCAACTCCATAAATTTCAATATGTCTTTTTTGTCAGTTGGAAAATACTCAAATCCTTTACGCTCAATAATGCTACATAATATATTCACAATTATAGTATCCTTTAATATGGCGAAGAAATTATAATTTAATTTGAAAGTTCAAGGAAATTACATTAATTGGATCACTAGTTAGCTGATTATATTCAGTTGAATAATTAACTTTGAACAAGCGGCAAAACTTCAATTGCTGTTTTACTTCTTTGTTTTGCTCTTAACTGCTTTTGTTCAATTTTGCCTTCAGCATTCATTTTGATAACTAAATTTAGCCAATTAAGTGTTTTAACATATATCCGAATTTGAATGATTAGTTTCATTAAAAAATTTAATTTTGTGAAATCAGAATTCCATGCCAATTAACTTTTTAGATTTGAATTAAGGTAGCAAAATGATAAATCACATTTCATGATATCCTCGCTAATTCTTTTCAATGTTCTATTTCCGCTTTATAAGCTACTCTACCAAATTTGGCTTTTTTTCCGCTCATAATCATGAAAAAAAAAACAGACTAGAAAAGTTGTTAGAAAATTGTCGAAAGCCTGTTTGGATAAGGGACAAATCTATACGGTGACCGAAAGACAAATTTTTCTCTTTCACAGTTTTCATAGACCATAGCCGTTTTTCTGTTGTTATGAAACTATTTTAACCACCCCAGTTAGTGGGTGAAAGCAAGCGTTTTATTTGCCAATTGCCTTTCAATTGCCATTTGCCGAAAAAAAATTTCGGCATAATTTAATAGGTGTGACCATGGCCGGATTTAAATCTTCGGCGTCTCTAGGCCCAAGTGTCTTAGCACCCCTAGGCCCAAGCATTTTTTTTTCAGGGAGACACAGATATTTACGGGGAAATCCCCGAAAATTCTGGGATAGTGGAAGCCCTGAATAGAATGTAACTGATGAGTGATCAGTCAAAACTAATGCAAGAGAGAGGTGATACCAAACCAAACTCTAAGCTGCCATTCTTGGGCGACATCTGACAGTGGCTACGGAATTCCTGCGTGGTTTTAAAATCATTTTTCTGTGATTAGGCAGCGCAGCAGCAAAGTGCACCTGGTACTTTGACGATGAATCACATCAGTCCAGTTTTGTTAAGAATAAAAAAAAATCATTCAGTATTTATTTTTGCGTCCCTAGACCCGGGCCTAGTGGGCCTGTGCGTAAATCCTGGCTTGGGTCTGACGTAATTTATAAATGCAAAACTTCGTGCCTAGATTAACTTAATTAACTTGATTAACATTAATTCAACATAGAAGATTGGGTTCTGCTCAGAAGATCTATGAAAAAAAAGACAGAAGATACAAGTATGAAGCTACAAGTTGGAATTTCCCCACCAGCGTATTCTTTTTTTCTACCATTTACACAGCCTCTCTTGTAACCTGTTGAAAAAAAAAACTTAGCAGAACTGCATGTGAAAAAGCGAAAAAAAAACAAAAAACAATCTATACGCTACTATGCAGTAGCGTATAGATTGCGGCCCAAAAATTCATCTCGTATTTGTTTCGCGTCTACTACAGACCGTAACAACCAAAGATAATAGGAAAGTAATCAGAAAGAGAGGAATTTGGGATTTCTCACAAAAATCAAAAGTCTGTCAATTTTTTTCGATTTTAACTTACACCACTATGTTGCTTAAGCTCTAGTCAAGTGTATAAGCATCTAAATGGTATATTACAATCTAAAGAAGAAAAGAAACATATTCTGCCATCTATTGTCACTTTTCACCAATAAATCCGCAAACTAGTTTTTTTTTTAGCAGAAACAAGCTGAATTAAAAACATGATTCATTAATGGTGTTTTACCGTCTTTTATTTTTTCAATGAAAAATAGGTCTTCCTAAGTATTTGTACCCAAATTTTTCAGTCTAAATACGTATTGCACCTCGCCATCGCCGGATCAGATCTTTAAGCAATTTTGGGGACACGCAAGCTCATAAAGAAAACAAATCTATAAAATAAAATTCAATCAGCTTTTTGTCTCTCCATTTACTCATATACAAAAAAATAAGCTTATTAGATTAATAGTAAGACTTTCTAGTTGCATATTTATCATAGTAAAGTTGTAGCAATTAGCAAGATATCTTCACATGATGAAGTTGGTAAAATAAATCCGTAAACCTCCCGCTGGATCGCTAGTTTTTTTTTTTTTCTTTTTTAAATAATGACTTGCCCATTTTATTACATAATTCTTGGCTGTGGCATTAGAGTCACTTTTATTTCTTCGACTTGGCCCGGGTGGAAACATACTGTCTATGACACAAGATGTTTTTAGTCAAACCGTTCACGGCAATATATGTACTAAGCAAAAAGCAACCCTTGTTAATAGAAACAAAAACTCCATGTACTTTTGCTGAACGTAAATATGCTGGATTTACCCATCAAAAGTTATTTGCCTAAGAAAATCTGCAAATTTAGAAAAACACGGAAACATCCTAAAAAGGGTTGTGATCTTAATGTTGTGATCTTCACTGATGTACGTGGATTTAAGTTTTTTTCAGAGTGGCAACACAAGCCCAGGTTACTGGGCTTCATGCTTTTTTTTAGATTTTTAGTGAATAAATTATATCTACGTTTAAAAAAAAATGAAAATTACACCGCTAAATCATACCGCTAAAGACATATGTCTAAGAGCCTTAGAGTGATATTTTTTAGTTTTTACAGATTTTTTTCGAAAGGGTTACCATAACCATATGGAGCCAATGGCTGCAGAGCACCGGGAGAATGTTCACTTGAGAAAAAATTTAAACCAAATTAGGAAGGAATTCACTCCCTAACCTCTCTACACTTGAAATTAAATATTGAATATATTAGAATCAAGCTTAAAATACTGGTACTGAAGGGGTGAAAGTTTCCCTATTATTGTGGAAAGGGAAAAGATGTGTTTAGATATGTTATCTAAACATATTTTAACCTGAAAACAATTATGACCTAAAAAATGACAAGACTTACAATAAAATGCAATAAAAATAATGATCAGAGCCATGATCAGCTAAAATTATCTTAAAATAGATAACATAAACAATTATGTAAAATTGTCTAAATAAAGATTCTAAAAATAATTGAGCGAAAAAAAATAACTTACAAGACTTTAAGCAGTTTTAGGCCACTGAAAGCATCCCGATGAACACATTGCAGCTTGTTGTAGCTTATAACTCTAAAAATAAATGAATAAAAATATTAATAATGTTACTGAAGTTGGCCTTAAGTGATAATAAAATTTAACTTTGGCCTTTCAATAGAACAGAGCCAACACCTACAGAGCTCAACCAAACTTATAGATGGTAGCTTCAATCGTTTTGTTTCACTTGATTCTTGGCTAATCTAAGGTTTAATTGTTTCATTTCAGGGTTTTATTGAAAGTTTGCAATAATATATAACCCTAAAGATATAAAATCCAGTAATACATTTGAAGTTGGCTTTAATGTTAGTCTAAACTTATAGGTCTCATATATATTTAGCCTAAACCTCGCCTATAGATCCTAGCTTCAAATATATGGTTTGACTTGATTGTTGACTAGTTTAAAGTTTGATGGTATTCATTATAAGCTGCTGCTCAAAGCCCTAAAAACGAAAAAAAGTAACATATCTAAAGTTGGCTTCAAATTTTAATACAATTTGACTTTAATAATTTAATGGAATCGTAGCCTATGTATATTCCTAGCTTAAAAAAAACTCAGCTTTAAAAATATTTGGATCGACTTGATTGTTGACTACTTAAGGTTTATTTTTCTTCATTTTAACTTGTTGTATAAAAGCTTCTTTCAGCTTACAATCTAAAAAAATTAGTAATATTTCTTAAGTTGGCGTCAAATTTTAGTAGAATTTGAATTTAATAGTTTAACACAATCAAAGCCTATACCTAGAGCCTATACATATTCCTAGCTTATAAAAAGCCTACAGATCCTAGCTTCAAAAAACATCTTGACCGACTTGATTGTTAATTACTCTAAAGTAACTACTTTAGACTATTTTTCAAAAAGCACAATTTGCGGCAACCTATCATCTTCCAGCATAAAACGTCACTAAACGAACTAAACCCTGTTTATCCTTAAAAAAGTGGGACCAAAACATCTATTTTGAAGTATAATTTGATATACGGTCATGCAAATGAGCACATGAAGCTATCCTTAGGCAATTCTTCTGGATAACATCTAGCACACCTGCCTCAATTGCCTCAAAACACCCACGCTCCAGAGCCATACTTGTACTCTGTCATTACTATGCAGGGTGGCCATCCCTGGTGATTTGTCACTATTTTTAGTGATTTTTCATATTGCCTAAATAAAAATCACTAAATCAGCACATAAATCACTAGATTATTGAAGAAAATCACTAAATCAACCGAAAAATCACTAAAGTCTAGTGATTTGTTTTTCGCCGGGTCGCAACACTAATACTGTGGCTGCTAATATCCTAATCATACTTCAATATTTATTTTCCTATTATTCCGAATTTTTTTCAACTGCAAAAAAATACGTATGTCGGGGGGCAGCTTAGGGGATTGAGTTAAAACTTTCAGGGAGTGTTGGAATGGGATAAAGCGACTTCTGGTTTTGTTTTTGTGGAAGCAATGATAGGATCCCCAAAAAATTCTTTCTCCAATTAGCCTACAAGTGATCAGAGTGGAGTAAAGTGACCCGTGAGGGTGTGTTGACTGGACGGAAGGATGTTTGGAGGGAAAGATTCCTAGGGTATGCTACTTAGTATTGGATATGGATGGGGAGATGACTGGAGGTCGAATGGAAAACGACAAGGACGAGCAGGGGGTCGCGGACCTATCATCCTTACCACTGATGCTACGTCGACAAGTGAATATATCCAACTGGTCGTTCTTCTTGCTACCTAACTTTAACCCATCGTCTTCATTTATTCCTGGTTCAAGCGACTTATTCTTCTTACCACAAATTTTAAACTTGTTTTCGCATATTGAACCCTCAATTACTCCAAATTAATTCCTTTCACTAAAAAGACGCTCAGATCATTTTTATAATCTAATTATTCACGACATCCTATGGCTTAAGGGTCTTTTATAAGTGTTTGTTTGGTTTACAATATTTTTAACTTGTGTTTTTACTATATTTTATAGACTGTTTAAATGTTTTTAAATAATTGAGTGTATTTCGTTCGTTTTAGTTTGGTAATTTGCTGGCTTTTTTATGTTTTTTTTTGTTGAAAGTACTTATTAGGTACGTTTTTTTTTTCCTTTCTTCAAAGTTGCGTTTACGAATAGAATATTCTCTTGAATAAAAAACAAGCTGCTTTCTTCCGCCAAAAGTAATTAAACTAGTAAACCAAATTTTACCATATTTGGAAAAAAGAAGAAAACATACAGTGAGCAATCTTGGTTGAAAATCACTAATGAAGTAATTTTACAATCATAAAAATGATTATTTTTACAATGCTGTAAAATCTCCAAATATAGTGAGCGCAAATATTCGGTACAATTTGTTGAGACAAAGATGTTAAATTAAATTAAAAAACAAACAATTTGGTGAACAACTAAAAATTTTACTTCATTGTCGAAACACACATACACAAAAAAATAACATAAAAATTACTGCAAAATAGAAAAGAAACAACGTTAAAGTGTTAATAGTAAAACTAGTTTACAAAGAAAAAGTATTACATGGTATGTCATAGCTTACTTGTTTAAATGAAAATTTAATTCCAAAGTTAAATTCAAGTGTATTCAAAAGTACAAAATAAAATATAAAAATTTACAAATATCATTGCTAAACTCGACTTACGCTATGCTCAGCTCCTAAGCATTCGAAAAGAGTTAAGCTTGTTATAAGAGTTATGGTTATGCTAGAAGGGTATACGTAAACAAAAAGGATAGGAAAACAGAAGAGACAGAGAGAGAGAGACGGCGAGAGAGAAAGAGGGAGCAAGAGAGAGGGGAGCAGAGAGGAGTAAAGAGGGAGAAAGAGAAGAAATAAGGGGAAAGAGAGAAAGAGATAGAGAATGGAAAAAAAGAGATAGATGAATGGAAAATAAGAGATAGATGACACACAAGAGAGAATATTATTTTGAAATTCCATCGCAAAACATAAGCATATATTTATTTTTTTAATATTTGTAATCTTTTTTTTGTCAGGTGTCTTTTTCATTTAGCCTCCTCTATTTCTCCTTTATTAAATCCTTTTATTTCTCCTTTATTAAATCCTTTTAGTACTCGTCATTTCATGGGTATTTGTTCCTCTATAGTTCCTCCTGTTGAGTTCAGTTCCCTAGTTCAGTAGTTTCCAGCTGTTAGTTCTGTTGAACAGTTCCTCTGCTAATTTATTTCCTCTGCTAGTTCATACCTTTCAAGTTTTAAATACACGAACAACTGATTTTCTTTTATTATTTTTATTGATTTTTTTATTCTTTGCATTACTTTTCTGATTGTCTTTAATTGTTTTCATTCTTTGTTCTAGTATAGTTTCATTTTATAAATTACTTTTATTCTTTGATGTGAAAGGCAAGTTTGGCAATGTTTCCTTGCGAGTGCCCTTTTAAGAATAAAGGTTGTATCATCTTCTTATTTTATCTAATTATTTTTTATGAATTAAGAATCAGTAAATTGAAAAGATTAATAAGCGAAATAAGCACACAAGGGTAATCCTCGAAACTTTATCAGAACTTATAAACTATCTAAGATTCAAGATTTTTAAAAACACACACAAAAGAAACAAGTGGATATATTCAAAAAGAATTTTCAGTCAAGGGGAACATGCCCCAGCCTGTCTCCGAAACGGCTACTATGCTTCTAACCATATCTTGGTAGGTGTTTTAAGAAAAACAGTAAACAATTTCTAACACCACACTCACTGTGCATGACTAAATGAAATAAAAATGGTGAAGAATAAAAAAGTATGATGATAAAAAAAATTAAAAAAAGCTTCAATTGGCATCTGGCAGTGTTGATTCTACAATAGCTGTGTTCGCTACAGGGAAGAGCATGAGGAACTAGTTCCCACAAATCCTTTTATAGAAGAAATTCTTTTAATATGTGTCATGCAATTTTTCTTCTTTTTTCTTTTGACTTCACATTGTTTTCAGCCTTACCTTGTGCAATTATTTTACCTGTAAATATTACATTTGCGCTTAAATTTGTTTTGTCTCTATATGTCTTTTTTTCTGTTATGTCTTCTAATTATATGCATCTTAGTATCTATGATACCTTCTTTCCTAAGTCACAGGGGAAAAACTGAAATTGAAAAATTTGAAGCAGAAAAACGAGGATATCCCCAGCAAGTGAAAAAAGGAGGGATAAACAAGCAGATATTTCGGTCGATACCTCTGCTCGACCCTAAGTTCACAAAAGTAAATAAAGAGTAAAAAATTTGCAGATAAAAGTCCTAAAGACAAAATAAAAAGAAAAAAACCTCGAGACAAAGCACTAAAATAAAAAAGGTCCTCTCTAAGCAACGGCGAGAGGCAGCTCACCATTACTAGTCCTACCGTTGCTCAGAGAAGGTCTATTTTAATTTAGTGTTTTAGTTTTTCAGGTTATATTTGTTTTTATTTTGTCCTTAGTACCTTTATCCGTATATTTTTTTACGTATATTTGATTTTGTGTACTGAGGATGGTCAAGCAGAGGTCTTGACCGAAATATCTGCATGTTTATCCTCATTTTACTGCTTCATATTTTTTAATTTCATTTTTTTTTCCTGTGACTTAGGGAAGAAGGCATCATAGGTACTAAGATGCATATAATGATGTAGTCATTAAGATGTGAATAAGACGAAATATATATATATGTATTTCCAGATATAAGTATAGATGTGGGCATTAAGATATAGACTAAGGCGTAAGATGCCGCATGTCATGAATTCACAAAACGATAATAAATATGAATAAATAACAAAAGCAAACCAATGTTTTTATTATCACTTTAGCAGAAACATTAGCAAAAATGAGACAATCCTTTAGAAAAATGATAAAGTAGACAAAAAAAAATTTGAAAAAAAAAGAAAATGGAAACGAGGAGAATGTTCATCCAGACAAATAAATGCCAAATCAAAACCAAATATTTCGGCAGGAACTTACGCCAAACTGTCTTTAGTACTACTAATATCAGAAGGCTAACCTTAAAAAGGCAAAAAATAAAGGAAATAAATAAACGAACGCATTAGTGAAAGAAACAACTGAATCAGAAAAAAAATGTAAATGAAAACAACCATTCAAAGATTTGATTGTGGGTGGACTTTCTCCATGGTAATTGATCCAGCTCTGTGTGTTCTGCTCTCGATGTTGTGTCCCTGCATTGTTTTTAATTTTTTTTTATTTGGTGGCATCTTGTGGACAGTCAGCCTTTTATTGGTTGGTAAGAGCCTTGCCAGACTTGCCGAAATACTTTTCTTTTGTCGTTCCATTTCGCTGGCTCAAAATTTTCCTCGTTAATTTATTTTTCAGGATTTTTCATCTTCCACGCATCAGGCGCAGCCAGTGTGATTTAAAACTAACTCAATACATTCAAAATTTTCTCAGATCCGACAAAATAGGAGAAAACTTTTTAGTGAAATCTTTTGGTAAGATACGGCAAATTTTTTTATGATATACATTTTGATTCCACATCATCAAACTGTAATAGGACAATCCCTGAACTAAATCTAACTCCACATAATGCACACAATTGGATATTCATATTCCATATGAATTAATCCATAATCACTTATGAATTAAATGACCTGTTACTTAATTCCCTAAGAGAGTTAATCTCCGAAGAAAGATAATTACTCCCACATTCACCAATTTTGGTTTAGATCATAAAGAAAGTCATTAAATTAGTATAAAATTTAGATCATATTTAGTCGTTATTTAGTCATTAAAATTAGTCAAAATTTAGTCATTAAATTTAGATCATAAAGCAAGTCATTAAATTAGTATAAAATTTAGATCATATTTAGTCGTTATTTAGTCATTAAAATTAGTCAAAATTTAGTCATTAAATTTAGATCATAAAGCAAGTCATTAAATTAGTATAAAATTTAGATCATATTTAGTCGTTATTTAGTCATTAAAATTAGTCAAAATTTAGTCATTAAATTTAGATCATAAAGCAAGTCATTAAATTAGTATAAAATTTAGATCATATTTAGTCGTTATTTAGTCATTAAAATTAGTCAAAATTTAGTCATTAAATTTAGATCATAAAGCAAGTCATTAAATTAGTATAAAATTTAGATCATATTTAGTCGTTATTTAGTCATTAAAATTAGTCAAAATTTAGTCATTAAATTTAGATCATAAAGCAAGTCATTAAATTAGTATAAAATTTAGATCATATTTAGTCGTTATTTAGTCATTAAAATTATTCAAAATTTAGTCATTAAATTTAGATCATAAAGCAAGTCATTAAATTAGTATAAAATTTAGATCATATTTAGTCATTAAATTAGTCATTATTTAGTCATTAAAATTAGTCAAAATTTAGTCATTAAATTAGTCATTAAATTGAGATCATAAAGCAAGTCACTAAATTAGTAAGAAGGGATAGTCTTGAGCGAAGGACCGCCACCAGGTTTGGAAAATATTATTTATCAATTTTATAACATATGCACTGTAACCCCAATACAACACTCTTGTTCTACAGTAAATCTCTGGTATTCCTAAGAAATTGCAAATATTAACTTGAGAAATTATTATTATACTATGATTTTACCCCATTAACTTTGGTCTAAAATATCTTGTCTAAGTTAAAGGGATGGACTGTTGAATGAAAATAGGATTTTGGAATATATTTTAATATACAAGGTTAAAAGCTGAAGTTGTGTAATTAAAACTTCTTAGATTAGAAAACAACTAATGTTTTCTTAGAACAAAGGTTGTTTTCTTGGAACAAAGGTTGTTTTCTTAGGGTAGTAAGAACAAGGGTTGTCTTTTTTTTATTGCAGGTGGTTTGGTCTCAGCATCAGTAAGAGTCCAACGAAATATGATTTTTTACATAAATATTTCTCCATTAGCATTTGTGTATGTATGTATACACAAATGCTATTTGTGTATACATAAATAGCACATATACATAATATTATGTATAATGATATTATGTAGTCTTGAGCGAAGGACCGCCACCAGGTTTGGAAAATATTATTTATCAATATTATAACAGCACGAAAAGTACTTACAGCGATAGTAGCATGCCAAGATCTGAAAATGTGTTATTTGACAACACAGCAATTTGGTTGTGACTTAAATCCCTAGAAGAAAGTTAATAAGTAAATTTACGAAAGAGCAAGCATAGAACTAGGCTACATGGTTAGACCCAAAGCATAGATTAATTAGTAAGTAAATGCAGCACTCTTCATATTTTCACATATGAGAAGTCTATTCTCGACGAGTGGAACAACCTGTATATTTACATTATTTTTAGTGTTTTTCTTCTTCTTTTTTTCAAAGTAATCGCTTCAGCTCGACGAAAGTACTTTTCAACACTTTTTTTGTTAAAAAGAAGTAGCCTGTAGAAAAATAAAAAAATATTTCAATTTCTCCAATAGTTTTCTCACACTTCCAATTACTTGTTTTTCGGATTTTCGAATGTTTCCCATCGGCGTAGGTTAAATTTCCACTTACGAGTCTCGCCAAAAAAATAGCATATCAGCAAGTGATAAGGTAATCATATCTTAGGCCCTGCAAGACGCTTGCTCGTTGGCTGACATTGGCAAAATAATTGTATGCGTCATAAGAATTAGGTAGATGTGGCAGGTCAACCCAGTATATATAAAATATATTAAGGAATTTAGAGAGATGTGTAAATTACATGTATCATACAGAGATATATAGAGCTTCCAGATGCTCAATACAGCCTGCAGCCTCCAGTACAGCCTTCAGATGCCCAAGCAATTGTTACCACTAAACGCACCAAATATTATGTTTTTTAAACATATATTTAATAATTAATTCATCAATTTGTTTAAACTTTTATTGTCAATGGGACAATACATGGTACGTTAACCGCACAAATACACGGTGCAAAGCACACATGAACAACAAACCTTATTTGGAGTATTTAAAGCATCCAATCCACGAGGAAGAAGAGGTACAAGAATGATTCTACTGAATGATTCTACTTACAAGACTTTTTTTCTGGTACCTCCCGTTAAATTTCTAAATATGTTCTAAATCAAGGGCGGATCCAGGATTTTTTTTCGGGGGGGGGGTTTACTAATTTTTGACTTTTTCGGAAGGGGGTTTTACTAATTTTTTACTCAGTTTTCGACTAATTTTACTGATTTTTACCTAGGTTTTACTACCTAGGACTTATTTTCAACTCGGTCAAAAATTCCGGGGGGGGGGGGTCAAACCGGGTAACCCCCCTGGATACGGCCTTGTTCTAAATATATTTTTTCTTTTGTTCAAAGTAAATTGCAAATATTATTCCTAAGTAGATTGGCCTGGACTGACCCACTGCGAAAACTAAAAAAGTTAACTGTGTTTTACTTTTTTCACATCCTTTTCTTGATTTGAAGTATGTCAAAGAATTGGTCCACCCTGTTCCTCAAAAGAAAGGCAATTAATATTTGAAAATAATTTTGAATGCGCTAGGATAAAGAATTTAGATGTTAGAGATCACCCTAAATGTTTAATCAATTAATTAATAGTTATTTGAAAGCAGTTATTTCAATTGATCACAAGCTCAAATGGGTGAATTTACGTTCTTGTCAAAAAGATTTAAAGATAAAAAAATAACGCGGTCAATACCTACATAAAATTCTATCATATTCCAATCAAAATTTGGAGCTCTGAAAACTCGTTAAACCTCCTAATGTTAAATGAATACTAAAAATAGTACTTAGTACTCCTTATTAAACAGCGCAGCACTCTTTGAAATTTCTTAGAAAAACAAAACTTGGATACTAGAAATTGCCTTAAAAGCTACAAGCTAGTAAGTGTATAAGCCTTGACGCACTAACTCTCAATACGAAACTCTAAAATAAATTCTTTACACTGACTACCATCAAAGGAATGCTGAAATACTAAAGGAAAATAAAAACAAAATATGTATAATAATAACGTCATAAATAACTAATAGCTGCAAAATGATTGTGCCCTGGTAAAGTATTCGATCTCCAGCAAGTTTATGGAATAAAACTTCGGGAAGTTGGGAATTTCTTAAAAATGGGTTCCAGAAAATTTGTGCAACACTGGTCTATTTTGGGAAATCAAACTCTTTACTGATATTTATCAGAAACTGATATCTATAAAAATGCTGAAAAAAGATTTATGAATATGATTGGAACGAAATTCCTCTCCCAAAATAATGTAACCACGAGCGGGTCAGCTGAAGGTGTATACCAGGCCCTGAAAGCTTTTTACATTTCTTTTAGAGGCTTAACTCTTAAACAAAGCCACAGTAGGACATTTGATAAATAGCAAATGGCTTGCCATTTGGTATTTGTTTACCTAAAAAGAATTCTATTCTCTTTCAGTTGCATGTGAGACATATTGTAATATTATTACTAAATATAGTATTATAATACTATCTAAGGTTAATCAAACAGTTTGTGGTAACGAACTGTAAGTAAGGAGCGACCCGGCTCAATGGTAACCGAAACTGTAGAAAACGGAATTTTGATACCAATAGATACATCAAAAGAATCAGATTTAAATGTTGATTTCAAATATATAAGTTTCATCAAGTTCAGTCTTACCTATCAAAAGTTACGCGCCTGAGAAAATTTTGCTGATTTTCGAAAAAAAGGGGGAAAGACCCCCTAAAAGTTATAGCACCTTAATGAAAATCACACTATCATATTCCAGCGTATCAGAGAACCCTACTACAGAGGTTTCAAGCTCCTATCAACAAAAATGTGGAATTTTGCATTTTTTGCCAGAAGAAAGATCACGGATGCGTGTTTATTTTTTTTTATTTTTTTTTTTTTTCTAGGGGTGATCGTATCAACCCAGTGGTCCTAAAATATCGTGGGAGGGGTCATTCAAACGGAAATTAAAGTTCTAGTGCCCTTTTTAAGTAACCAAAAAAATGGAGGGAAACTAGGCCCCTTCCCACGCTCATTTTTTTTCCCAAAGTCACCCGATCAAAATTTTGAGATAGCCATTTTGTTCAGCATGAGTAGAAGTGACCCTAGTACTCCCGTACTAACCACGTGGTTTATGGTCCAAATAAGGGCAGCGCTTCCCTAGGGAGAAAGATTGCGTAATCGGTCAATGACCTCTTTTTCCAAGGTCGATTTATTTGATGTTTCTATGTGTAAAAACTCCGGAACGAAGGTTGCACATGCGCATTGAATTCTAACGGGAACAATGTTATTGATCTAGGAGTCGAGGGGAAAGTGAATTTCCGAGAACTTGATTGCGTAATCAAAGTGTGTCAACAACAACAACATCGACCTTGACATTCGCTGAGAGCGTGCACTTACAACAACAACAACAACATCGACCTTGGAACACCTGTGCTGTCGACCTCAATTCACCTATCGTGAATCAATAATTCCCCTTAGAAAACAACAAATTAATTTCCCCTTTCTTGACAGATCAATCAATCAATGACATCATCTGTCAGACTTTAAAAATTTTCGCCTAGAAACATTTCTCCAGGAATAGATCCAAATCATTAATGTCTTTGCCTCGGGAACAGTTCTACTGGTCGAACTCCAAAAGATATTAATATCCAAAGGCCATGGAAACAATTAGGCAAGAAACATCTTAGCGATGAATTGTTTTAGCGCGCGAAAAGGTTTCTAATTAATTTGAAATGCATTAGCGCAGAGATGTCAATAACAAAGGAACACGCTGAAATTACATTTAGGGATTATTTGGGCGAAACTGTTTTAGACAGGCTATGGAACTATTTCGGCGAAACAGATAGAGACATTTTAAAAGAAGATTTTTGAAGAGATTTTAGAAGAGAATTTAATGGTGAAACTCTATGGTCGTTATAATACAAAAGTTTCATTTGAACAGTGTTGTGAGGTCCTCTAACCCAACCCCAAAGGGTTCCAATCCTTCTACCCAACCCCGAAGGAAGCCACCTGTCCGCAAAGGTCCCCCCAGCTCCCAAAGGGCCACCGGCGCCCCCAAAGGCCCACCCAGACCCCCAAAGGCCATCCCCGGGCCCCCCAAAGGCCCATCGAGCTCCCAAAGGGCCACTGGCGCCCCCAAAGGCCCACCCAGACCCCCAAAGGCCATCCCCGGGCCCCCCAAAGGCCCATCGAGCTCCCAAAGGACCAACGGGGTCCCAAAGGCCCTCCACCGGTCCCCAAATGTCCCCCAGGCACCCAAATGTCCCCCAGGCACCCAAAGGCCCCCCTGTGCCCCAAAGGCCCTCCCAGTGCCCCCAAAGGCCCTCCCCCCGCCCCCCAAGGTCCCCCGGCCCAGAGAAGCGCCGCCGGGAGGCACCGGGGGCCAGGCACGCGCCGCAGGATGTGCCGCCGGGATGCGCCGCGGGTCAGGAAAGCGCCGCAGGGGATGCGCCGCAGGGAGGCACCGCAGGAAAGCGCCGCAGGATGCGCCGCAGGGATGCGCCACAAAAAAAAGTAAACTAAAAAGTAAAAATTTCGAAATGTTATCCCCCAAACGCCCTCCTCAGACCCCCAAAGGTCCTCCCCTGGTCCTCAAAGGTCCACCGGGCACCCAAAGGACCACCCGGCCCTCAAGGGCCCCCGGATCCCCAAAGGCCCTCCCTGTGCCCCAAAGAGTCCCCTCTCCATTTTTTTAATGCTTTTTTATGGCTTTATTATATCTTTTCAGAACAAGTTCCAGAACCTATTTTCCAGATCCACTTTTCAGAACAACTTCAGAGCAAGTTACTTTCTTAATGTCTCTCCTAAACCCATTTTGCAACTTGAAGTACTTATCTTTTTCACCCTCAACTATACTCTACAGCTTTTTGGATACCTCAACACCAAGAAATACCTTTCAAAGACCATTTCAGAGCAAGTTACTTTCATAATGTCCCTTCTAAATCCATTTTCCAACTTGAAGCACTTATCTTTTTCACTCACAACTATACTTTACAGCTTTTGGGATACCTCAAAACCAAGAAATACTTTTCAAAGACCATTTCAGAGCAAGTTACTTTCTTAATGTCCATCCTAAACCCATTTTCCAACTTGAAGTACTTATCTTTTCACCCGAAACTATACTTTACACCTTTTTGGTTACCTTAACACCAAGAAATACTTTTCAAAGATCATTTCAGAGCAAGTTGCTTTCCTAATGTCCCTTCTAAACCCATTTTCCAACTTGAAGTACTTATCTTTTTCACCCGAAACTATACCTTACAACTTTTTGGATACGTCAACACCAAGAAATACTTTTCAAGGACCATTTCAGAGCAAGTTACTTTCTTAATGTCCCTCCTAAACCCATTTTTCAACTTGGAGTACTTATCTTTTTCATCACAACTAAACCTTACAGCTTTTTGGATACCTCAACACCAAGAAATACTTTTCAATGACCATTTCAGAGCAAGTTACTTTCTTAATGTCCCTCCTAAACCAAGTTTCCAACTTGAAGTACTTATCTTTTTCATCACAACTATACTTTACAGCTTTTTGAATGCCTCAAAACCAAGAAATACTTTTCAAAGACCATTTCAGAGCAAGTTACTTTCTTAATGTCACTCCTAAACACATTTTCCAACTTGAAGTACTTATCTTTTTCACCACAACTATACTTTACAGCTTTTTTTGGTTACCTCAACACCAAGAAATACTTTTCAAAGACCATTTCAGAGCAAGTTACTTTCTTAATGTCCCTCCTAAACCTATTTTGCAACTTGAAGTACTTATCTTTTTCACCACAACTATACTTTTCAGCTTTTTTGGTTACCTCAACACCAAGAAATACTTTTCAAAGACCATTTCAGAGCAAGTTACTTTCTCAGAGCAAGTCAGGCAAAAAGTTAGGTGTATGATTAGGTTAGGTTAGGTTAGATTAAGTTAGGTTAGGTTAAGTTAGGTTAGGCTAGGTTAGCCTACGTACGCGCGCGTACGTAGGCTAACCTAGCCTAACCTAACTTAACCTAACCTAACTTAATCTAACCTAACCTAATCATACACCTAACTTTTTGCCTGTCTCTCACCTAACCTAAGCTAACCTAAGTGAAGTGTACGTAGGCTAACCTAACCTAACTTAATCTAATCTAACTTAATCTAGCCTAACCTAACCATACTCGCCGGAAAAGGTTAGGTTAACTAATCATGAGCGCTCATGATAAGTTAAACTAACCAAACTTAACCAATATAAATTTTTAATCTCTTTGCAAAAAATCGGAACTGAATTTAAGAAAATTAGAATTAAAGTGAAACTTTTTATCTTCACTGGAAAATAATCACAATCATAGTATAACTTTTCCTATCTTCTACAGAAAAGTTTAGAACTGAAATTTAAATTTTTATGTCTTTGAGAAATTTTGAACTGAAGTGGAAGGTTTTTTCATTTTCATGGGTAAAATTCAGAATTGAGCTAACTTTTTCTCTTCTTTAAGAAAATTCAGAATAGAACTTGAACATTTTGCAATTCTTCGAGAAAACTCTGAATTAAAGTGGAGTTTCTTATCTTCATGTTGAATATTCACATTCAATGTATAACTTTTTCTATCTTCTATGAAAAATTTGGAACAGAACTTTAAATTTTTTATTTCTTTGAGAAAAATCAGAACCATATTTAAGAAAAATTATAAATAAAGTGAAACTTTTGATCTTCATGGAAAATAATCACAATCATAGTATTACTTTTTCTTTCTTTCATCTAAAAATTTAGAATAGAACTTTAAATTTCTTTATTTCTTTGGGGAACTTAAAACTGGAGTGGAATATTTTTTATTTTCTCTGGAGCAATTAGAATTGAAGTGTGATCTTTGGTAAAGTTCAGAAGAGAACTTGAACTTTTCTTCACTATGTCGAGAAAATTTTAATTGAACTAGAACTTTTTATCTTCCGTGAAAATATTCACAAGTATGGTATTACTTTTTCTATTTTCCACGGATAAATTTAGAATTGAACTTTAAATTTCTTTATGTCCTTGTGAAATAAAGAGGTGAAGTGGAAGATTTTTATTTTCTCTGGTGAAATTAGAATTGAATTGTGTTCTTTAGTAAAATTCAGATGAGAACTTGAACTTTTCTTCACTTCGTTGTGTAAATTTTAAATTGAACTAGAACTTTTTATCTTCCGGTAAAATATTCACAAGTATAGTATTACTTTTTCTATCTTCCACCAAAAAACCTAGAATTGAACTTTAAATTTCTTTATGTCTTTGTGAAATAAAGAACTTAAGTGGAAGATTTTTTTTTTCTCTGGAGAAATTAGAATTGAATTGTGTTCTTTAGTAAAATTCAGAAGAGAACTTTAACTTTTCTTCACTTTGCTGATGAAATTGTAAATTGGACTAGAACTTTTTATCTTCAGGGAAAATATTCACAAGTATGGTATTACTTATTCCATCTTCCACCAAAAATTAGAATTGAACTGTAAATTTCTTTATGTCTTAGTGACATAAAGAACTGAAGTGGAAGTTTTTTATTTTCTGTGGAGAAATTAGAATTGAATTGTGTTCTTTTGTAAAGTTCAGAAGAGAACTTGAACTTTTCTTCACTTCTTTGAGAAAATTTAAAATTGAAGTAGAACTTTTCGTCTTCCCTGAAAATATTCACAAGTTTGGTATTACTTTTTCTATCTTCCACCGAAAAATTTAGAAATGAACTTTAAATTTCCTTATTACATTGAGAAATAAATAACTTAAGTGGAAGATTTTTATTTTCTCTGGTTAAATTAGAATCGAATTGTGTTCTTTAGTAAAATTAAGACGAGAACTTGAACTTTCCTTCACTTCGTTGATGAAATTGTAAATTGAACTAGAACTTTTTATATTAAATGAAAATATTCACAAGTATGGTATTACTTTTTCTATCTTCCGCCGAAAAATTTAGAATTTAACTTTAAATTTCTTTATGTCATTGTGAAATAAAGAACTTAAGTGGAAGATTTTTATTTTCTCTGGAGAAATTAGAATTGTATTGTGTTCTTTAGTAAAATTCAGAAGAGAACTTGACCTTTTCTTCACTTCGTTGAGGAAATTGTAAATTGAACTAGAACTTTTTATCTTCCGGGAAAATATTCACAAGTATGGTATTACTTTTTCCATCTTCCACCGAAAAATTTAGAATTGAACTTTAAATTTCTTTATGTCTTTGTGAAATTAAGAAATTAAGTGGAAGATTTTTGTTTTCTCTGGAGAAATTAGCATTGAAGTGTGTTCTTTGGTAAAGTTCAGAAGAGAACTTGAACTTTTCTTCACTTCGTTGAGAAAATTTTAAATTGAGCAAGAACTTTTCATCTTCCATGAAAATATTCACAAGTTTGGTATTACTTTTTCTATCTTCCACCGAAAAATTAGAATTGAACTTTAAATTTCTTTATGTCTTTGTGAAATATTGAACTGAATTGGAAGATTTTTATTTTCTCTGGTGAAATTAGAATTGGAGCGTGTTCTTTGGTAAAATTCAGAAGAGATCATTAACTTTTCTTCACTTTGTTGAGAAAATTTGGAACATTATTTTAAATTTTTTCATCCCCTTGAGAAAAATCTGAGCCGAAGTGGAAAATTTTTATATTTTTTGGAAAAATAGAATTGATTAAAAACTAATTTCTTTTTCATTGAGAAAGTGGGTGAAAAAGATAAGTACTTCAAGTTGCAAAATGGGTTTAGGAGGGACATTAAGAAAGTAACGTGCTCTGAAATGGTCTTTGAAAAGTATTTCTTAGTGTTGAGGAAACCAAAATGTTGTAAACTACAGTTGCGGATGAAAAAAATAAGTACTTCAAGTCGGAAACTTGGTTTAGGAGGGATATTAAGAAAGTAACTTGCTCTTAATGGTCTTTGAAAAGTATTTCTTGGTTTTGAGGTATACAAAAAGCTGTAAATTTGTGCCTAGGAATAAGGATATATACATTTCTAGTTTCAAAATGAGTTTAGGTGGGATCTAAAGAACGTATCTAGCTCAGAAATGGCCTTTGTAAGGTATTTCTTGGTGTTCAGGTATCTAAAAAGTTGAAAAGTATAGTTGTGAGTGAAAAAGATAAGTACTTCAAGTTGGAAAATGGGTTTAGGAGGGACATTAAGAAAGTAACTTGCTCTGAAATGGTCTTTGAAAAGTATTTCTTGGTGTTGAGGTACCCAAAAAGCTGTAAAGTATAGTTGAGGGAGAAAAAGATAAGTACTTCAAGTTGGAAAATGGGTTTAGGATTGACTTTAGGAATGTAACTTGTACATAAATGGTATTTGAAAATTATTTCTTGGTGTTTAGGTATCCAAAAAGCTGTAAAGCATATTTTTGGGTGAAAAATATATGTAATTCAATTTGAAGAATGAGTTTAGGATGGACATATAGAAAGTAACTTGCTCCGAAATGGTCTTTAAAAAGTATTTCTTGGTGTTGAGGTATCAAAAAAAGCTGTAAAGTATAGTTGTGGGTGAAAAAGATAAGTACTTCAAGTTGAAAAATGGGTTTAGGAGGGACACTAAAAAAGTAATTTGCTCTGAAATGGTCTTTGAAAAGTATTTCTTGGTGTTGAGGTATCCAAAAAGCTGTAAAGTATAGTTGTGGGTGAAAAAGATAAGTACTTCAAGTTGGAAAATGGGTTTAGGAGTGACATTAAGAAAGTAACTTGCTCTGAAATGGTCTTTGAAAAGTATTTCTTGGTGTTGCGGTAACCAAAAAGCTGTAAAGTATAGTTGTAGGTGAAAAAGATAAGTAATTCAAGTTAGAAACTTGGTTTAGGATGGACATTAAGAAAGTAACTTGCTCTGAAATGGTCTTTGAAAAGTATTTCTTGGTTTTGAGGTATCCAAAAAGCTGTAAGGTATAGTTGTAATGAAAAAGATAAGTACTTCAAGTTGGAAAATGGGTTTATGAGGGACATTAAGAAAGTAACTTGCTCTGAAATGGTCTTTGAAAATTATTTCTTGGTGTTGAGGTATACAAAATGCTGTAAAGTACAGATTCGGGTGAAAAAGATAAGTACTTCAAGTTGCAAAATGGGTTTAGGAGTGTCATTAAGAAAGTAACTTTCTCTGATATGGTCTTTGAAAAGTATTTCTTGGTGTTGAGGTAACCAAAAAGCTGTAGGGTATAGTTGTGATCAAAAAGACAAGTACTTCAAGTTGGAAAATGGGTTTAGGAGTGAAATTAAGAAAGTAACTTGCTCTGAAATGGTCTTTGAAAAGTATTTCTTCGTGTTGAGGCATCCAAAAAGCTGTAAAGTATAGTTGTGGGTGAAAAAGATAAGTAATTCAAGTTGGAAACTTGGTTTAGGAGGGACATTAAGAAAGTAACTTGCTCTGAAATGGTCTTTGAAAAGTATTTCTTGGTTTTGAGGTATCCAAAAAGCTGTAAGGTATAGTTGTAATGAAAAAGATAAGTACTTCAAGTTGGAAAATGGGTTTATGAGGGACATTAAGAAAGTAACTTGCTCTGAAATGGTCTTTGAAAAGTATTTCTTGGTGTTGAGGTATCCAAAATGCTGTAAAGTATAGATTAGGGTGAAAAAGATAAGTACTTCAAGTTGCAAAATGGGTTTAGGAGTGTCATTAAGAAAGTAACTTTCTCTGATATGGTCTTTGAAAAGTATTTCTTTGTGTTGAGGTAACCAAAAAGCTGTAGGGTATAGTTGTGATCAAAAAGACAAGTACTTCAAGTTGAAAAATGGGTTTAGGAGTGAAATTAAGAAAGTAACTTGCTCTGAAATGGTCTTTGAAAAGTATTTCTTGGTGTTGAGGCATCCAAAAAGCTGTAAAGTATAGATGTGGGTGAAAAAGATAAGTAATTCAAGTTGGAAACTTGGTTTATGAGGTACATTAATAAAGTAGCTTTATATTAACTTTTATTTGAAATGTATTTAATTGTGTTGATGTATAAACAAAGATTTTGTTTTTAGTTGTTGGTGAAAGTGATAATTTCTTCAATTTTGAAAATTATTTTAGGATGGAAATTAATACAGGAATTTGTTCTGAATTAGTCTTTGAAAAATATTTCTTGGTGTTGAGGTATCCAAACAGCTGTAAAGTATAGTTGTGATGAAAAAGATAAGTACTTCAAGTTGGAATCTTGGTTTAGGAGGGACATTAAGAAAGTAACTTGCTCTGAAATGGTCTTTTAAAAGTATTTCTTGGTTTTGAGGTATCGAAAAAGCTGTAAATTTTAGTTGTGATGAAAAAGATAAGTACTCCCAGTTGGAAAATGGGTTTAGGAGGGACATTAAGAAAGTAACTTGCTCTGAAATGATCTTTGAAAAGTATTTCTTGGTGTTGAGGTATCCAAAAAGTTGTAAAGTATAGTTGCGGTTGAAAAAGATAAGTACTTCAAGTTGGAAAATGGGTTTAGAATGGACATTAGGAAAGCAACTTGCTCTGAAATGGTCCTTGAAAAGTATTTCTTTGTGTTGAGGTATCCAAAATAGCTGTAAAGTGTAGTTGCGAGTGAAAAAGATAAGTACTTCAAGTTGGAAAATAGGTTTAGAAGGGACATTAGGAAAGCAACTTGCTCTGAAATGATCTTTGAAAAGTATTTCTTGGTGTTAAGGTAACCAAAAAGGTGTAAAGTATAGTTTCGGGTGAAAAAGATAAGTACTTCAAGTTGGAAAATGGGTTTAGGATGGACATTAAGAAAGTAACTTGCTCTGAAATGGTCTTTGAAAAGTATTTCTTGGTGTTGAGGTATCCCAAAAGCTGTAAAGTATAGTTGTGAGTGGAAAAGATAAGTGCTTCAAGTTGGAAAATGGATTTAGGAGTGACATTGAGAAAGTAACTTGCTCTGAAATGGTCTTTGAAAAGTATTTCTTGGTGTTGAGGTATCCAAAAAGCTGTAAAGTATAGTTGAGGGTGAAAAAGATAAGTACTTCAAGTTGCAAAATGGGTTTAGGAGGGACATTAAGAAAGTAACTTGCTCTGAAGTTGTTCTGAAAAGTGGATCTGGAAAATAGGTTCTGGAACTTGTTCTGAAAAGATATAATAAAGCCATAAAAAAGCATTAAAAAAATGGAGAGGGGACTCTTTGGGGCCCGAGGAGGACCTTTGGGGATCCGGGGGCCCTTGGGGGCGGGGTGGGCCTTTGGGTGCCCGGGGAACCTGTGCGGCCCAGGGTACGACCTTTGGGGGGTGGTGGAGGGAGTTGGGGGGATAACATGTCAAAATTTGTAGTTATGAGTTTCCTTTTTTATTTTTTTTTGCGGCGCATCCCTGCGGCGGATCCTGCGATGTTTTCTGGCGGTGCCTCCCTGTGGAGCATCCCCCGCAGCGCTTTCCTGACCCGCGGCGCATCCCTGCGGCGCTTTCCTGGCCCACGGCGCATCCCGGCGGCGCGTCTCTGGGCCGGGGGACCTTTGGGGGCCGGGGGAGGGCCTTTGGGGGCACAGGGAGGGCCTTTGGGGCACAGGGGGCCTTTGGGTGCCTGGGGGACATTTGGGGACCGGTGGAGGGCCTTTGGGACCCCGTTGGTCCTTTGGGAGCTCGATGGGCCTTTGGGGGGCCCAGGGATGGCCTTTGGGGGTCTGGGTGGGCCTTTGGGGGCGCCGGTGGCCCTTTGGGAGCTCTATGGGCCTTTGGGGGGCCCGGGGATGGCCTTTGGGGGTCTGGGTGGGCCTTTGGGGGCGCCGGTGGCCCTTTGAGAGCGGGGGGGGCCTTTGCGGACCGGGGGCTTCCTTCGGGGTTGGGTAGAAGGATTGGAACCCTTTGGGGTTGGGTTAGAGGACCTCACAACACTGTTCAAATGAAACTTTTGTATTATAACGACCATAGAGTTTCACCATTAAATTCTCTTCTAAAATCTCTTCAAAAATCTTCTTTTCAAATGTCTCTATCTGTTTCGCCGATAGTTCCATAGCCTGTCTAAATAGTTCCATAGCCTGTCTAAAACAGTTTCGCCCAAATAATCCCTAAACGTAAATTCAGCGTGTTCCTTTGTTATTGACATCTCTGCGCTAATACATTTCAAATTAATAAGAAACCTTTTCGCGCGCTAAAACAATTCATCGCTAAGATATTTCTTGCCTAATTGTTTCCATGGCCTTTGGTTATTAATATCCTTTGGAGTTCGACCAGTAGAACTGTTTCCGAGGCAAAGACATTAATGATTTGGATCTATTCCTGGAGAAATGTTTCTAGGCGAAAATTTTTAAAGTCTGACAGATGATGTCATTGATTGATTGATCTGTCAAGAAAGGCGAAATTAATTTGTTGTTTTCTAAGGGGAATTATTGATTCACGATAGGTGAATTGAGGTCGACAGCACAGGTGTTCCAAGGTCGATGTTGTTGTTGTTGTTGTAAGTGCACGCTCTCAGCGAATGTCAAGGTCGATGTTGTTGTTGTTGACACACTTTGATTACGCAATCAAGTTCTCGGAAATTCACTTCTCCCTCGAGTCCTAGATCAATAACATTGTTCCCGTTAGAATTCAATGCGCATGTGCAACCTTCGTTCCGGAGTTATTACACATAGAAACATCAAATAAATCGACCTTGGAAAAAGAGGTCATTGACCGATTACGCAATCTTTCTCCCTAGGGAGGCTATGCCCTTATTAGGACCATAAACCACGTGGTTAGTACGGGAGTACTAGGGTCACTTCTACTAGCATGGTCGAAAATATAATAAATACGTCTTTTAGGATGACTTAATCCCCCGAAGTCCTCGGGGGGAGGGCGGAAAGTTATGAACTTTACCCAATGTTAACATATAGTATTGGTTATTGGGAAGTATACAGACGTTTTCAGGGGTGATTTTTCTGGTAGTGGGAGAGCGGTCGGGAGTTATGTGGGAGGATCTTTCCATGAAGAAAGTTTTCATGGGGGAAGGGACATTCCTATGAAGGGGGCGCCGGATTTCCCAGCATTATTTAAAAAAAGATTAGGAATTAAATATACAAAAAACAAGTTTTTTAACTGAAAGTAAGGAGCAACATCAAAACTTAAAACGACAGAAAACATTACGTATATGACTGGGTTCACCCCCTAGTCAATACCTCGCTCTTTAAGCCAAAGATAATTTAGTACTTTCATAAGAGCTATTTATTCTAATTAACGGCATTTATGATTAAGAGGTCATTTTTAAAGAATTGGAACAAAATTCGAACTTTAGCGTAAAGAGCAAGGTATTGACAAGGGGGCGAAACCTCTAATATATGTATTAAAAATATATGAATATAGAAGTTCGTTACGTAAGTTAATTCGTAAGTTACGTATATTTATTACTAATAAAAACGTTCGTAAATAAAATTAAACAGGTCGAGAAAGCCATTTAACAAAATAGAAGTAAAATTAATATACAATTTTTTTTAGTTATTTATGTACGTTGAGCCAAAATTAAAACCTGCATTAATTCAAAAACGTTCAAAAATTAAATAAAAAAAACAAGTTTTTTTTAACTTAAAGCAAGGAATGACATTAAAACTTAAAACGAACAGAAATTATTCCGTGCATGAAAGGGGCTGTCCCCTCCTCAACGTCTCGTTCTTTACGCTAAAGTTTGACTTTCTCACAACTCTATTTTTGGTTAAACAATGAAAAACTTTAGCGTAAAGAGCGAGGCGTTGAGAAGGGGACATCCCCTTTCATGCACGGAATAATTTCTGTTCGTTTTAAGCTTTAACGTCGTTCCTTACTTTCAGTTAAAAAAAACTTGTTTTTTTTATTTAATATTATAATATATTATAGCTGATACAAAAAAAAATCAAAAGACAAATAATCCTTGAAGTGGATTGCCAAAACACCCCTTAAAGTATTAATAGAAGTAAGCACATCACTTCTCCCCCGCCTGGTGTAAATCCTGGAGCATCACTTTCTCCACCAAAGCGGCACACTTCAAGCGCACGGCGCCTCGCAGGGAGTGCTTCACGGTGTGTGCGGCACACTTCCGCTACACGTAGTGTGCGTCACGTGTTGTACAATATTTGTGAAAATGCGCGACCCCTCGCACTTTATAATGCTTTAAAAGCATGCTTGTTAAATTATTATTACTAAAAAGAGCTCAAATCAGTAACATCAACAGATCCTGTCAACTTTTTTTCTTTTAATCTCGTGATGAAGTGAAACGTTGCAACAATTCCAAAAAACTCAAGTATATCTATATACGGTACAAATCACCTTATTAACTATCCATCATGTCAGCTCGCGCTAAGATTACAAAATAGAAGTTGTTTTTGTTAATTGTCTTTCAAAATATATTCATGTAGAAGTGACAATTATGATTTATTAGGATCAAGTGTGGAATATATGATAAAAGAAGCGAAATTAGCTTGTATATCAATTTTTGAACATCAAAAGGTCATACCTTCGAGTTTTCAAATCTGAAAATGAATAATTGAAGGTGTTTTGGGTCAAAATCCCAAAAAAGACCAAATAACTGCAGTTTGAAACTGCCAGGTAGTATCAGAAGTGAGCGTAACAATTTCCTAAAATGGATTTTTAAATTTGGATTTTTATATGGCGAATGGAAATTGAATAATTGGAGTAAGGCAGCATTCAGGATTTTTGTTCGGGGGGGGGGGGTATTGTTTTTTGGGGGAGGTAACAAGAGGAAGGGAGTATTTTTGCCTGGGGGAAGGGGTCAAAAACTTTACAAAACATATGAAAAAATTTTTATACCTATTTTGTTACTTTAGCAGAAGTAAGAGAAACATTTTGTGAGGGGGCGGGTAAAACCGGTAAACCCCCTTGAATGGAGTAGTTATCAATAATGTGCGGAGTGTCCACGGGATGAACTTATTCTGATTCTTCAGGGACGAAGCCAAAAGTATAAAAAGTGTAATATACTATACATGCGATATAGTTTTAAAATAAATTAAAATTATTAAATAATTGTCTTAGGAGTTCTAAGGGAGGAGGTGGAGTTCTTACTATGAACATAGGATTTTACAACAAGTCAACAACTTTGAATTGCACCAAAGGGTAAGATATTTAGCCAAAAGGGCACCAAAAGGGCTAAAAGATCTATGCATCAAAAGGGCAATAAACACCAAAAGGGCAAGATATTTATTTTTTCATGTTGGAAATTTCGTATACACACAAGGTTTGGACCCAAAGCTCGAATGTGCCTGGTTGGTATCCAAACAAAAGGTGGGAGGAGGAGGAAATATTTTCTGGAATCTCCATATCAGCATATGTAACAGAAGAGATTGCGGAATCTCAGTATCTTTGTGATTTTGTAAGTAAATGTTTTAATCCTGGTAGAATACCTCTTGCACTTTTGCGGATCTTAAGAGGACATTTGAGACACTTGGTTCTAATATTTTATTACAAAGATTGGAGTTTTTAGAATTTAAATGCTTATGTTTGAATTGGTTTGTGTCTCTCCTAAAACGAGGATCCATTTAAGTTGTTAATCCATTCAACTCATTATTTTCTGGTCTATTCACTAAGCCAGAATTATATTGCTTAAACGTTTTTATAGAGAATGATCTAAACTTGCTTAAAAAATAGAAAATTTTCTTTTTTCAGCGATTTCAACCGATTTATAACATATTTTTCAAACTAAAAAATCCGCAGCAGGTTTGAAATATAATTTGGTCATGGATAAAAACTTAATCTCAGCTAACGGATGATAACAAATTTATCCTTATACGTTGACTGCACGAAAACAATACCAAAACACTGCACAGAGAACATCAAACTTAACTACCGGAGACTTTGAACTCTTGTCCAGAAAGATGTTTGTTTCGTTTTTCAACTTCCAAAGATCTTCCGATATACAAGAAATATACTCAAATTCAGATGCTCAATTATATCAAAACTACTGTTGCCAAACTGGCCAAAAAATATCAAATAGTGAGACACTTACTCAATGAAGGGTTTTGAACACTTGCACCCCCTCCCCTCAAAATCAATTTTTCTAGCTAAGTCTAACACTTTCTATACAATTCACCATGCTTGTTGTGTTGTTTTAAGTTGTGCCCCCCAATGCCTGAATAACCTATTGCGCGCTTGCTGGTTTTGGATATTATATAAAAGAGTAATACTTACAGTCTCGTCAAAAACTTCAAGTGACTCAAGCGTTTGGGCTGTATGGACTGAATTTCATTGGAGTCTAGATACCTAAAATATAACAGAAAATCAATCAAACCTGTTTTAACTCCATATTGGGCTTTTAACCTCTTATGAGTGTTTCCTTTGGAGTTACATGCGTTTATTTCCCTTTCTTTGTTCTATACGGAAAGAAAGGACAAATTCCAAATATGTTCAAAATGATGTTCAAACAAAATGATTTCCAAAATGATGTTCAAATATTTAGAAAATGTTGGGTCCTGTATCTGTATGGAATCCCCATTTAGCATATTAAAGTAATTCTTGGCCTCTATGGTAAAGGTAAAGCATATTAAGAGATTATCAAGCTAGATAGATAATTTCAAATACAGTCAGATGTGAAACAGAGTTGTATCCTTTTCCCTGTGGTCTGAATTATACTAACTGATGTGATTTTAGGTAAACAGATTACCTAAAGAATTTTGCCTCATTTTGGAAAAGTTTAGAAATGTATATTATATTATATTAGAAATGTTATTATACACAAGATAGTCTTAATAGTTACAAAGCTAGAACTTACGATAAATACACAGATGACAAAATATAACAAAGAATAGGTTTTACATGTTAAAATTAAAGACGAGGGTGCAAGCAAGACGTGGAAAGTAAAATGGTAAATTCACAAGCTGTTTATACTTAGTTTTGGGGCGCAAGAAGGGCAAAAGGATCCAAGAGGGGTTAAAACTTCGGTCTTGTGGGGCAAAAACTGTGAGCAGAGTCAAATCTTGGTTCACCAACATTCCTCGGTTCGAACAAATCGGTTTTTCAGCAAACAAATTGAGGGCCGAATACGTGTGTTTGGGAAAAAAAATTTCTGGTTCTTGAGCGCCATTCACGCGTGGCTGTCAGACCAGCTAGAAATAAACATTTTCGGACCGCATTACACAATTCTATATTATGCAATACACAGTTTTTTTCATCGTAATGGAGGTTTATTTTCAGTTCATGGCTCTGGCTCTCCCTCAGTCATGGCTCTGAAGAAAGCTAAAAGTGATCTGGATGAAGGTAAAAGGAAATTCGTGAGGACAACAACTGAAGTAAAGAAATAAATAATCATAAAACATGACAGTGACATTCGTGTATCTGATCTTGCAACACAGTTCGATATGACAAGGTCGATAATATGTACCATTTTGAATAATGAAGAAGTACTTTGTAGTTTGTGTAGCAATGTGTAGGAGGAAGTCATGGTATTATGTAGTTTTATTGTGTATGAAAAACTTATGTAAGTACTTTTTCTGTACACGATTTCATTCTGCTTCTTATAGAACATACGTGTTGTTTTTTGTTGTTTTTTTTTGTCTTTTTTTTTTTTTGTCTTCGTTTTTTTTCTAATCTCGGCAACTTATGTTGCAAAAGAATTATTTTTTATTTTTAAACAAAGCCAAAAATAGCCGGGGAAACTGTAAAGTTCTTACTTTTACATGTAAAGTTATTGCTTAGACATGTAAAGTTCTTACTTATACATGTAGAGTTCTTGCCTATACATGTAAAGTTCTTACTTATACATGTAAAGTTCTTATTTATACATAAAAAGTTCTTGCTCATACATGTAAAGTTCTTACTTATACATGTAAAGTTCTCACTTACATACATACACGTGATGTAGAGTTACGAGGTGACAACATTTGCTAATCATTTATTTGAGGTAGAACATTAAAAATTTATGATTGTCTTGAAAAGAAATCCCCTGGCACAGGGACAGGTACTACATTTCAATTTAGCGCCTATTTTTTAAATTTAAATTTAGATTTGTCTTCGTTTTTTCTTCTAATCTTGGCAGCAAATGGCAAATGTTGGAAAAGAAATAATTTTTATTGCTAAATAAAGCAACAAATAGCCGAGGAAGCTGTAAAGTTCTTACTCATGCATTTAAAGTTCTTACTTATACATGTAAAGTTCTTATTTATACATAAAAAGTTCTTGCTCATACATGTAAATTTCTTACTTATACATGTAAAGTTCTCACTTACATACATACACGTGATGTAGAGTTACGAGGTGACAACATTTGTTAATCATTTATTTGAGGTAGAACATTAGAAATTTATGATTGTCTTGAAAAGAAATCTCCTGGCACAGGGACTGGTACTACATTTCAATTTAGCGCCTATTTTTTAAATTTAGATTTGTCTTCGTTTTTTCTTCTAATCTTGGCAGCAAATGGCAAATGTTGGAAAAGAAATAATTTTTATTGCTAAATAAAGCAACAAATAGCCGAGGAAGCTGTAAAGTTCTTACTCATGCATGTAAAGTTCTTACTTATACATGTAAAGTTTTTACTTACAAATATATATATACGTGATGTAGTTACGAGGTGAAAACATTTGTTAGTCATTTATTTGAGGTAAAACATTAGAAATTATGACTATCTTGGAAAGAAATCCCCTGCCACAGGGACTGGCACTACTTTAAATTTAACGCCAGTAAAGGCTGGTTTGACAAATTTAGGAAAAGGAACAAAATCCACAGTATTGTTAGGCAGAGAGAGGTGGCAAGTTATAAAAAAGGAAGAATCGGAGAAGGTTGTGGCCGAGTTTTGTGACACGATAAAGAGAGAGCGCTTTCTCCCTCATCAGTTGTTTAATACAGATGAAAATTGATTATTTGAAAAAATACGGCAAAGTTTGCCTTACCAGATGACTATAATTTTTATTTATTTGTAAATTTTTGTAAATTTGTTAATCCTGTCTTTGAAAAATACATGAATCATTTAAGGACAAATCCTGACAAATAGAAGATTATAAATTTTTATATCAAGCAAAAGTTCTACAAAAAGAGTAATATTAAGAAAGATAACCCTCTTCGATTTGATTGAATATTAAATTTTGAGGTCTAGCGCTAATGTCTTCTTATTTAAAACTTCGCGCTCCGATGACTTTCATAACGCCAGGCGACGTTCAAAACGTTCAAGTGAAGCACAAACGTTCAGTTTGAGAAAAAAATTGTTCATCCTATTCTAGCTCAACGCCACAACACAGATTAATTTCTAGGATCTCAAGAGCCTGTCGAAAGACAGGAATGAAAAAAAAAAATTTTATGGTTTTAATTATACTATTTTAATTAAACATATAGGAAGGAGGATCGGCGGATACTTACAATTCCGTTGTTTCAGCTGGGATGTTTTTTGGTATTTCTTTAAATTTTGCCTTGCTGCATCTGACAATAGTTCCAGAACAAATGCATTTTGGAGGGCAGTAGTTTTCTCCTACGCATCCTTCATCAGAATCACCTATAAGAAGAATCACGTATAAATACGATGGAGATAGAAATCACCTATCAGAAGAATTTAGCACTTGGGACTGTTACTGCCAAAGAGATGAAGTGTAGTGGCATTTTAATGCCATATCAATTTCTACTAGTTTTTGCCATATTATGTATCAAGTTGTCATTTGTTTTCCAGACCTTATTTGACTCGCAAGATGCATGAAAGTTTCCGTCTCATAGCATTTAAAGTATATAATTTATGTCACCTTATATGTATGATAAATATACATAATATTTTTTTATCATATTATATATTTTAATTGTAAATCAAACTTTTAATTTAAATTTAATTTTTATTGTATATTATATACTCTATGTTTTTTTAATATATTATTGCATATTTATGTGTCCATACAAAGGTTACGCCTAACCAAGCATATCGCCTTTTCTCACTTGTAAATATAAGTGGATATTGAACTTATGAAATAAAAAAATAAAAAAGTCCTTTTAAAAAAAAAAAAAAGATGAAAAAAGTCTTTAAAAAAAAGGATAAGGGCGTCATAGGGCGTCAAATCGACGTTTCAGTTGCTGGGTCTTTTTTCATAGTAACAAGTAGTAAGCTTGTCACCCGACCTTGCTGCGGCGGGGATCGAACCCCGGGCCCAAAATATCTTAGAGGGATTAAAAAGGATAAATCTTCATTGTAAAAAACAATTGCTTGTTACTAGTAGTAAAATTAAACACACACATTGTTCAGTTTTGTGCTCTCCCAGGAAACCCGTGTCATGTAACATGACACCTTTTGAATTATCACAGCCACTTCAGCAATAAATACTTATAAGCTAATAATAAAAATATAATAATAATGAAAATAACATATAAATGCGTAACCAAACTACGATTGCTTCAAAAAACGAGTTTTGGGAGGTTCCAGTTTGAAGTTGCTGAATTAGGAGAAAAGCTATGGCGTTAAGTTTTGAACTGATCTAAGTGAAAA
The DNA here is from genome assembly GCF_049724085.1 of Artemia sp. Qi Xiang Cuo. NCBI lineage: Eukaryota > Metazoa > Arthropoda > Branchiopoda > Anostraca > Artemiidae > Artemia > Artemia sp. Qi Xiang Cuo. The sequence continues at coordinate 65,372,737 of NC_142799.1, read as the reverse complement.
ATATATTCATCAGCCAAAATTAGTAGTCTTTCTATATTATAACAGTATCAGAAAACCCCTTAGCCAGGGTACAATAATCTGAGATGGCGTGCAGAGCATGCCACAGTTCAGCTCCTTCGGGACGAATATAAAAGCCTACGATAAGAAAGTGGTCCGAGCCGTAAACTAAAAGTATTAACAACGTTTTCTTCTCAAGAATCACATAAACGCCAAAAATTACACAATTGAGGGATTATTATATATCATACGCATGACAGTGATTTTAAATGTTACCCTCTTTAAATGGTTATATCATAATTTATTTATTTTGAACAAGCTAAGCATTTCTAAGAAAAAAGTCTATATCATCAGAAAAAAGCAAATTCTGCTGGAATACCAATTTTTAAACTAAGATACATTTTACTGATTTTTTTTTCTTTTTTTTTACGAACTAAGCATTTACTAGGAGAACTTTCGAAAAAGTAAGTTTGCGGAAATAGTAACAGGCAGAGTAAAATTCGGCTTACATGACCAGCAAATTTTCAAATAAAATCAAAAATACGAGCAAGGAGGGGGCGGAGGGGAACGCTTCTTTGCATCGAAGTAGTCAGTTTTTTTCTGTCATTTTTTCTCCCTCTTTTCACTGCTCGAATTAATTATTAAACTTCTAATTCACTTCTATGGACTCTTGAAAGGCAAGGGAAGGCATTCACTTATATAAACCTTCCCCAACCCCCCCCCCTTCCAAAAAAAACAGTATCCTTTACAAAGATACTCACTGCTGCATCTGAAGTCATAAGAAGGAACTTCCTGAATAGGCATTGCATTAAGCGGAGTGGGAGAATGACATCTAGGCGTTCCAGTAGAGACTTCTTTCTCTTTTTTCCTGAGCCAGTCTCCAAACCATGATAGATGGCATGAACAGTGGAAGGGATTTCCAAGCAAGTTGCTAAAATGATGATAGAGGTAATCATAAAAAAGGTAAAATGGCAATAAATGGAAAAAGATGGTAAGATATAACAAATTAATCATCTACAAGGAAACGGCGTAAAATTACAACTTTTTCAAAAGATTAGGAAACTTCGTATCTATCCTAACTATTATAGTTATAAATACAATTAGAAAATGCAATTATTATAAATATTTGAATATAATTATTATAATTACAAAATGAATTAAAAATAATTATTCAAAATTAATATCTAATTCTGAAATAATTATTAATTAATTACTAATTTTCAAACCATAATATTTCGAATACGTTTAGATGAACACAAAGTATAAGTTTTGGAACAAACTTTTCAGTACTTCATCGTTTTTAGCTTACAATTTTTCATCGTAATATCCTATATAAACGAATATACAGAAATACTACCTAATATTTTACACTTAGAAAAGGTTGCTCTTATAGACAGTTGCTACAGTAGTAATAAAGGACTTAATATTTGTATGGAATGGGTATGGATGGAATGGATGGGTATGGAATGGGTATGAATGATTGCTAGTTTTTCGAAAAAAAAAAATGTTAATTTATTTGTAACGCGCTATTTGCAATCACACATTAATCCTCCAGATCAAGACTGGCCTACTGATCTTCCCTTTGAGATCAGCTTAACAACCCTTTTTGGCAATTATCAATGAAGTGTGAAAATTTCAGATACGCCCTTTCGGTATGACAGCAAGGAGTATGCAAACAAGATAAACAAATCAAATCCTTACAACTTTAGGGATATATTATTTATTTCAGATGTGTAAAAACATATCTTATATTCAATAATCTATGGTGATATTAATCAAACTATCATTAGGATCTAGCTACTGTTCGACTGCTAGACTTGAGATCTGAGTAATGCAAGAAAAACATGTCCTAAGGCGGTATCCAGGGTGGGGAGGGGGGTAGGGTGTTATCATTTTGTGGAATGTTTTTTTTCACAATCTTGATTTAGATATTCTAATAAGTCACATGAGGCATGGAGCTGCCCCAACCTTAATTAATAAGGCAAGAGAATTAAAAATGAAAATGATTGGGTAACGCAAGAAAAAAGATGCCCAAAGAAAATGTTGGTGAGGACGGGGGATTCGATTCTTGGTGTCGCTGGCTATTTGGTTTGGAACGGGGTTAGGTGGCGTGACTCTTTAAGCTCACACAGAATCAACCGAGCTCCTAATGGGTACATGGAGAAATCTTGGGAAGTTTAACAGCAAGGGTGTGCGAAAGCACAGGATGGATGGCCCCCAGTCCCCTATTGCACTTTCTGGCTGAAGAGCCATGAAACGGATAGCAGCACTACAGGTAGGGACTGTAAAGTTGTTGTTTTTTTATTGTTTAAATTCAAATAATTTACATTTATTGTGACCCCTTAAAACCTTCAGAAAATCTAATACAAAAATCATAAAAAATTTATCCATTTTTGTTTTACATATTTTAATTTTTTAAACAAATATAGCCAGCTAAAGATGCATTTTTGTTATGGTATACTTTGGTTTGTTTTAGGTATATTATCTTTCATGCATGTGTTTTAAGTGAAAATACGTCCTTGAACCTAAACTTATATGCTTTAAAAATATGGCCGACTATAATCGGTCAAAATAGATGATGTATCAACGGGCCAAAGAAGATTCGTCCAGAGGTAATTTTAGGAGGGGATGAGGGACACGTGCCCCGGGCGCAGAAATTTTAGGGGCCATAAATTTATAATAAAATAATTAAACAGATATGATTATTTTGTAATTTAAAAATTGTTTACCTTTATTAATATAAAGTAGAGGGTGCTATTCAGACACGTACGCAGGAATTTGTTTCAGGGGGGGGGCAAATCCTTCAGATCCCTTATTCTGTGATAAGTATCAGAAAATTACGGTAAAATACAAAAATCGTGAGACTTCGGAGGGGGGGGCCGGAGGCCACACTGCGTCCCTGCCAGGTGGTGTTAATAAATGGAAATAATCAATGAATTATGAATTAATTAATACAATAAAAAATAATAAAAACAACTCAATAAAAATAATTAATAATAACTGAATAATTTAAATCATAAATCGAAATAACAAAAAAATAAATTATTAATTAATTAATAGACTGAAAATAATTTTGTGAATAAATAAAAAAATTTCAAAAAATTTGGCTTAAAGATTTTGTGGGAGACAGGGGGGGGGGGTTGCTAATCAAGATTTTGCGCCGGGCGCAAGAAAGGCCATCACCACCCCTGGACTCGTCTTAAAAGAATTGGCTTCATGGGCGTAGGGTGGGAGGGGGCAGCTGCCCCCCCCTAGACCTTCAAATTTACATTATATATGGCTGAAAAAGCAGATGGTTTGGAAAAAGCAGTTTATAAAACTCCATCACACTATCGACTGCCCCCCCCCCCCCTAGACAATATGCTGCCTAATCCTGCCTACGCCCATGATTGGCTTGTTTCAATTGTTTGCCCTTTCCTTGCAATCGTCTTTGTGACAACCGACACCTAACATTTATGTTTGTATGAAGATCCATGCTTATAGTCACAACAAAAGACTGTGAAGATATAACAATAATGGAAATTAGTGTTTTTTTTTTAGTTAGATTAAAAATTAGCTGGAATACTAAAATTTAGACACTTAACTAAAGAAAAAAGCTAATACCACATAGCTTTATGCTTATACCCATGTGTATTATGCATCATTGCCGGAGCCCCACCCTTGACTAATGAACAAAACTTAAAAATCAACAATCAGCATTTTTCACTAGAAGAGTAATCAATTTATGCGCATGTCAATAAAACAACGAATACAGTAATTTACAGAGTCATAAATATCTGAAATTTCGATACAACTTCAAATAGGAAACGTAACACAGACAGACAAGTGCTATTTTATGGAAATTGGAACAAGTTGAAGCATGGAAGTGGCAAAAAATTGTATATCGTGCCAACTTCAGCTATCATGCTTCAATTTAATTTTTATTGGCATAAAGCCAGGGGCGGTAACTTAATTTGGGAGAATCATGGATGACACTGCCGAAAGGCCCATACCAAGATGTTTAATATGAGGATAAGAATTTGAAGTGACAATTTAGAAAGTTCTCCCAGAGTCTCATGGAACTCCTTAATTAAACAGAAACCGTCCAGGACAAAAATCTGGGTGCGCGGAAAAATTTTCTTAAAAGGTGGGGGAGTACTTGTATGATATATCAACCACATAAAGTACCCATATTGAGAAGATAGTTCCCACTTCATAATATGCAGAATAATCATAGTTAACACATTTTACATGCAGTCTCGCTATACTTTACCCCCTCCCCCCTAATGTACCAATGGATTCAGCGCATTTTGTTTTAACAGGATGATTTATGAATATCACTTTATTTTTAGTTTGCTAGATTAGGCTAGTTTATTTTTTTCCTTGTGCACTGTATTTGGTTTAAGACTTGAGTCACATAGTACCTTTTGAATAACTGCAACTGAACTGTGAAGTTTCCGTTTGGAACTAGGATAATTTGTTTCAATAATGCAACAATAACACCGACTATGATAGGGATATAATTGTCATCAAATACAAACCTAAGCAGAGGGATAGCACCCACCGTGGCCTTAAATTGTTCCACTTTTAATTAAATAATTTTTTTTTGGGAACTGCCGGTCTGTCTCTAAAAATTAAAAAAGGATCGCAACTTTCCTTAAAAAGCATTCTTACCACTCAATCTTTTTTCGTCTATCAAAAGGTCGTATGGAGTAATTCCGTATTTAGCAGCGTGTTTCAGCGTCCCAAATTATACCCTAATCGGCTACTCCCAATAATCTCGTATAGAACTACACCAGTAAGAATGCCTGACATCATGTTATTTCTGATTATTTCTGGGGGAGCGTCTTCCTTGCCTGAGTGCATTTTAATTTTGTGGATTTGTCTCTTACATTTATAGAGATTTGTCAAAAGGAGAAAATTCATGAAAATACTAACGTAAAGTATAAAATGTCCGACAAAAAGAAGATAATTAAAATTCCAGGCAATGAATCCCCCCCCCAAACAAAAAAGAAAGGCTGACCCGATTTGGTTGCAGTAAAAGGACACTATACGAATTTTACAGGAGAGCATACAAACTGAAAAAGAAACGTTTAGGGTTGTTCGATTGTTATTAATGACAAACGGTTCGTCGAAAGAAGGTTTTTTTTTTACTTGACCTTCGTGATAAGGCAAACACAACGGCGATTCAAAAGCACCAAAAACCAAATTTTTCAATTCCTGGGTGACCAAATGGAGGGACTTATCCGAAACAATCCACTAGCAGCGCTAAACTAAGCTGAATTGTATATTACATCTGAGGAGATTAAGTTAGTTGGATAAGTAGTACTTGCAGCTTTGAGACAGAGTTTTGGGGCATAAAATTGTTAAAGAGAGTGTGGTTGCTGGTTAAAAAGCACATCTTATTACCAAACAACCGGATATTTTGCATTCCTACCCCAAAAAAAATTTCAACCACCGAACACTTACGCAGGTTGCCTTTTAGGGGGGTGGAGGGCATAACATTGATTTTACAGCCAGAAATATATGGATGATACGGAAAATATATGAAATCATAGAATCTTAGACGCCTTTGAATCTAAGGCGAGAAGGTGGGTAAAAGATTCTCTGTGAACACACCAGCCCGTATCTTTTATCCATTCATACAAATATGTGAATATGTGATCTTCCCAACTACAATTTTCAGCAGCAAATACTCTAGTAAGTAGAACTGGACTCCTTCGTATATTTACTGGCTGGTTATAAATAATATTCCTCCTCGAATAGATAAACTTATCTTAGATAGTTTCAAGTGGAAAGATAGCGTATTACCCTTTTGTTTCTATTTTTTAACCTTGCTTAACATGGATGGAATAAAAGCTACATTTCTAGCTTCTAAATACTGTCGTATTCTGGTATTTGAGACCATGCTTAACATTGTAATGTGCCGGAAAAGGGAGAGTCCCCAAGCTAATTTCTCGATGAAAATTTCCAGATAACAATTTTTTTCGTTTTTTGGGGGGATGGACCTCGCCTCCTAAATAAGAGCTTAAGGCTTTCCCACATTGTAAATAGTCGAATTGATAGCGCGAGGTAAATATAAAAGTTTTAACAGCGAACAAAATTTTCCAAAATAAATGAAAAGATAAAGTTAATAAAAGATAAAAAGCGATAAAGAACACATTTTAATTACGGATCAAATAGAAACGGGAAAATGAATTAAGGAAATAATTACAATTAAGGTAAACTTACAGAGCCATCAATGACCGTAGATAATCAAAGGATCCTGGTGTGACACATGTAATTTGGTTATCAGAAAGAGACCTAAAATAATTGACATTATGAGAAGCTATAGAAAAATATGGTCGGTCGTCCTGCCACCGCAATCCTACTCTAAGAGCGCCAATCAGGGGGGGGGGGGGCAAAATCCCATCCTATATTTTTAAAAATACTTTTTAAGATTATCATAAAGAAATTTTAATAAAAATGCCCTGCCCCTCAACATTATCGTGAGCTGGCACCCCTCTTCTACTCATGAGGAATGTGAAATCTATGAGGTTTTTTCGGTTGTGCAACTCTTAACTAAAAATGCTCCCAATTGCTAGATAACAAATGCTAGTAACTGAATAAATGGGTGGGAAATTTGAAATATATAAGCTTGGACAAATAAATCAGCACAGCCTAATAGGCTAGCCTTTTCCTTTAGACATTTGTAAGAAACCCAAAAAAGAATTTGTTAACTGAGAAATATTAACAGTCATAAGTAAAAAGTAAGTATGACGGCACTAGACCCTAAGGTCCAAACCGGCGGTGCTGATCTCCGTTTCGTGGCCCTTCAGCCAGGAAGTGCAATGGGGGGCTAGGGGCCAGCCATCCTATTAGCAGTCATAGGTTCTCTATTAATGCCTACGGCACAGAATCTAATCATCCTGCTTTGCTAAAAAGGAAAAGTCTCTTGGCTTGCTTTTGAAGCAACGGCAAGCCAATCCTATTTGCTTCTAGCAGGGACCGTTGACACCCTTATGTGTCTCTTTCGCTCTCTCACAGTTGTCCTCCTGAACAGGATCCTCCCATGATGGCATCCTGCATTACCATGCAATTTAACTCATTGCTGGGTTAAGGTTTGCAGCTGGAGGGACGTGTCACACACGCCGGTGGTCCCATTTCAGCCTGCATCAGAGGGGCCTTTTTCCTCCTGCTTCTTCCTGGTTTGCTACGTTTTCATTTTTTGAATATTGTGCTTCAAATTCTCTCACAACCTTCTTCAGCAACGATTCAATTTGTAAGAGAAACTGGCTAACAAATTTTTCGTTTGCTCGCGGAAACGCAAACGGTAATGAATTTTAAGCTGAGAATTTTCTTTAGGAAAACGGCCCTGCTATTATTGCTTGAAAGGTGAATTATTGAATATAATACTGGACTGAGTTTAACAGCAGTTGGTGAGTATTTTATATATTTGATTTGTGTTAGTTTTTTCGAATAGGGACAAGGTGGGTGAAATTTATTTGTAGTTCATTGAGGCAACATTCCTATGCGCTTGCAATTAAGTATACAAATTTATTGTAGTCAACCTAATTATTGTCATAAGTGGGACACCAGAATTGGCTTTACGCAAATAAGCATTTAATCACTTTCAATAGTAATTATAGCAGACTTGACTTTTAAAAATAATTTTACTTGATGCAATCAGAACTTTGAGGTAGCAAAATAACCAAATTCGAGCAACTAGACTGATTTTGGGATGCCAAATTAACCAGAATTAATTGGAATCATTGCTATGCAATGTTGCCTAATATCTTAAGCATATGTCGGGTGGATATTGCTTAGGCATTTAAAGTATCTTCAGAGGGTTTAATTCGGTTCCTCTGCCAATGCCTACATCTACCCGAAATTCAATTTTGAGCTAAGGACTGACCAACCCTATCTCAACATGGCGAGTCCACTGGCTGAGTTAGAGTTGTGGTTCTGGACATACAAAACCAGTATCTACATGATAAAAACAACTTCCACCGGTTTTACATAGCCAAAGGATAGTAGGGATATACTGGAATTACGAAACTTAAAATAACTAGTACATGGTGCTTACCATACCTAGATTTTAGTAAAAATATACTTAGTAGCAGGAAACAGAGTGGCAAAAAAGGAAGAAAACAGAGCTCAAAAAACTTTGACGAAATTCTGTGTTTTCCTATCTTTCTTCAGTTCCAAAAACAATAAAAATCAAAATTTTGCAATTTTCTCAAAAATCCTAAAAAACTGGATACTAGGTTTTGGCAGAGATAGACGAACTGGAATCGTACCATTTTAGATACGTGGGAAAATGTTGTACAAAATAGCACTGTTGCGCCTGAATATTAGTAAATCTATGCTCAAATTTTAATTGAAATTAAAAGGAATTTTAAAAACTATTTCTGACAATTATAAAAATCGAAAAGATATATGATTATTAATTATTAAAATATTGCAGTTTAATATTCCCAAGATACTTAAATATAGAAGATATTTAATTAAGATACAAGTTTATCACGATTAACTTATATTAACTATTAAAACTGAAGACTTAATCTAGTAGAGAAAATTATAATTCAGCACAACGTTTTCACTTGGAAATGAAGAAATTAGATAAAAATATTTTTAAACTTATTAAAAAATTAAACTTGATTTATCAAAAAATTAAGTGAGCAATATAAATAAGAGGGATTTCTCAAATGTTAAATGAAAATAAATTAAGTAAGCTCGAACTTAAATTTCAAACCATGGAATAGTATTCCAAAGATTTTATATTTCTTCTGCCTTCTTCAAATAAATCTCAATTGTAAAAACTGAGGCCTTAATGGCCATAGTTTAACAATATAATAATATAGAACAACAAGCAATATTATAAAGTGAGTATAACTTACAAAGTTTTGACGTTCACCAGCCCAACAAACATTTTGTTGTGAATTTCTTTCAACTTATTCTCTGATATATGCCTTAAAAAAAATAATAAAGAAAATTAAAACACACACATGTGTTAGAAACACGAAAAACACCGTGGAAAGGGCACCCCTTTTCACGATGAAAGGGGTTCCTTATGGAAGAAGGGCACCCTGCTAAACTGAGAATGGTACTTTTTTTGCGGTTTTGAATTTTTTTTGTAGTAAACCTTGTCTTCGTCAATTATGTTTGGCTACCCAAATCCAAAATTCAAAAAATAAAGTTGTTTTTAAATTAGTGTAGGTGACATTAAAGTTTGAAATTAAGTGCAAAAGATGATTATGTCACCGAGAGGAGAGGCGGTGGGATTATTTATAGAAAAAAAAAACACGAAAAAAGGAAAAAACAATAGATCAAAAACAATTGTAATAAAAAATGTCGATGCTTCTATAGAGTGCAAATTTTAAGATGGATTTAAGTCAAAACAACAGCCAAGAAAAAAGCTTTTCTGGCAAAAAAAAATCAAAAATTCGCCAGCATGTCAGCCTCCTAGCGCTCAACGCTTTGATAAGTTTAAAATAGCAGTATCAGCAGTAAGAGTAGCAGAGGACTCCTGACAATATCCTTGTAGCGGGGAGGGGTGGATGAGGTTTAAATTTTGTAGTAATTTAACTGGATTTTACTGGAATGCTGCCGTGTTTTAGTGAAATATGTTTTTTATATTTTTAGTTTCTGAAGAACTCTTAAAGGAATAATCCTATTGATTGAACAATAATTATCAAGTTTATGTATTTTGTAATTTTTAAGGACTGCTCAGGAAGAACTGCTCATAATTATAATGTTCAGAGACTTTAAGAGAGGCTAATATTCAAAACAGCAACTTAGGAAAAAAAAATTCTGGTTAAAAAAGAAATAAGGAATGGCGTTAATGACAGTATTTTCTTTAAAACTATATTTTGTAAGTTAAAACAAAATCAATATTAATTTTTCTATAAACCTTTACCGTATATATAAGGTGTTAAATTTTTATGAAATAGCTCTAGACGAAGAACTTTTTGCTTTCTAATGTTCTATAATCCAAAAAATAATAATTTCATTTTTACTCCAACTGAGTTAAGTACTAAATAAAAACTCTTTGAAGGGGTCAATTTAGTAAAAAACAAGAACAAAAAAACCAAACAAATCAATTAAAAATATCAAAATTTCTGAGAGTTCGAATTTTAAGAATGGAAATATGGGTAGCCTACTTGTCTGTTATAGCGCCTATGTATATTGAAGCTAAGTAGAACTTGTTTCTTCGTTAGTTTCTTTCAGCTTAGCGTGAGACAAACAAAGACAAGTGACAGAATAGATGGGAAATATATAATTTGGGCTATATATTTGCACATTAGGGGGGGGGGGGTAAAGTATTTGGACTGTGTAAAGTTAGAAAACAATTCATACTTCATAATATGCAGAATAATTATACCTAACACATTAGGCATGCCGACCCACAGCACTTTACCCCCCCCCCCCCTCCCACCAATGTACGAATATATAGCCAAAATTTGTTAATAAACTAATATATTTTCATCATATTTTGTGATATTTCATTAGGAATGAGCGTCAGAGAAACAAGTTCTACTTTCTACTTAGCTTAAGCTTATATATATATATATATATATATATATATATATATATATATATATATATATATATATATATATATATATATATATATATATATATATATATATATATATATATATATATATATATATATATATATATATATATATATATATATATATATATATATATATATATATATATATATATATATATATATATATATATATATATATATATATATATATATATATATATATATATATATATATATATATATATATATATATATATATATATATATATATATATATATATATATATATATATATATATATATATATATATATATATATATATATATATATATATATATATATATATATATAATAGACAAGTACCGAAATATGTCATAACAGCAATAAAGACAAAAAGATTTTCCAGGAAAATAAAAAGTAAGAATTCGCCAGAATATCACCCCTACCCTGTTCAACACAATGGCATTTCTTTCAAACTATATTTTGTAAAAAAAAAAAAACGACATGATTATTACTTCCTCTATAGATCTTTATTATCACGTTAAGGCGTTGAATTGTTATGAAATAGCTCTAGAGACGAAGCACACTCAGCCCTGTAATGGACTATTGTTTTAGGAAAAGCAAGGGTTACTTTGTTAGTAAAGAGAGTCTATAAAAAAAAAAATATGTACTTACGTGTTATCCCGACCACACTCAAGAAGTTTGATCTGTTTAAAACCAATTTTTCTGTGTGTACTCTCAGATCAGCTTAGCTTAGCCTGAGTTTACTAATCAGCTTAGCCTGAGTGAGATAAACTACTATGCAGGTATCATTTTAATTAGATATTTAATATATAGAGTTGGTTAGGTATGTGATATCTTGCGATCACTGTGGGCGGCGTTCTATAGTTCTCTGTTGTAGTTTCTATAGTCTCGTTACTAAAGTATTATATTTTCGTTATATTTTGGTATATTTCATTAGGATTAACCTAACTTCACTTCTTGAATGTGGTCGGGATAACACTTAAGAACCAAAAAAGTCATTAGTAAGACATTTGAAGATACTTTGCCTCCTCTTAACAGAAACAAACTTCGTTTTCTAAGGTTGCAACTAGAAATAAAATTTTTCATTCTAGTTTAAATAAGCTCAGATCTCAAAATAAAAGAGAGAAAAAATACAATATCTCATAACCAAAGACCCTAAAATCCTAGATTTTATGCGTGTTAAAACTATCATGAAAGCTGTTTTAAAATGTTAAAATATCAGGAAATAGGGGACCGATTGGATATCCCAGGGATGGCTAGCCCAGAACTGTAGGGCAAAATGAAGGAACTTATTTCAGTTTAAATATATGTTGATAATTTGAAGATTAATGTTTTGTGGGAGGGGGGGGGGCCAATCTGTAGTTACTGCTCCTTTTTTCCCAATAAAAATGTTCTTCATTCTATTGCAACACCGGAGATCATTCCGCAACCAGGATGAAGTAAACTTCCTTTTCTGAATATTTGTATATCCTTTTCATATATTATCCTGTCATTCTAGGAATACTTCTTCTAGTCTTCCGCAGTATCAGGAAAGGGGGAAGATTCCCCGGCAACTATTCATCTCAAACGTCTTGATTGATACTAGATAAGTGTGCAGCATCTATGAGAAACTCCAATAGAAGGAAAAGCGAACATCTTTAAGTACCAGAAGATGTAAGATGAATTGACAAGGACCTCAACAGCGCTAGGGTGGCACCATTTGTGCTTGAATGTTCTTTCTCACATTGGAAAGATTTGTGGGTACTTGTTAATTGAACGAAACACACCCACAAAGTGAAGTTAGGTTAATCCTAATGTTAGTTAAGTTAATATAACCTTCAAATAACCTCAAACAGCCTTCATATAACCTTTAGTTTACATAATAGCATAATTTGGGCTATATTTTTGCACATTAGGAGGGGAAATCTGGTAAAGTATTTGGACAGCGCCCCTAACTTAACCTAACCTAGCCCCCACTCCCCTAATGCGCAAATATATAGCCCAAATTATACAAGTCCAATGCATTCTATCACCCGTCACTTGTCTTTGTTGCTCATTTTTGAGTGTTTCATTTGATTAATAAGTACCGATTTGTGGATAGCTTGGTTTTGCCAACAAATGTTGCGTGGATTTTAGAAGATAAAGGTAAAGAATACAGCATTGGACTTTACAGTCCCTACCAGCGGTGCTGATCTCCATTTCTTGGCCCTTCAGCAAGGAAGTGTCATGGGGGTTGGGGGCCAACCATTCTGTGCTTTCGCATACCCTTCCTGATTACCTTCCCCAGATTTCTCCAGGTACCCATTTGAAGCTGGTTCGACTCTTGGTTGCGCTTACAGAGTCACGCCACTGAACCCCGTCCCAATTGGGTACACTAGGATTCGAACCCTCGTCCTCTCGGACAAAGGATCCTAAATCCAGCGCACCAATCTACTCAGCTAGGAGTGGCTTGAAGAGCCCCTTTTTCTTACTTTTTTGCAAATACGATTGAATTAAATCTACGGTTGATGAATCTGGCAAAATTACACATCTTATAAAAAGCCAAATGAAATACAAGGTAACAAGTGGAACATAAGATAGTTTGATTTAAGGAAGAACGACTTATTTATTATTAGGGGGGAGCCACAAAACTGGATCGAGGCTCAGGCCTCAAAGACTCATTAACTCCAAGGACTTAGATACTTGGTATATCTATTATCCTTGCCCTGTCTAAATATTTGCGTCAACTAAAATCCGCCTAATATATGAATCACAAAATGCATTTGTAATTGGGTGTATTTTTACTCTATTATTTAAATTGAACACTATTTTTCCCATCAACCCTAGGTTTAAGTTAGTTTTGAGAGGAGTCACTTCTTCAACCATATTTTACGTCGCCCGAAAAAAAGGAGTCTCGGTGCGGGAAATTATTCGATTCACTGATGTTTCAATTAGTGGTGGAAAATGTCTTTTTTCCAACCGGCAAAATTGTGTTTAAAATAAATGAGCTTCCTCGTTTTTATAGATAAAGTCTTTTTTAAACGGATATTCAAAGAAATCTCCTTTTTTAGAGCTTGTTTAGGATAACTCAAGCCGAATTCTGTTTTCAATTACACGGACCATACAGAATTCAGAGCAATTTGTTCAATCTATGACCTGATACAGGACGTGAATAATAATTAAAATGCGGAAAAATATTTTAGTAGGGTTTTTTCGACCCGCAATAACTCCCAGTCTTACAAAAAACAAAATCATGACTTCTAAGGTGGCCACAAAGTAAAACTCTAACAGCTGAGCTTTATTTCTGCAGCTCAATTTCATTTCATCCATTTAAATGGAGTGTTCATAATAATGAATGTTCGGTACACATCTGTTTCAGATCAGAGTTAAAATACACATTTCCCTAGCCGGAAAAAAACTGCGAATGAAATAAATAATTGTTTCCTATTTACGAATTGGTATATAAATATATTACTAGTTTCTTATTAAACTGGTAAAACTGCACTTTTGACATCTCTTTTTAGACAATTCAATAAAGTCTTTTCCAAAAAACTAATAGAAACATTTAGAATTCTTTGCCAAAATCCTTTTAGCGACGCCTGTTGGTCACATTCATTCAATAACATTTACTGTCTTCCGTCAGTACTGAGCTTTATCTAGTAGTTATAGAAAGCACTTGTTCTAGTTTTCCTCAATATAAGGAAGTGGGAAGATTCCTCAGTTGAGATGAAGGGGGAAGATTCATCTTAAACATCTAGATTGATAATACATAGATGTAATGCGTCTACGAGAAACTCAAATGGAAGGAAATATGTGCATATAAATGCTGTAGATAAATTGACAGGGGCAGGAAAAAGCTATGCAAATATACGGAAGGTACTATTTGGCGTTGATGAGACGGGTAAGGCAGGGACGTATCTAAGAATTTTCCTCGAGACCGGGAGGGAGGAAAATAATAGAAAACAAGCTTATTTGATAATTTAAATAAGATTTGCCAAGAAATTCGAGAAGATTTAGGATTTTAGGGGCCAGGCCCTTGAGACCCTCTTGCGATCATCCTTGTGATAAGGCGTCAATTTCTAAGGGGTTACTCATGTGATCGAGGAAATATGCCAATATAATACCAACTTGATCCACCTCTAGGGTTTACCAGTCTTCTGAATTTGAAAATGAATTTAATCATTCGACTGCTATATTTAAAAAATGGGTGAAAAACAACTTTAAAACACAGATTCAAGGGCCGAAAAGCGTGCACAGGAATTAAATTTGGTTCGAGATGATTCGCTTAGAGCCGCTCAAAACAGGTAATTTCAACAAAAAAGCGGGGAATATTAAAATTCAGGTATTACGCTTCATGCATTGAAATGGATGCAGAGATTAATACTACCCATGGTAGTAGATACAACTATTCTATTAAAAGTAATAGATATAGTTTTTATGTGATCAGTTCTTATGTAAGTTTCAAATATATTTAGGGCAACTCACGTCTTCCATTGAAATGGAGTATCCGTAATAGCAAATAATCGATTCATCTCTGTTTGAAGAGCCGACTGAAGTCTTCGACCATTTGTCAAGAACCGCTCGCACCGTGTAATTTTTGAAAAAAAAAAGAAAAAAAAAAGAAAAAAAAAAAGAAAAATAGTAAAAATCTGGGGATGTCAGGGAGTAGCCCAAAGTATCCCCTTTTAAACATCTTATAATAGTTAGTTTGTGAGCCTCAGTCAATTATAACTGTACAATATTAATAGCATTAGTTTTGTATCCAATATATATTCGCTGGAGTTTATTTCTAAAGAGGGGGGGGGAAATTTGTAAAAACAGGTGACCTTTATGAAAAGAGGAAAACGATCGTCAAAAATAAGACTTTGGGGAGGGTGGCGTATAAGTCCACACTTATTGCTACCCCATATTTACGTCTTTCGAATAAACGTTGGCCAAATAGTATGGATAGAGCACGTTTATCACCTTGACTGTCAAGGTGATAAGTTTTGATTTATCACATTGACTGTCCGAGGTTATCACCTTGACTTTGCTTGTTCGACATATCTTATAACTATCCATTGTGTTCTTATGTGACGTTTTAATATCTTTAAATTTTTAAGTTTTTCTGACTGGCATAGAGAAAAAAGAAATTGTGAATTTCTTGTGCATTTGAAGATGAAAGAGTTCCTTTTTAATTTTTGTTTTTTAAGTTCTTGAATTTGGTCTTGGAAAATTATGCAATTGATTTTCAACCTTCATACCAATAAAAGTTTTTATTTTACATATTTATAACTATCCAAGGACCTTTCAAGACTATTAACAGTTACGACTAGCGATTTTCACTCTGTTGCTTCAACAGGACTCACGCCTTCCTCTCCTTTTGAACTAATGGCCATAACACTAGCGATAATCAGACAATCAAAGATTTTCCTTGTGACGTATTTAGTCATTTACATGTCCTCGTGACTTAGAATATATAATAACTAAGCATTGGAATTAGCATAATTTATTCCATATAGGAGGGGGCTGCCCCTTCCTCATCCTCAACCTCCCCCTCGTGGTTGCAGAAACTTCGGAGCATGCTTGTTAGATCGAAAATTGAGAGTTCTAGTCTTTTTTTATAAGTCAAAAGTGACTGGAGACCAACGAGCCCCTTTCCTAAAACTGTTTTTGATATCTGGTCCTTTTGTTACCCCTTTGGACCTCTGATCGACAATTTCAGGTACCTATTATGTACTTTCTCTATGGCTGCTCAATATTGCGTTTGAGGTAATTTCCCATGGTGGGAAATTATCAGGGGAAGAATTTTCGCGGGGGGGATTTTCGGCTGGGAATTTTCCAAGGGGGGAGGATTTTCCGGGCGAATTTTCCAGAGAGGAGAATTTTCCGTTGGGGGGACGCCGGCTTTCCTTTAGAGACCTAATGTATGACTCCCCCTAGAAGTAGTTAAGGGTTGTTACTCCTTGAATAATTAGCTCAAAGGAAAATTATCGTAAACAGAGCATTACATAAATAGGCTACTACAATGCGGAAAATGAATGCTAGTCAAGAATAAATTATGAGTTTATAGTATAGTTTTATGGACATATCTTTTTAAAAAAAATTATACGTTTTTTTTTATTTTTTTAACGCATGAAATCCTGTCTCAAAATTTGGGTATATCAAACCACGTAAGCCTATTTGCAGGGAAAAAATGGCAATATTCGGGTATATCCTGTTTACTTACTTGTCTACATTTTTGTTTCTATCCGACGCAAAAAAATACCTACAAGTCAACTAGTTGACTAATCTAAAACTAAGAAAAAGGAAGAAAAAATTCTTACATTTCAAGCAAAGCTACAGCACCGTCAAACGCCAGTGGCTCAATAACATTTATCATATTTCGTCGCAAATCTAATTTAATAAGACTGGGCAAGGACTTGAAATAGCCATTCGCTCGAATTCGAGTTATTTCATTGCCAGGAAGTAACCTAAAACAAAGTTAGCTAATGAGAAAAAGCATAAAAAGTAATATTTACCATAAAATATATATTCCCAGAAAAAGTCGTAAATGCAACTTTCTGTACTGCATGGTTAAGCTAAACTACCGTACGTTAAAGTATTTCACGCTTAAGCAAGTCCTTTTACAGTAGGCTGATGTATCCATAAAACCATCATAACCGTCATCTAAAACTATCAGAGTCATAGTCAGACTATAAAAACACTTAAAATATGGAAGAAAGATGGGGATTAAAGCTTTGATCAAGCGTGAAAGGCTTTCTAGGAAAATCTTATTAATTCATTTCAAAATTCATTAATTGCTCATCCATGAATTCCATTCTGTTGCTACCATATTGACTTTTCAGTAACATATTAAAAACTTACGTCAATCAATTTATTTAAAGAAAACTTAAAAAAAAATACAAAGCTTTAGACCCCCACAAAGGCTCCTTGGCCTGTGAGAGTGGGAGACTAAACAGTATATTAAATAATATCACTAAAATCAAAAAGAAGGACAAGAAAAAATGGGAGAGGAGAAAAACAAGAAAAAAAATAAACGCAATACATGATTATATAAAAAAAACAATCATTCGTTAAGATACACTAGCGAAAACAATAAATAAAGGAGATGGGAAAGAGAATATAATAGACCGAAGAAAAAAAATTAAACAACAACAACAAAAATACCATGTCAATCAAAATGCCGTGACATAAAACTTTATATTTAATGCTGTCACGGCATTTACGTGACGTTAATGGCGTGACGCATGCACTATTATAGATTAAATTTGCTCCGTAAGATTACATAGCGTCTTTAGTTATGCTAGTGTGAAAAGGTTTTACGGTTTAGTGCCAAAGATCCATTACATTAGGGAACAAATGTTAAACAAACTTACGATGTAAACTGGTTTATTATGAGTTAATAAATTTTTTTCTGATCAAGCATAAACTGGGTTACATTTGTAAGTCACGTAACGATAGTTGTTCTATAGTGTCGTCCTTTCATGGTTAGAGGGTATACGCGAAGAGAAAATTAGAGATTAGCCTCCTATGCTTTCGTGTTAAAAAATATGCTTTTATTCCATTGGTTAGTTTTTGTGACAACGGTCGTCTTATAGCGAATCATACAAACCAAATATACAATGGAATTTCTTCTAGCTCCTTACTAATCAAGAGAGTGACTAAAATAAAATAGAAAACAATGCACAATAGAGTCAAGTCTGTCCAATCCTGAAAGTGGCCAAAATAAAGCAAGATTAAATAAATAATTGAATTATTCCGGTCAAATTCAGAACATTATATTCTGGAAGTTACATGGATGTTTAGATAGTTATATCTGGGTATTACATTCAGATAGTTACATTTGGGAGTTATATGAATGTTTTAGAGGTTGATGATTTAGAGGTTGTAAGGAAGTATTTAACGGAGATTGAACTTCCTGTGAAGGTGTAAAGAGGGAGGATTTAAATTGAATTGGGATGGTGGAGGAGCGTGCGTAGCTATGTTGGCCTTTAGCGACTTGGTGCTGCAGTGAGTTGTTAGTAGTAGTACCCGTAGTAGTTTGGGAAGTTGTTTTTTTCAACTGTCAAAACAGTCGAGCCGTCAGGCCCGGTTACGTCCCCGACTTCATTACACTTTGTGGAGCCCAAGCTAGAACAGTCACTAACTTTGCCTATCTTAACTCCGTGAATATGAATGAGGGCTCCGTGCAAGCAGAACTGACTAGCCGAATTACGAAAGCTTCTTCTGTCACTGGAAGACTCAATGCCATTTGAAGAATGCTCTATATTTCTCGGCACACGAAGGTGCGTACATACAACCCATCTGTGAGCCGAGTTTGACGCTATGCTGCCGAGATATTGCTCCTCCATTCCACCATCTTGAGTTGATAGACGTCTGACAGCCGAAATAACTCCATTGAATCGAGGGGCTCTGATGCGACAAATTTGTGAGTAACAAAAGACCACTTGCTCTTGTCATCAAGTGCCATTCTCAATTCAGATTGCCCAAAGAACCCTCATCTATTTTGGGAACCTCTTATGAACACCAACGGAAGTTTCTGCTCGAATTGCGTTCGATTTCAACCTTGCATCATACAGTGGCGGATCCAGGATTTTTATAAGGGGGGGCACAAAATTGGTTGATCCCATAGGTTGATCCGAACTTGCGTTATGAGCAAGTTTACTAACGCAAACTTGCGTTAATTAAGTGAATTACACTACTTTAGACCATTTTAGGGGGGCGCGCCCCTTCCCCCCCCCCCCCCTGGATCCGCCACTGGCATCATATGATTGATCGCACCTGAGGGGGTAACCCTCAGACCAGATGCAAGGAAATCCTAAAGAAGCTCATGAAAATGGTTGACATTGCTGGTGACGAGGCTTATCTCATAGGTGCATATCGATCCGTCTAGAGGAGTAAAACTGCGACAACTATTGCGCTACTTACCATGCGGAGTTTAAGTTTTTACTTTCATTATGTATCTTCTTATTTTGTTTCTATAATTTTCAGCCCAATTTTTTCTCACTGGTTTAATTTCCGCAATCGTTCTTGCTTTGCTTGAACATTTAAGATTCCTTGCTAATTATATTATATAATTATATATATAATATAATGTATTATATAAATTATATTATATTAATTTTATATATAATATAAAATTATATATTATATATAATTATAATTATATTATACAGGCAAAATATCGGCTCTTTTAGTGCAGCAAAATAGGCTGCATTTTTGTTCATGTGAATCCTTAGAACCCTTTTCTTAGTTCTTCTTTTTATTTTTGTTTAATATTATTTAAAGGCTGATAATTTTCGTATTCCCGTTTTGTCGTAATAGCAAGGTGTTTTTTGTTATCATATTAAAAGAAAAAACCTTGGTCATTGGGAAACAATACAATCAGTATTTAATTATTAATATATAGCAAATGATTATTATTGAATGGGAGAATGTTATCATAACATAGTTATAATTATTATTACATAGCGAACTATTACCTAATAATATGTATTATTTATAGCAAGTGAGCATTATTATATATATTATAATGATTATTATATGCAATAATTAGAATCATATAAGAAATAGTAACAAAGTGTTTATAATTTTATTATGATCATTAAATTACACAATTATTCCATACTATGACCGTAGAATACAGCAAACAATTTTTTGTCTTCATGAGCTTCCCTTTACTTAGTTCCTCTTGTTATTTTTCTTGTTTTGAGGGCAAAAAAGGTTCGAAATTATTTCAGAGCTGATAATTTAAGCTTCAGATATTTCATTCACCTAGTTTTCTTTCTTATCCGTTCTGTTAAGCCACACACAATCACTGGCCTTAATTCACCAAAATATAGGTAGGGGGGGGGAGACTAAATATGTACTTCAAAATCTGGGGCGGAGGGTTTTGTTCTTTTTTCCAATTTTTTAATGACAATACCCAAAATCTTTTTTTTAATCTAGGGGAGGGAAAAAAATTTAGGGGGGACGAATTCCCAACTGCCCTCCACCAATTTAAGCCCATGTCCCTGATATCTAACTTTTTACATGTGAGCGGTAGTGAGTTAAAGCAATCCCCAAAAACAATTAATATTTCTGAAGAAAATTAACTACTTCGAATAAAAACATGAAAATAAAACACAAATTTGTAACTCAAAGGGCTAATAAAGATATGGGGCAAAATGTACGTCTTAAATGGCAAAGTTGTGATAAAAATTACGAATCAAAATTAAAAAAAGCGCAGAAGTCAGATAAAAAGCCTTTCTCGTTATAGAACAAAATTGCTCTAAATGGGATAGTAACTTTTCTCTTTCGTTTTATTGTAGAGCATTGGACCACATTAACTTCCAGTTCATTACTTTCAATTTAAGGACAAACTTTTGGAATTGTTCCCGGCGTTTTAGATTTAAGGACCCTAATGTCCTTGTTGAGAGGAAGAAAAGTTTGTATTTCTGCTTGTTATAAATAAAGCTTTATCTTCATTCAGTATTTATTTTGTTGACTAGGGCAGGAACTTTCTTTTCAGTGAGATTGTTTTTATCAAAAAAGCAGGATCGTCTTTAAAGACAGCTAAAGGGCCTTAAGCCCTTGATATGGCAGCGATAG
This sequence comes from Artemia sp. Qi Xiang Cuo, assembly GCF_049724085.1. Taxonomy (NCBI): domain Eukaryota; kingdom Metazoa; phylum Arthropoda; class Branchiopoda; order Anostraca; family Artemiidae; genus Artemia; species Artemia sp. Qi Xiang Cuo. The sequence continues at coordinate 65,351,666 of NC_142799.1, read as the reverse complement.
CACTGCGGCAACTTCATGCAGCAGTGTTGACTTTTCAGTGAGATTGTTTTTATCAAAAAAGCAGGATCGTTTTTAAAGACAGCTAAAGGACCTTAAGCCCTTGATATGGCAGCGGCAGCACTTCGGCAACTTAATGCGGCAGTGTTGACTTTTCCGTGAGATTGTTTTTCTCCAAAAAGCAGGATGGTTTATTAAAGACAGCTAAAGGACCTTAAGCCCTTGATATAGCAGCGGCAGCACTGCGGCAACTTAATGCGGCAGTGTTGACTTTTCAGTAAGATTGTTTTTATCAAAAAAGCAGGATCGTTTTTGAAAGACAGCTAAAGGACCTTAAGCCCTTGATATGGCAGCGTTAGCACTGCGGCAACTTAATGCGGCAGTGTTGACTTTTCAGTGAGACTGTTTTTATCAAAAAAGCAGGATCGTTTCTTAAAGACAGCTAAAGGGCCTTAAGCCCTTGATATGGCAGCGATAGCACTGCGGCAACTTCATGCAGCAGTGTTGACTTTACAGTGAGATTGTTTTTATCAAAAAAGCAGGATCGTTTTTAAAGACAGCTAAAGGACCTTAATCCCTTGATATGGCAGCGGCAGCACTGCGGCAACTTAATGCGGCAGTGTTGACTTTTCAGTGAGATTGTTTTTATCAAAAAAGCAGGATGGTTTCTTAAAGACAGCTAAAGGACCTTAAGCCCTTGATATGGCAGCGGCAGCACTGCGGCAACTTAATGCGGCAGTGTTGACTTTTCAGTAAAATTGTTTTTATCAAAAAAGCAGGATCGTTTTTTAAAGACAGCTAAAGGACCTTAAGCCCTTGATATGGCAGCGTTAGCACTGCGGCAACTTAATGCGGCAGTGTTGACTTTTCAGTGAGACTGTTTTTATCAAAAAAGCAGGATCGTTTCTTAAAGACAGCTAAAGGACCTTAAGCCCTTGATATGGCAGCGTCAGCACCGTGGCAACTTAATCCGGCAGTGTTGACTTTTCAGTAAGATTGTTTTTATCAAAAAAGCAGGATCGTTTTTTAAAGACAGCTAAAGGACCTTAAGCCCTTGATATGGCAGCGGCAGCACTGCGGCAACTTAATGCGGCAGTGTTGACTTTTCAGTGAGATTGTTTTTATCAAAAAAAGCAGGATCGTTTCTTAAAGACAGCTAAAGGACCTTAAGCCCTTGATATGGCAGCGGCAGCACTGCGGCAACTTAATGCGGCAGTGTTGACTTTTCAGTAAAATTGTTTTTATCAAAAATGCTGGATCGTTTTTTAAAGACAGCTAAAGGACCTTAAGCCCTTGATATGGCAGCGTTAGCACGGCGGCAACTTAATGCGGCCGTGTTGACTTTTCAGTGAGATTGTTTTTATCAAAAAATGCAGGATGGTTTTTTAAAGACAGCTAAAGCACCTTAAGCCCTTGATATGGCAGCGGCAGCACTGCGGCAACTTAATGCGGCAGTGTTGACTTTTCAGTAAGATTGTTTTTATCAAAAAAGCAGGATCGTTTTTCAAAGACAGCTAAAGGACCTTAAGCCATTGATATGGCAGCGGCAGCACTGCGGCAACTTAATGCGGCAGTGTTGACTTTTCAGTGAGATTGTTTTTATCAAAAAAGCAGGATCGTTTTTTAAAGACAGCTAAAGGACCTTAAGCCCTTGATATGGCAGCGGCAGCACTGCGGCAACTTAATGCGGCAGTGTTGACTTTTCAGTGAGATTGTTTTTATCAAAAAAGCAGGATCGTTTTTTAAGGACAGCTAAAGGACCTTAAGCCATTGATATGGCAGCGGCAGCACTGCGGCAACTTAATGCGGCAGTGTTGATGTGTCGTCAACAATATGTTCGTATTAGGATGATTTGTTTTAACTTTTAGATTTTGAGCACAAATGATTTTCCTAGTTTCAAGAGTTGATCTTGGAAATCTTTTGATACGGATTACTCTGCTAATGAAAAATGATACTAATGAGACGATACTAATTAAACGATATCGATGAAAAAACAATAAATGATAAGTGATGAAAAATGATATTGGAAAATTCTGATTTTGACTGTTTTCCAGTTTTTTCTTTCTTTTTTTTCCCGGTTTCAATTTTCATGAAGATATACTTTAGTCGATAGCAATGGTGGCTGAAAACAAAAGTCAGGCCTAAATATGGTCAAAATTGGAAGACCCAAAATGTATGCAGTACAGAGACTAACTAAAGTGAGAATACTGCGTCCATCTCGAGGTCGTATTGAAGAGGGGTACTGAACCCCGGCTCTTTTTAAGCGGCGGAATTTTTCAAGAGATAAGCTCCAACGAATCTTTACATATTCATGGGGAGGACCTTAATACCCTTTCATTTATAGAACAGTAATTTTTCGATTTCAAGACCTGCTTTCGTGAAATGTGCACAAACAAGGACTGAAGTTGCTTTTTACCACTTTAAATTCTAAAACATACCATAAACATAGAGAGATGTTCTTAAAGGCGTTGCGGAAGTGAAACTGATATTTTCGAGCTTTTCTTCACAATTTTTTTTTCAATGTCTTAATTAAAAGCTTCACCCATGGCTTATATATTTTTATTTCAGTTTATTTATAACAAGGCCGCATCCAGAATTTTGTTCGAGGGGGGGATATTTTCCTCTCGTGTGGAGGGGAGGGGTTGCAAAAATTTCAAAAAAATGCATTAAAACTTGTCTATATGCATTTTTGTTACGTTTTTACGGAAAAAATTTCGGGAGGGGTTTCAAACCCTGAGCCCCCTGGATACAACCTTCTTCATAAATGGAGAGGCAGTATTGTCTAAAAACTACGTAGATGATTATATAGTAGCATCAAACAAGACATCAGCAGAGACTCATTTACCGAAATTATCTTTTTAAGTGAACGTTAATATGTTGATATTTTAAAAACTGAATTTCTGTCTTCAATATTGGCTATATATGGGGGGCGGGGGTATCCCAATATTGTCAAAAGCAAAGAAGGAAATATAAATGACGGTGGAAAGAACTTGATTCTTGGTTTTGTCATGAAATATGGAAAATCGACTGGAGCTAAACCTTAGAAAAAAAGAGCAGCAAATAAACTAAGAAGAACATCACTTAAGCAAAAATAATAAAAATAAATTATCATAACACGACTACATCACACCCATCCAGGCTGAACTTCAAATTTACATTCTTTGTTCTGAAAAAAAAATTGGTTATATGGCAGGGTTGACATGATCTAAATTCCGTGGACAACATCAGATGGACAATATCAGGACCACTCGAGCCCTAGTCCAAAGATGTTATTAAATTACATTACTGACTCCGAAAAAAAAATTAAGTTATCTGAATAACCTGAACAGAAGTAGAGCGGACAGAGTACTACAATCCTTATTTGGGTGAGGGGTAGCATTATCTACATTCAATCAAGACCGTATCCAGGGTGGTTACTGGGTTTGAGGGTTTGAGGGTAGAGGGTAGAGGGTTTGACCCCCTACCCTCTAAAAAATAATGTCCAACTCGTAAAAAAGTAGCAAAAATGCATATACACAGATTTTCGATGTGTTTTGTAAAGTTCTTTTTGTACCCCCCCCCCCAACAAATATTCCAGATAAGGCCTTCGATTCAATCCTCCATATTGGCTTATTGGTTACGTTATAAAATTCATGGCAAGGTTTACCGAGAGTTCAGATCCGCTTTTCCTCTAAATCAAACTGTTACAGAGAAGATATAAAGCCTAATGAGCATTAACACACAACAATAGTGTTCAGATTTTATTTCTTTCATGTTCTCGCGACATCAACAAACCCTCGCAGCATTTCTACTTTTCAACAAATTTTACTACTTCCCTGATTCCAGAAACTTTCAAAGGATTTTTTATTCACACGTAAAAGTTTATTGATTCAGAAAAACTACACGGTCTGTGCAATCAAGTTTTTATAGTTGACGAACATAAACAAACTATCATATTTTCCCTTCTCATCAACTTGAGGCTCCTAAAATTTCTATTATTCCTAAAAACATTCTCAAGTCGGGGCGTAAAAAGTTCATCCGTAGCGCTACATGGTTTAGTGGAATTATAATAGATCTGCTTATCATTATTATGTTTAGATTATCTCTTCGATTATGATTATTATTCTGAGAAAAAATTATTTTTTGCTTTTTTTTCTTTATAATAATATTTGCTGCCTAAAAAAACGAATTTAAAAAAAAATATTACAGCTCGGTTGTGTAAGGAGGAACGTCCCGGGGAAATTCCTTCAAGCCTCTGCTTGAACAATCCACAGTCGTGCCTTCACAAGTGCAGGTCTTTGGGCATGGCAGATCTTCAAGACAAGAACTATATCGATATTCTTCACCTGGCAAAAGAAAGAAAATATTTGTAATTTTCTTAAAATAATTTTGAATTTTAGCTGTTTCACGTTGCCATTTCGTATCGTAAAGATATAAAGTGGGCTATGATTAGTCATCTAAAAAAATTCATCAATTAGAGTCAAGCTTATATTCTTACAGACCTTAAGTAAGCCAGTGGGATAGGCCTACTTCACCAATGTGAAACCACTGTCAAGATGTTGATAAATTGAGGGCTTCAACAAAGTAGGGATACAGATCCAACCTGTGAAGCTCGATTGTGGTAGATACCACAAGATGCCGATTCTAGTAGATTTTGAGGGTAATGACTCTGTTTTTTAACCTTAGGCATAAGGTAGGTGATGATACATAATTTTATGAAAAAATAATGTATGTCTAGATAATCACTTTTTCATATTAGCCGGCATTTTTAAGAAGGAGAACACACAATCAAATAATCTCGTGGTACTTAGCAAAAACGACGTAAATTATTTCTTTTCGTATGATTAATCTCTTTACAAAAAGTTTTTTAAGATAAGTATTCTGTTTAGCATTATTTTCATGCTTTTTATTAAAACTTTAGATAGATTTGTTATTCTCTGCTTCTTTTTGAATATTTAAGGTTTTAATAGCACCCTCATCTGACAATTTATCCCTGGTAATTATCTCTTATTTTCATTTTTAGATACTTATTATACCCTGTCTTAAAATTAATAAGAGAAGGTTCGTTTGGCATAGCCTCTGTCGGAAGGTCGTGGCGACTGCACTTTGAATAAATCTCCCTTTTAGATAATACTGCAGGCAGTTCTTTACTGCAGGCAGTTCTAACGAGCAGCAACATGGTGGGTGGATCTCATTGGCTTAGCTCTGCAAGGACTCAGCTTTGATAGTTCTCTGATGGAACAGACCATTCTGGAAGGTCAGTACCAATCTAAAAGGGAAATGGGACGCCAACAGGATATACGCAAACATCAAGATAGGCCAAGTTTTTTGCCTCTTGCTCCAAAGATCATTCTCTGAATTTTTGCGCAGTTTTATCTCTCTTTACTCTGCCCCTCCAAAAAAAGAAAAAAAACAAAGCTTCAACTACATCAGTTGAGTCCACAGTTTATATAATTATCCAGTATAATCTTTCCCTATGTCACCCATTATAAAAATCCGGACCAAGGTGCGAGTGCTCCAGAGAACGTTTTTGCAGATATAAACATAAGCGGCATTAGATCTTTTCACGGGTAGACAAAGAATAATCACCTACGGAACAAGTACTGACAAAACCACTTGGCCGGCTCAACCAATAAGTGGACAATAAGTGCAGAAATAAGTGGGAGGAGCTTTTTGTTCGCACCAAGAATGAAGAGCCAGAAATCATCTGCGGTAATCTTACTGGATAATTATATAAACTGTGATTGATGTCGTCCATAAAATAGCAAGAATGTAGCCAAATCATCAATGTATTGACCGATTCTATCGAAACCCATTAACAGTTTAGCAGTAAAGTTATAAAAACAAACACTCCTCAATTCCTTATGACTGTAAAAAATTATATAGAAAATCAATACAATAAACCCATCCCCGTGGTTTAAATAAAATCGAAACAAAACAGGCAAGAATTGCCGAATCTACACAAAATTCGTCATATTTTTGATAGAAAAAAAAAAGATTTTTGCAGACGTCAAGATAGGCCAAGTTTTCTGTGTATTTCTCCAAAAGGGATTTTTTTTTAATTTGTTTTGCAAATTTTATCCCCCTTACCCCCAAACAAAAAGTCTGGAATGTAAAATTAAGTTCTCGAGAACTGCCCCAAAACCTCAAGAGGGAAAAGAGATTTCAAAAATCTTTAAAATAGGTTAATTATGCGAAAAATATTTCATGAAAAATTGCAAGGAATGCTGGGAAAAAATCGATCTACAAGTTTGTACTGCCTGAGATGGTATTTATTTATTACTAGGACCAGTGGCATAAAAGTAGTTTGAACTGAAACATGACACAGCTTTGGCTAACTTCCTAATGCAGAAATATATTATTCACAAAACATTTCAAATTTAATTCTTCTTCTTGTTGTTGTTGGATTCTTACGGAGACGCTTTCGCATAATCTCATCAACTGAATCAAATTCCGAGCCCTGCAGTGCATTGCAGCAGCTGAGTTCGAACTCCAAGTCCCGTATTACCAAGCTGGTATCAGTCCCGCACCGGCAACACTCGACCAGCTTTTCTATCAATTCAAATACGTCATAGAGTAATGTAACGAATTCTATTGTGAATAATGTCAGTTAGAAACCGTTATATAGTAAATTCTGATAATAACAACAACAAACTTGTCACAAAAAATGAAACAGGGAAGAAAATAAGAAAAAACTAACATAAAGCAAGAGCAAGTTCATTTGTTTTTTTTTTTTTTTTTTTTCACTTCAAACTTAAAAACTTGATAATGAAACTTCAAACTTAAAATTTTCAGTGTTACAAACGCTAAAATGAGCGTTAATCTAGAAGAAGATTAAATAAAAAAATTTTTTTTTAACTGAAAGTAAGGAGCGACATTAAAATTTAAAACGAACAGAAATTATTCCGTACATGAAAGGCACTTTCCCCTCCTCAACGCCTCGCTCTTTATGCTAAACTTTTTAATAATTTAAAAAAATAAAGTTGTGAGACAAAGTCAAACTTTAGCGTAAAGAGCGAGGCCCTGCGGAGGGTAAAGCCCTTTCATATACGGATCGTTTTAAGTTTTAATTTCGCTCCTTACTTTCAGTTAAAAAAAACTTGTTTTTTTATTTAATTTCTGAACGTTTTTGAATTAACACAGCTTTGATTTTGGCTAACCGTACATGAATTACTAAAATGAAATTTGCATATTAATTTTACTTTTTTTGGCTAATTGGCTTACTCGAAATTTTCTTCTGACGTAACTTACGAATTAACTTACGTAACGAACTTCTACATTCGTATGTTTTTATTACGTATATTAGTGAGTTTACCCCTAGTCAATACCTTGCCCTTTACGCTAAAGTTCAAATTTTGTCCGAATCACAAACCCCTGAATAGCAAAGGCCGAATAATTAGAATAGATAGCTCTTTTGAAAGTACTAAAAAAAACTTTAGCGTAAAGAGCGAGGTATTGACTTGGGGGCGAACCCCCAAGTATATACGTAATAAACATATTAGTTATACGTAATAAATTCTGTTCGTTTTAAGTTTTAATGTTGCTCCTTACTTTCAGATGAAAAAACTTGCTTGTTTTTTTTTATTTAATTTCTGATCGTTTTATAAATGATACTGGGAAATCCGGCGCCACCTTCATAGAAATGTCCCTTCCCCAAGGAAACATCATCCATGGAAAGATCCTCCTTCTTAACCCCCTACTCCAACCCCCAGAAAAAAAAACCTCCTGAAAACGACTGTATACTTCCCAATAACCAATACTATATGTAAACAATAGGCAAAGTTCATAACTTGCAGCCCTTCCCCCAGGAACTGTGGGGGATTAAATCATCCTCAAAGACATAGTTATTAGATTTTCGACTATGCTGAACAAAATGGCTATCTCAAAATTTTGATTTAGTGACTTCGGGAAAAAATCAGCGTGGGAGGGGGCCAAGTTGCCCTCCAATTGGTCACTTAAAAAGGGCACTAGAGCTTTCAATTTCCGTTCGAATGAGCCTTCACACGATATTCTAGGACTACTGTATCGATATGATCACCTCTGGAAAAAAAAAAAAAAAAAACAACAAAGAAACGCGCATCCATGATCTTTCTTCTGGCAAAAAAATACAAAATTCCACATTTTTGCAGATAGGAGCTTGAAACCTTAACAGTAGGGTTCTCTGATACGTTGAATCTGATACTGTGATTTTCATCAAATTTACATGATTAAATTCTATGACTTTTGTGGCGTGTTTCCCCCTTTTTTCGAAAACAAGGCAAATTTTCTCAGGCGCGTGACTTTTGATGGGTAACACTAAACTTGATGAAATCTACATATTTGAAGGCAGCATAAAAATCTGATTCCTTTGATGTATCTATTGGTATCAAACTTTCGTTTTTTAGAGTTTCGGTTACTACTGTATTGAGCCGGGTCGCTTCTTACTTACCGTTCGTCACCACGAACTGTTTGATAATTCCTTTGTCAAAATAAGGCACCAAATAGAGTCATTTTTAACTTTTAAAACCCATTTCCCCAGCCCTTAAAGTATGTGACGGGATATTGTATTGACGGGATATATTAACAAGCAAATTCTATACTTTGACAGAGTATTAGGAAGACTAGAGGGCTTTTTTTGACAACACTGATCTACCTTCTTGGACAATTTGAGCACAGGGTTCAAAAGTAAAGTAATCTTGAGCCTGTGAAGTGTTTAGTTGAACTGAATTAACACGTCATCGAGTAAATAAAATTGTAGTGGATTATAATATGAAAAATAATAAGCATGAATTTGATACAAGAACATCTAAAGAAAATAATAAATAGAACAAAGTAAATGAAAGAACATAAATAACGAAAATCAAATTAAACAACAACAAGAATAACTGCATCTAGTATATTACACCAAAAATTTCATACTTGAAACGACAAAATTTTTAAATGAAACTTTAAATTGTGGAAAGAAGAAGTTATAAAAAAGTAAATTTATATAGTTTGTTACTTATAGTATTCATTTTTTTTGGTACTTGTGAATTAAACCAAACACCCTCAAGAATCACGCTTAGGTTAGATCTCAGAAAACCGGTTTCATAGCAACAAGGAGAAGTGACGGGTGATAGAATGCATTGGACTTTTATAATTTGGGCTATATTTTTGCACATTACGGGGGGCGGGGGGTTAGTTTAGATTGGCAAGGTTATGTTAGGTTAGGGGCGGTGTCCAAATAATTTACCCCCACCGCTTTCCCTTATTTGCAAATATGTAGCTCAAATTATATTATTATATAAACTAAAGGTTATATGAAGCTTATATTTCACTAGGCTTAACCTAACTTCAGTTCTTGGGTGTGTTTCGTTTAATAAACAAGTAGCGTTTTTTTTATACATATAAAACCTTGAAAATCACTTTCTAACATAAGAAATAGCCTGCGTAGAGAGAAAAAAAGAACAAATTAGTACTATTTCATTGCCAGACACGTGACATCTATAAAGCATTTTAGAGCATTTACTTGGGAATTTTATGCTCTTTTAGCTAAATAGAATTGTTTAATAAGCTATTTGGAACAAACAATTTTCAGATAATATAGATGTCTGCTGCAGAATATAAAAAGGCTAAAATTGGGCAACAAGACTTTTTTCCCTTTTTGGGAGACGTTTTTATTGACACTATGAAGTAGACAGACGTAGCATTTTATTCAAGTAGTTTTAAGAGCGTACGTGCACGAAAGATAAGCTGGACCTTTTTTTTTACAGTAAAGTGCGCATTTTCTTGGCAAGTATTTTAAATTTTTGAAACCTGAACTTTAAAAAGAGAATTTGTGAGCGGTAATCTTTAAACATATGTTCAAAGCTTGCAACAAATACACCTAATTGAAAAGATATAGCACACAAAAATAGCACACAAGAAGTCTGCCCCGACATTATCAAGCACATTATATATTTTTAACCAGTTTTAAAGGCTAGTAAGAAGTTCAAATGAGCTTTAAAAGTTTAAAGCTTACACTAAATACGCCTGCACTGAAAAATATACGCCTGCACTAAAAAATATAGCCAATATTAGCTTGAAAGGCCTGTTTTTTTCCAGTCCTTAAGAAGTGTGTATGCGATGTTATCAAGTACAATCAAGCACATCCTATATTTTTCTGGAGTCTTAAGGCTTTTAAGAAGTTCAAATGAGCAATAATTTTTAAATATATGTCAAAAGCTTGTACCAAATACACCTGCGTTGAAAAAATATAGCCGTTATTAGCTTGAAAAGCCGTTTTTTTGTCCAGCTCTTAAGAAGTGTGCCGCGATACTATCAAGCATATTCTATATATTTCCAATCTTAACGGCTTATAAGAAGTTTACTCTGTTAAAAATCTCGAATTTTTTTCGGGTTAAATCTTTTCTTGGTATAACAAACTTATCAAGGTTTTTCTGAATCGATTTTTGTTAAAAGAGGAGACTTAATCTGAGGATATTGACAAAAAATAAAAAGAGTTTGGGAAGAAGCAGTTGGTTTTGGAAGCTTGTTAGCTATAGAGCGTGAGCCTCGACAGCAAGACATTCAGTATCACTGTCCTAAAATAAATTACAATAACCAGGGAACATTTTACTTAACTGTTTTCATTAGTTAGTTTGTTTCTTAGCATTTCCAATTCTTCTTTCAGTAAAGAAGAATGAAGAATATAACGTACTTAATTTCATAATTAATATATTTCTTTCCAAAGTCTTTCAAAATTAAATAATATAGTAAAACTGGAATTCTTTTCAAAATTAAAACTCCTGTTCTTTCCTAACCCTCACGTTGTGTTCATTTTATTTTTAGTGTCAGGCATAGATTACTTGTCTTATTACTGTTATTTTGTATAACCAACAAAGTTGGGCATCTGCAGATTACCTTAGTTAAGTCTCCAAATTCTGTTTAAACTGGGTACAGGCTAGTAGTCTTTCATTTAACAATGCTGTCCTATCGTCCTGGGCATTTTGAATACAGTTCAAAAGTAAAAAAATCATGAACCATCATGGGCACCCATAAGGGGGACAGGGGTGCCAACACCCCCCCCCCTGGCCGAATAAAGCTGCCTTATATTTTTATATTTTTGTTTTGAGATTTGTATTATACAGCATTGGAAGTGCCGATTAGACCAGGTAAGCCTCCCCCCCCTAAAATTCAGCTTATGGGCATCCATGTGAACGATTAAGTGGTTATTTTTCATACTAAACTACTTAACAATACAACAATTCATACTAAACAATAACAATTTCATACTAAACAATACAAAAGTACAACTAGAAGTTCTAGCTGTTAGTTCATACTCTTGTTATACTCGTGACATTTTAAAAATCTATTCAATCGAGTGCTAAACCCCACTTCTAGCTTTAAAATAATTTAGAAAATTCAAAGATATTTTAGAAAATAATACTTTTTAGTATATTTCACTTTTATGATTTTTTACTTTTTTAATAAAAGGAGGAATTATGTTAGGAAGGAGGAATAAAAAAGCACTGGAATTTCTATAAAGTTAAGACTATTTTAGATTAGTCCTTTTAATATTAGGTATTAAAAGAAAACATTCCCTCTTTCTGAAATTAAAACGAAAAGAAGCTTTAAAGCTAACATATGCAGATTAAAAGATATATTGTTTAAATATGAAAGGGTTGGAAGACTCTTTGAAGTGGGATGAAATATACCATGAGACGTCGAGCAGATTGAATAAAAAGTGGAATAGTAGAGAATTTCAAAGAAGATTTATTAGTATTTTGTGGAGATTGGTATTTGAAATGTCAAGGTAAATATCAAGGTAAAAATAATCTAGATTTCTGATATATTACCTCACATTTGATAGTTTTTTAGATTTAAAGCTCTTTTTAAAAAAAGAGGAATAGAAGCTTTGGAATGTTTCCGAAAGTTCCGCTTTGGAAGTTGTTCCAGCTTTATGGGATTTCAGGTTTTATTTACAAAAAGAGGAATCAAAAAGGGTAAAGGAGGTACCAACCACTATTAGATTTAAATTGAAATTCCGAATTCATTAAAAAAAATTCCAAAAAATAGTCTCCTTTCCATATTTTAAAGTACCATGTGAAAATGAAATCTGGTTGTTCATATTGGTTAAGTGGAGTGTTACACAGCCCTTTTAAAAAAAGGAAATTATTACTATTTTTTTTTTTTATAAGAAAGACCTCCATAAATAGTTATGCAATTTTTGGTAATAGCGGGTACCAATATCATAGGCAGCGCAACAGCGCTGCCTAAGTAAAGAACGCTGTTGGCACAATGTATTTTTTTTTAGTTTTTTTTCCCTTTAGACCAGGCCACTTCGTATCGAAGGAGTTGTCGTAAAAAACTTTGAAAAGGGCTCATTCAATTGGAAATTCAAAGGGCTAGTGCGCTTTTTAGTAGTCGAAAGTGATTGGAGGGCAACTAACCCCCCTCTCACGCCCACCTTTTCCCCAAACACATCCAATACAAATTTTGAGATAGCCATTTTGTTCAACGTAGTTGAAAGTTCTGAAAATTAGGTCTTTGAGGATGAAAACCCCCCCCCCACAGTCCTCAGGGCAAGGGTTATAAGTTATACCCTGGGGGCATAGAAGGTTGTTACAGAACGCGTTGTCGAAGAAACTTAAAAATGGGCCCCTTCAATTAAAAATTGGAGTTGCAAGGGTCCCTTTTCACACTTGAAAGAGATTGGAAGACATGAACACCACTTTCCACTCCAACCATTTCTTCACACCCATCAAGTCAAAGTCTTTAGATAGATATCTTGTTCCATGTAGTTGAAAGTTCGGGAAATGACATACTTAAGCAGGAAACTCCCCCCATAGTCTTCATGTCCCTATGATTCAGTCCCTATGATTTTTAAGAGCCCGAATAATTTGTACTTTACTGAAAAAATTCTTTTAAATGTTTTCACTTTTATATCTTTAAGAAATCAAATAATAATTCATATTCTGCGGAATAAATATTAGCATATGTATATTACAATAGCAATGGACATTTTTTTCAGGAAAATTCTTTAAATTTTTTTCAGTAGACCACAAAATTTATTATAGGTTTTAGAATTTATAAGGTTTTGAATCATACACGGATTAATTTATGCTCGTTTTGAGTTTAACTTATTTTAATGTCTGTTTGTTTTGGGTTTTATCTGTTAATTGGTAATGATTTGTGGTTGTTGTATTCTTTAAAGATTACTTTATTTAATTTTTGTTCATTTTTGGTTTAATGGAGTTCTTTACTTTTTTTTGATAAACTTATTTTGTGCAAAAAGTTTTTTTTGATTAATTAAAAAAAAGAACGTATTTGAAACATTAGCTAAAATAAACAGCATAAGAATGTGCAGCTTTCCTTTGAAAGTGCGGCTGTCTTTGAGAATGAAGAGACAGTTGATGTTTCAATTCTTGCGGATGAAAAGCGTTGTTAATTTTAAATGATTAGTGTTGCTTATTGTCACACGGTTCAAAGTGGCAACACTGACGAAAATGTACTACTTCCCAAAAAACTTCATAAATTCGAAACAACCAAAAAATCTTAGGAAGTCTCGGATTTCAGGAATGAATAGACCTAAGATGGGTCCACAAGGGGGGGGGGGACATTTTAATTTGATGTCCTCAGTATCTCGTTCCAATTGTATCCGTGAATTTTTTACGGAAAACTAAAACCATGTTTTATTATAATGAACCGAATTGAAAATTATAGGGATCGTCCTGTAAATTTGAAATTATAGGAATCGTCCTGTAAATTTAGTGTACTAAATTTTCCCATTGGAATTTTTTATCCCATAGCGCTAAACTAAAATTTCATGTTCTTCCTTTTTGGCCAATTTTGTCGGTCAATTTAAGTAAATTCAAGTTTTAGGTCAATTTTGTCGTATGACAGTAATTTATGATTTGGCAAGCTGACTTGAAGCATCAAATCAGATTCTTTTTGCATGCAATATTACTAGTTTTATACAGTTTTCCATGCTCATGGAAACACTCTAGCTAAATTCAAGGATAACTTTCATGACTTTTTTCTGCTTTTAATTAGGCCTCTCCGCAGACATTTATTCCGCAGTGGGGGAACTTCAGTGGAGCATCCTAATTCTTTAAATACCAGAAAACTTAAAATTAAAATTCATACGTAATTATCAGAGGGTCGATAAAATTATGAAATTCCACGGGAGCTCGGCCCAGAGACCTCTGAATCCCCTCTAAGGGCCCAAATCAAGCAAATACCACTAATATATTTATTTTGCTTGAATATTTTCACAATATTCAATTGATTCGTCCATACCGATCGGTAAACATATTTTACTGAATTTATTGCCATAGAGAGAGAGGGGGAGAAGGGAGAGAAAAAAAGAGAGGGGAAGATGAGGAATAAAGACGGAGAAGAAAAGGAACTAGAAAAGGTGAGAGGAGGAAAAAGTGAACAATTTCAGGTACACAATGAAAAACGTATAAGAAAAACGTATCTTTCATGAAGTTGATTCGGGAAAAATGATGTTTTGTGGGAAAATATGGACGTTTTGGACCACAATGCTATTTTATGAAAGACTAGTCTAATAGTTCTGCCATCTCTTACACCCCAAATAATCTAGATTTCTTATATATTACCTCACATTGATTTTTTGACTAGTTCCTCCCCCGCCCCTGCTCTTTCCAACTCCAGAAGCAACACTGTGCACAAAAGAATAAGTGTAAGAGAAGGAATTAGGAAGAGAAAGAGGGGGTTAGTAACAATTTGAATTAGGAATTTAAGACAAACGAGGAATTGGGTAAAATACTTTTGCTGAATTTACTGCCTCAGAGAAAAAGGGGGAGAAGGGAGAGAAAAAAAGAGAGGAGAGGAGGAGGAATATAGACAGGGAAGAAAAGGAACTAGAAAAAGAACTAAAACAAGACGATTAGACGATTATCAATATCTTGCGAACTATAATCGAAATCTTGGCTGGTATTTTTAGAATTTTTTTTTTCCAAAGACTAAAAGATAGGTTAGTTTAAGATCTTTCAACTATGAAAAACCAAATGGCTATCATATTATTTTTATCGGATATCTTTGGAGAAAAAATAGGACGTAGCAGGGGCGTTAGTTGTAACCAGTTTTGGTCCCTTAAATAGGGAACTAGAACTTCTAATTTCCGTTTGAATGAGCCCTCTGTTGATTTATAGGACCAACGGTTCGATACGGTCACTCCTAGGGAAAAAACAAACAACAAATGAACAATCATCCTTGATGTTTCTGATGCGCATCCTTGATGGGCTTGAAACCTCGAAAGTATGGTTATCTGATTGGTCGTGTCTGAGGGTTCGATTCATAATGATACAATAACTTTTTGGGTGCGTCTAACCCTTTTTTTTTAAATCAGGTAAATTTCTCAGGCTCGTAGCTTCTTATTGGTAACATTAAACTTTGTGAATTTCATACATTTGAGATCAGCATAAAGCCAAATCTTTTGATGCGCTAGTTTCTATCAATTTTTTTTTTAGAATTTTGGTAGCTGTTGGGCCGAGTCGCTCCTAACTTATAGTTCATTACGACGAACTATTTGATTTCAACAGTAGGTTTTAAGACAAACTTTGACTATAGTTTAAAGAAAATAGTAGATTAGACGACTATAACAAGGCCGTATCCAGGGGGGGGGGTAACCCGGTTTGAACCCCCCCCCCCCCTAAATTTTTGACCGAGTCGAAAATAAGTCGAAAATTAGTAAAACCTAGGTAAAAATCAGTAAAATTAGTCGAAAACTGAGTCAAAAACCCTCCCGAAAAAAAATCCTGGATCCGCCCTTGAACTATAAGACACATATTTTTATTGAAAGATGCCCTATTTTGGTATTTTGATCTGAAAAAACGAAAATCTGCCTCCCGCTTAAATATATTAAAATAAAGCCTGCCTCTGTCTCCCTAAACTTTCGTGAAATGATGCCACAGTCTGAGAACAATAAAAAGATGAGTAAGTCAATTGTAAGCCAAACTTAGCCAAAAGTAACATTTGACCGGACAACTCTGCTATTTAAAGTGACCTCATTGAATGTACAAAAAAATGTCCACTTGGAAAAGTGCAATCGCTGTATAATTGATGTAAAAAAAAAGATAAAAGATAAATGTTTCCAACAATTCATGGAAATGAAATGTTTTTTGTAAAACAAAAATGTAACCCTGGAATATTAACGAAGATTTAGGACAATATTCAAAGCTTCGAAACAAGCGTACAAGCAAAATTCAAAACTAAAGCTATGATCATGATCAGGTAAAACACAACCCAAAACACAACCCAAGGAAAACACAACCCATGGATTAATACCTGTGCATTTGGGTCGCAGTTCTCTTAAAACAGATATCCTTTTCTTTTGCATTTTCCTTGGGGTGTGGCATCGAACACCGCTTGTTTCAACAGGATTTTTGTGAAGGTAGTCAGAGAGCCATGTCAGCGCACAGTCACATTGGAATGGATTTCGAGCCAAGTGTCTAAAAAAGTATAATTTATTATACTCACTGTTTCTATTATGTTTAAGAGGTAATTACTTGGCAAAAGCAAAAAAAAAAAAAAAAAAAAAAAAAAAAAAAAACTGTCGTCCTAATCCAGCAATTTAGACAAATGTGCACTTGAACGAGGCTCTCACCTTACCCATCCATCCAACTACCTAGGACCAAACAGTATACCCAAACCATCAACCAAATTATTTATAAAAAAAATCATTTATTATTTACTTAATATATTTATTTTTTATTTTGTTTATTTTAGGCATAAATTATTTTTTATGCCTCCATGTAGTGTTTTTTTTGTGTGAAACAGACAAATTTTTTGAACGAAGAAGTTATTCTTTAAGAGTTGTTGCTGCTTTTTGGTTGTACTTCTCATGAGACAATTTCTGAGCAATTACGAAAATATATTCTAATATTACATGGGAAAAATTTGTATTCAATTTTGCTACAAGGTGAGGCCACTTCTAATCCTTGGGTAGGTGGGGAGGGTCAAAATATGAACAACTGTAATTCACTGCTAATATTTCTGAGTTTTGGAAAGAACATCCCTCCTCTTTTATCTATTCCTTCAAACTGGTATGATTCTTTTCGGCAAAACTGAGCTTAAAGAAAAAAAAATGAACTTTTGCGCAGATTTAATCTTTTTTTTTAAAAAAAAAAACATACAAAATTTTATTAAAATAAAACAAAATTTGACAAATACTTAGAGGGTATCTAAAAACAAATAGACTGATATTATTCTGCCCCCCTCCCTCTAAATTGTAATTAGATAATTTTCGTCTTTTTAAGTGATAATAATGCCATTGAATAATCCACTTTTTACACTTTTCATTTCTTATAATGAGTAAATTTGTAGGTACCAAGGTATGATGTTTAGTAAAAGAAAGACATTTAATGGACCCTTAAATCACAGATACAAGGGAATACATGGACACAGAGAACATTAAGAAGCCATAATGTTCACAATTTTCTTGCACTTTAAGAGCGAATCAAAATTTGTGAGTAGATCTAAATCAGGTAGTTTTTATTGAGATTTAAACACTTAAGTCTTGAACAACATCTTGCATAATTTACAAATGAACTTTTCAGATGCTAATCTAACCAAGCCCACTTTTTAAATTATTTTAAGTTATGTCGTCAAAGCCTCTGTTTGTCTTTTAAACTTGTACCACAAAGGCAATCCTCAAAGAAAAGGATTAATACCAAACTCCGACCAAAAAAAATGTTTTCCCCGAGACCTTTATGGTTAATCAAACATCAAGAAATCCTGAGAGTTATTGTCAAAAATTGGTGCAATATAGCTAAAACAAAAAATCTACTCTTTGGATTTTATCAATCTTTGTTTAATGGACATTGTAAAATTGATCTCAGATAAACTAGAATCTCATGGAGTGCAACTAAAAACTTCGTAAGCCACCCTACCAATCTAGGAAGACCAAACACAACAGAACAAGTGCAACATTAAAAAAAAATTCTCACAGAAGACGTTTTTGAAAAACTTTGCCTTTTTCCTATCCTTGGAGTTTGTTTTTCAGGCTTGCTCCCCTCTGAAATTTTTTTGTGTGTGACTTTGTGGAAAAATGGGCATATTTTTTAATGGAGTTTGAAAAGGCACAACTTGTAAAATATGTTACAGCTTTTAGAACCTACTGATTATCTTAATCTATATAATTCAAATAAATTAAACCCATAATCCTCCAGCTAGTAAACATAATTTGAAAAGAGTTGTATTGAATTTACAAACTGATGAAAAGTATATATTTTTCAGATTTATGAAGTTGAAAAATATGGCAAAATGTCTTTTACAGAAATCAATTGACGATAAAAAATTCAAATTTCGTCGTTTTGAAAACAAGCTCAGATTGTTTATATGTAAATTTAACAAGTACTTTGCTGGTCAGATCTACACTCCAACAGCAAATTTTCTATGGCCCCGTTAACATCTAGGAAGACCAAACATAGCATAGAAAGTGAAATATCTGGAAAAGAAAATATGACACTATCTCTCACAAAAAGTATTTTACAAACTCCCCGTGGAAAAATGACATTCGCAGTCTTCTAACGAACTTTGAAAAGGCACAGCTTATAAATCCAACAAAAATTTTGTTTCTAGTGATTATTTGAATCTAAAACATTCAAAATAAAATAAAAACCAAATCTTAACCGGAACTGAAGTGAATTATCTTGTATTAAAGTATAAAAACTAAACATATGTGAAATGCAAGAGGTTTTTATCAAGGTTATTAATTCTTTCTTTTCTTCAATATTTAAGAAGGTTTCGACCTCCAGCCCCCCCCCCGCCGAAGAGGAAACTGAAATAAATTATTTTGAATTTCAAGTTCATGTGCAACTTCTAACAATTTCAAACTTCAGTAATCTAGGTCTAGCCTCGCAACCACCATATTTCAAAAATTCATTTACTACACTATCAGGACTGGATGCCTAATTATTTTCTTACTATTTATTTTATGTCTTCACCCTAATGTTTTTGGAAACGAGTAAATTACAACAAATATTACAACAGAACAGTCTTTTTGTGTCTGTTGTGTCATACATGTTGGTTATGATATTGTTGTGTTATTTTTCTTTTCTATTTTTCACTTCCGCAGTATCATTTTCAATGTTCACGTGTGGGTTATAAATAAATAAACAATAAAAATAAATAGTTGAGAAATTCAGCAAAATATATTGTATTCAACTGACGAGAAGAAATTCAGATTACATCCTTTTAAATTCGAGCTCAGATTTATTTAAACCTAAATTTAGCGAACATGTCACTAAATCGTTATTAACGCTCTTCAAAAGACATATATCACCTTAGAAGAGAAGTCACACATTCCGCACGCTATGGTGAACAATAGAACCCTATCAACAAAATCAAACACAACAAAATTCCAATTCAACGATAAAAAAACAAGGGCACCCACATAAAACAAACCCTATGGGGTTTTATGGGGATTAAAATAGGTTTTTTAGATTTACAATCCTGAAAACATCATGAATATTCGGTTACTGGATCAATTGTGTCTGGTGAGGCAGTTAAATTCTTTTGCCATTGTCAAAATTTGTAAAAAACATTCTTGCGAATAATGATGACTGGCGAGCTTTATGGCAATGATATAAGAATTATAGGCAAAAACACAATTTTTGTAGATGCAACAACGTTAGGCGAATACTGAAGAAGGACAATCAAAAGTGGTTTCTGTAGAGCGTGGCACATAATCTGTTGTTCAAGAATCTGAATGACAGGAATTTCAGAGGGATCATAAATTTTTTATATCATGGCATCAAAAGCGCAAAAGACTTGAAAAAAAGAGAAAATCCTGGAATATTAATCCGCGAGGCAAAAAAGAGGAGGCTTTAGAAAGGCTTGACGGATGAGATTAAAAGAAAAAGTAAGCAGGCATTCTGAACGTATGGAAACAAGGAACTACCTGGATAGGGTATGTAATTGATATTACCAATTTAATTGATTGTCCGAAGTTAAAATTTTCAATTTTACATAAAGGTGAGGCGAAGCGTCAAAATTACATAATTTCCGAAATGATACGAGGCTAGAAAAAGAGATTTTCTGAAAAAGTGGAAATATTGTCAGGTAGTCTAGTTGTAGAGTCTTCACCACTGACCTCGGTCAACTGGTTCTCGATGCTGCTGCAGGTAGAGTCTAGCGCTGCCTGGTTGGGTTTCTCAGAACCTTTATGTTTAGAAGGAGTTGATATTTTATTTCAGAAATGATCATGACGAGCAAACTTGCCGAAATTGCGTATTAAGTCATAGAATAATGAAAAGATTAAGCCCAACTGAATACAAAACCAATTATTGTTGAAACGCCCTGCCAGGCTTACCTTACCAAACAGCCGTACCTGCTCTCACACTGCTTGAGCCTAACAGGTTGCTAGCCTCCGCAAACCCTTTACATAAAGAAAAAATTGAAGATTAAGAGTGTAATTTAATGCCTACCTGTTTTATTCAAGTCATATTACTCAATGTGAGTACGTATTGCTAATAAAATTTGCAGTTACAATAAAATGAAAAAAAAATATTAACGGACAAAAACTCATAGCTAAAACAATGAACGTTTTTTTCTAAGTCAACTGAATTTATTAAAGTAATTCTTAATTAGAAGCTTAAGCCGTTATTATATTTTTGTTTGATTGTAATTATACGTGGGAGGGTAGTGGGGTCTAGGAAATAATTTTAGATATAAGTTTATGGTTACCTCTTTAAACGTGGCAACAGCTGCATTGGCTACCAGCGCCATTAGAGGAGAACATGGAACACTAAATGCATACCATGCCAAATCTTGATATTGCCTTCACAGAAGGGAAATCCTGTCAACGATACTATCTTGCCATACAGGTGGATTCGTTACTTAGTTCATTATTTATTTAAATCCGAGGTATCAGTATATTTGTACAGCGCAATAGTGCAGCACACTTTGTGCAATAATTTTATGCACCGCAATAGCCTGTTATGGTTTTAGGGTGCCATCATATACAACGTCATATACCATATAATAAAATATTCAATACGGTGCAATATAAATACCATGGCTATAAACGAGGCTAAATGAACCAATTCAATTAAATGAAAGTAAACGTTTTATATATATAAAATATATAATTGAAAAAATATATATTGAAAAAATATTGAATATTTTGAAAAAATATCTTTTTTCAATGGAAATAAAAAAATACAGAAAAATATATATATAACCAATACACACAAAAATTATTAAGGACAGAAAGAATATCAGTAATATAAAGTAAAAAATACTGGAAACAAAGGGAGGGGGACAGAGATCAAAATTTTGTCCCAATCAAATTAAAACAAAGACATTGACAAGTGACACATTAAGCTTTAATTTTGTAGAGGTCTGGTGCCATAAATGATGTCACAAAAGAAACGAGCGAGCTTCTCATGGCTTATCGCAATTAATCTTATGATGTCACAAAACGATTTCAATAACTTGAATTTCCTAATTCTACTGCATCAAAGTGCTTAACAGAATTTGTTATACTTAATTTTTTCCATCATACTTGGCAGCACATTAAGATTAAGTAAATTCCAATAAGTTCTTATACAGATATATAATTTCTATTATATTTTATTTTAGCGAAAAACAGAAACAGAGTAGAATTCAATTTTACAAGCCAAAAGCTAATAGTATGTATTTTTTTAAGTCTAAAAAAAGGCTTATTTGCGAAAAGTTAATTAAACTGTTCCTCAAGTGATAATAACTGCAGTAAATTTAAATTATTTATTGCTTGTCGTTTTAATTGATTGCAATACGCAGTAAGAACCGAGGACTGCGTTTAACAAAGCGCTTATGCTAATAGTGAATTGGAACAAACAAGCATTACCAGGTGCTAAAAAGTACAATTTTTTAGGACTATCGCGCTAAAAGTATAATCTAAAACATCACTTTGAAAATACACTTATTTAAAGAACTCAATACTCAGCCACCTCAAAAAAGCCCTAAAAAGCCGTACATGCGTGCCATCTAGTAAAACTAGAAAGAACAAAATGGTAGGATTCAAAATATGAAATCATACTTACAAGGTCTGGATACTTTCAAGAGTATCAAAGGTTCCGTTACTTAAAGTCTGGATGTTGTTATCGTACAAGGACCTGAAAAAGGTATTAACGTGAAAATTTTCGTGTGTTATATACCAATTGGTATTGATATCTCGTATTTGAAGCATTGTACAGAAAAATACTTTCGTAGTTCCAGAATTTTTAAATTGTTCAGAACTTTCTCCATCATACGTAAATTGGAGTTTTGGAGAAGTTTTTAGAAAACTTAAAAGACTTTTTGAGAAAACCTTCTGGAAAGACTTTTTGAAAAGTTTTTGAAAATACTAGAACTTGAATAAAACCTTCATAGTTATACGAAAACCGAATGAATTTTATGGAAAATACTGGTAATTAAATACTGTTATCGAATAATTTTGTGTTTTAAATATTAAATTTGTTTGAAATATCATAATTATAATTCAACTTGCCAAAAAGCGTGTTGGAAGACAAGCAAAAAAGAAAAGATGTGATGTATACCGTTTTATATAAGTCCCCTTATCTCCCCCCCCCCCCCGAAAAAAAGTGTCTTGTAAGTTAGGACTCGATCCTACAGCCCCGAGGCAAAGCAGGGTATTGGTAAGACAGAAGTTGTATTTAATACATATGTTATACATATGTATTAATACATAGTTGTATATAATAGTTGTATATAATACACATTAATGAAGAATAAAACTTATCTTATCTTATCTTAATAGGACAAATTTTGGTAAGAAAATATTTGGTATGAAAAAAACTTTCCAAGTTACGTATACAAATTATCACATTTTAATGAAAGCTATTGACCGCATACAATCTCAGCAACGAGATAAAGTTACTTGCCTTTAGTTAAAAAATGAGAAAAACGTATACTCTCTTGTGAGCAGCCCAGAACCCACTAACTTATCTGATCTCCACTCTCCGGAGAAACTGGTACTACCGTTCTAAATCAGTATGTCATAGCTTTCAGATGCAATCGCTTATATATAGCAGATGGATTGTTTTGCAAACACTGTAGCACAGTTCATATAATTATCCAGTAAGCTTATCGCAGATCATTTCTGGTCTTCGTTCTCGGTGCGAACAAAAAGCTCCTCCCACTTATTTCTGCATTAGCGGGTTAGTATGAGAAATGGTTACAACTTGCATTGTTCGTAATTGCAAAAGCA
Organism: Artemia sp. Qi Xiang Cuo; assembly: GCF_049724085.1. Lineage (NCBI taxonomy): Eukaryota > Metazoa > Arthropoda > Branchiopoda > Anostraca > Artemiidae > Artemia > Artemia sp. Qi Xiang Cuo. The sequence goes on along the minus strand of NC_142799.1, from coordinate 65,328,532 downwards.
GGAAAAAACTTGGTGAGCCTGCCAAGTGGTTTGCAAGTGTCCCATCTCACAGGTATAAATTAATTTATATACAAATTATGACTTAATCTATTATTACATACAGGGGACTCAAATGATTGGCCTATGTAGGATTTTGTAAAAAAGGAGGCTGGGGGTTGATGAAATTTGTGGAAATAAGGATTTTTTTTTTCTTCTAATAAGTGGTGGAATAGGTGTGATGGTTTCAGGGGCGGATCAAGGATTTTTTTGGGGAGGGGGGCGCAAAGTAGTTTGATCTGGCAAACTAACGTTAGGAGCAAGTTTAAGTAATGCGAACTTGCGGTAATTACATAAATTAGACTGCGTTAGACTATTATACGGGGGTAACCCTCGCCCCCCCCTTTGGATCCGCAACTGGATAGTTTATCCTTTTTTTTCACGTCGTGATATTTTTATTCTCAGTTTGTAGTTCCTGTGATATTTGAAAAATCTAGTTACCTGTTTTGGCTGAGAGCCTAGATATGACTAGTTTTGTTTTCAATCAATGTTTTCATATGAAATAGGCAGACCTTTCCTGAACTTTAAACAATTAACACCTCTGTTTGAAAATCTTTGCACTTTCTGAATTTAGATAGCGATAAGGGTTCCTGATTGATTACCGCCATACCAATTATTCTCCTTTCCTTTTTTATTCTTTAATAATAATTTCTGGTCGTTTTGAATTTGAATTATTGTAGGCTTCTATTTCTACTGATCTTAAGTTTAATATGGCCTTTACTTTTCTTTAAAAAACTTTCTTTTTCGTAAAGTTTTCGTAGCGTATATATATATATATATATATATATATATATATATATATATATATATATATATATATATATATATATATATATATATATATATATATATATATATATATATATATATATATTTATATCGGCGCGTACAAACAGCTCCTCTCATTTGATCTGCCATCAGCGGTCCAATTACCCTGGAACACGTATTTTGGCAGAAACTTTCTCAAAATGCCTTTGAAACCAACTTGAGACTTCGAAACCTATTTTTAATTCCTAAAAACATCTAATAATAACATTACACTACTAACTACCGATTTTCATGTATGTATTGGAATAAATTAATTTCTTCAAAATTAGTGTTCCAACGTTGAAGCCAAGTTTCGTGTCCAAGAGAAATCTGACTTGTCTACCCGTGAAAAGATCTGATACCGCCTATGTTTATATTTGCAAAAACGTGCTCCGGAGCACTCGCACCCCGGTCCGGGTTTTTATAATGGGTGAGATAGGGAATGATCATACTGGGTAATTATATGAACTGTGCACTGTAGACTGTAGCGTCTTCTTTTTCCAAACATGAAACACATTTGATACCACGTCTAAAGACTCTGGGCCGTGTCGTCACAGCCTAGTTCAGTTGCTACTCGGCATTCAATCTGGTTTTTCCATAGGTTTTTCCGAAATTTAGTAAAAAATAGTAAAAAGTCATGATTTATAGTAAACAAAACTTTTTTTTATTTTCCTTGAATTCGGGGAAAAAATTGTCGAAAACATGACAATTTACAATTTTCGCTTGTCTGTTTTACAATTCTGACAATTTTGCTTGTCTGTCTCAGAGACAGACAAGCAGATCACCCATTTTCATAAACAGACAATTCACTTCCGGCGTCTAAAGGTCGACAAATCAACTTTCTGTGTATCAAATCTTACCAACTAAAAATGAAGCTATAATGACACTTGGATTTGTGATGATTGGGAATCTATTGGAATCAAAACAAAGCCAACCACCCAAGGTGATTCAGGTGAATCTCCTCACGTTTGAAAATTTTTATTGAGGAAAAAGGAGCCTTCTGAGAGAAATTAAAAGTAAGTAGAAATGTAACGTTATGTATATATATATATATATATATATATATATATATATATATATATATATATATATATATATATATATATATATATATATGAACTTGTAGGTTTCCAGAATTTTCAGTCATACTATGAAAACGAAAGAAAAGAGAAAAAAAAGAAGAAGAACAAAGATTCTGAAAATCTTATCGATTATCCTCCTATAATAAAAATCGATGGTTGATGGTGCGCGTGCGGCGTAGCCGCACGCGCAAAAATTTTTTTTGAGCATTTAGTGAAAACAGATGCGATCTAGTAAATTTTTCCTCTCCGATTTAGTAAATTCTTCCAGGTCGGGGTGGCAACCCTGATCTGTTTCACATTTTTTTAACGGAGAGCGGGAGAGTATAGCCTTTGTTGATACTGTATATTCTTGTCTACTGTGTTTGTAAAGTATTAGCATTGAAAAATTGGGATAGAAATATTCTGTATCTGAAATACTTGATATTTAAGAAATATATTCGCAATTGAGTTTGAATTAAAGTTTAAGGAATTGCAAAAGTATATGCCGACGCGTCTTCGACGTAATACCTTCAATTAGGTATTTTTTTTCAAAGACCACACTACCTTTCTATGATGAGCAAATAAACGTTCAAATGGGTTTTAAGTCCATTTATTAGACAGTGAAAACAGATACAAAAATCTGGATATTCCAACCATACAGCAGTCGTCATTAGCAGAAACAGTAAAGTATTAAAAATAAAACTAACATATTTATAGAGAACAAAATAATAACAAGTGTGGTCGTGGAAACAAAACCTAATTGAAGGTATTACGTAAAAAATACGTCGTGTATATAGGGAGATGTGACCAGTCAAGTAGCCTATGTAACTGTAAATTCATAAACATTCCATTTGCAATTGGAAGAAGAAGATGATTTTGCCACCTTCACTAGAAATTCAGCTTACATTTAGGCAATATTAAAGGAGAAATTTACAAGTCAAGAATTTGGATGAGCCCATTTTTTTAACTCTTTCAGGCAAATCTAGTGAATGAACCGCAAGTTATTATTTTGTTCTGTATAAATATCTTAGTTTTAATTTTAATACTTTAGTGTTTCTGCTGATGACGACCGATGCATATGTAGTCGAAGTATCCAGACTTTTGTATCTGTTTTCACTGTCTAATAAATGGACATATCCAAATTTGAACGTTTATTTGTCCGAAGTGTCTTTTTATTGTTTTTGTATCTTGAAAAAATATATTATTCCACTTCATGTGTAAGACTATACAGAAGATATCCGGCCCAAAAAAGGTAGCGAAAAGTAATAAGTAGCGCGGGAGCTTGCCACTCGGCAGGAAGGGTGCCAATGAACTACGGTATCAGAGTTTAAGAGAGGTTTCATGTCTAGGTATAATTTCTGTTCGGTTATAGCCACGTACGTACATCCCGTACTCAAACCGGACTGCTGGTACTTTTTAGATATCCCGACCCCACTCAAGAATTTTGATCTGTAAGATCTGAGAAAAACGGGTCTGTCTGTAGGCAGTAGGTTATAATTAGCATAGTCTCAATGAAAAAAATAGGTTGTAGGTATATTTTTATTAAATATTTAATATATAGAGTTTATTAGGCTAGGTTAAGTTAGGTATTTAACATAATGCGTTCTGCGCGGCCTGCTTTCCATAGTTTTCTTCTGTAGTTTCCATAATTTTGTTTTTGAAGTATTGTATTTTCATCATATTTTGGTATATTTCATTAGGATTAACCTAACTTCACTTCTTGGGTAGAGTCGGGATATTTAACAAGTACCCAACTGCTCAACGTGGCGGTCAGAGGCAGTTTTCTAGGTTGAACCAAAGCATCGTATTAATTACTGGGAGCATTTTCAATCCCAAAATTTTCTGACGGTTTAGGCTACAGATTACCCTAGAATTATAGACTATATCATTTCTCAATCGAATAGTACTGCCAGTTACCCTAATACCGGTGAATTACACTTTCTGATCAATTATTATTAATTCATGTTAGTTCGGCAAAGATTTGTTTTAAACCTTATGCCAACTGAAAAAGCCTTTTAGTTACACTCCCGTCTA